>NC_041382.1:262489715-262525391 GCF_002162155.2 Triticum dicoccoides | reverse complement strand
GGACATTGGTGCGCTGCGATGATAGATCATGTAGAAGGCTCGAGTGCGCGGGAAGACTCTCGGACGAGCTCGAGGTAGCCTCGGTCATGGCGGCGGCAAGACGAAGCATGTCCACGGTGCAAACGAGTGAGGCCGTGTGTGTGTGCAGATGCGCAGGAGTAGGACGTGCATGGAACGCGCGGGCGTGCAGGGAGTAGCAGGCTAGGTGGGTAGCTGAGCTAGGTGTTCGAAACATCATAGAAAAACTGAAACAAGATGAACTGTTAGACTATGTATAGCTTCTGTATTTTTGTACGTATATTGTACCTATTGTAACACACCCATTATATATATATATATATATATATATATATATATATATATATATATATATATATATATATGAGATAAGCCACCCCTAGAGGGTTGAGTTGGTTCCCCCAAATCATTGTCTTACATGGTAACAGACCTAATTACGATCCACGCTTCCGCAAAACCCTAACCCCGCCGCCACCTCTATCGCGCCGCCGCCGCCACCAGATCGCACCGCCGCCGCCATGTCGGGTGCCGCCGCCTCCAGCTCCTCCTTTGCCGGGTTTCTCCCGGCCTCGCTCGCCGCCCTCCTCTCGCTCCCGCTTGACTTGGCCACGATGCTGTCGCCGCAGCTCAGGACTAGGAGCGTTGGCTCGTTTTTCTCCAACAACTCTCCGGCTCCTTCATCGTCGGGGCTTGCGCTGACGGTTCATACGTCGAGCGCCTCTTCACCCGCCTCGTCGTCCGATGTCATCGCGCCTCTGGCTTTCGCGCCCGAGGCCACCTCATTGACTGTCACGGCGGGGCTCATGCCATCCGCGCCTCAGGTAGGATTCACTCTGGCAGTGCTACCACCGCCCGCGGGTTCCTATCTCGTGGTCCTGCCCGCGCCGCCCGCCCCTGCCCCCATGGCATACGCGCCTCCGGCAGGTGCCTCCACGGGATCGCTGCATCCACCGTTTCACTTCGGCAACCTCATCACCGTCAAGATCTCGTCCGACAATTATATCTTTTGGCGTGCGCAGGTTCTTCTGCTCCTTGGGAGCCACTACTTGCTTGGCTACGTCGACGACACTTTTCCTTGCCCTCCTGCGCTTCAGAGTTCGCGTCTCGTCGTCACAGTGGCATGCTCGTCTTGGTCATCCTGCCACACCTATCGTTCGTCATGTTTTGCGTCGTCATGAGCTTCCTAGTGTCTCTAGCAATAATGATGTAGTAGTGTGTGATGCTTGTCAGCAGGGGAAGAGTCATCAACTTCCTTTTTCGGAGTCTAGCCGTGAGGTGAAACATCCTTTAGAACTTGTTTTTTCGGATGTATGGGGCCCTGCCCAAACTTCTGTCAGTGGTCATAACTATTATCTTAGTTTTGTGGATGCTTACAGTCGTTTTACTTGGCTCTATCTTATTAAGCGTAAATCTGATGCGTTTGAATTGTCGTTCAGTTTCAAAAACATGTTGAACGTCTTACTTTGCTCGCTCTTTTGCTATGCCATTGCTACGACGCCTACCACTTGCTTGCAAGCCTCCCAAATTTCCATGTCAAACCTCTAACCCACCATTGTCCTAGCAAACCGTTGATTGGCTATGTTACCGCTTTGCTCAGCCCCTCTTATAGCGTTGCTAGTTGCAGGTGAAGATTGGAGGCCGTTCCTTGTTGGAACATCTATTATTTACTTGTTGGGATATCATTATATTGCCTTGTTATCTTAATGCATCTATATCCTTGGTAAAGGGTGGAAGGCTCGGCCTCTCGCCTAGTGTTTTGTTCCACTCTTACCGCCCTAGTTTCCGTCATATCGGTGTTATGTTCCCGGATTTTGCGTTCCTTACGCGGTTGGGTTATAATGGGAACCCCTTGATATTTCGCCTTGATTAAAGCTTTTCCAGCAATGCCCAACCTTGGTCTGGTCTTACCATTTGCCACCTAGCCTCTTTTTCCCTCGGGTTTCCGGAGCCCGTGGGTCATCTTATTTTAACCCCCCCCCCCGGGCTAGTGCTCCTCTGAGTGTTGGTCCCACCGAGTAGACTGCGGGGCCACCTCGGGGCAACTTGAGGGTTGGTTTTACTCGTAGGACGTCTCATCTGAGTGTGCCCTGAGAAAGAGATATGTGCAGCTCCTATCGGGATTTGTCGGCACATTCGGGCGGTGTTGCTGGTTTTGTTTTAACCTGTCGAAGTGTCTTGAATTACCGAGATACCGAGTCTGATCGGAGCATCTTGGGAGGAGGTCTATTCCTTCGTTGACCATGAGAGCTTGTCATGGGCTAAGTTGGGACTCCCCTGCAGGGATTGAACTTTCGAAAGTCGTGCCCGCAGTTATGGGCAGATGGGAATTTGTTAATGTCCGGTTGTAGACAACTTGAACCTTAATTAATTAAAATGAATCAACTGGGTGTGTTACTGTGATGGCCTCTTCTCGGCGGAGTCCGGGAAGTGGACACGGTGTTGGAGTAATGTTTGCGCAGGTTGTTCTATAGCTTCTCGCTCGCGCTTTGCCTCCTCTTCTCGCTCTCTTTTGCGAATAAGTTAGCCACCATACTTGCTAGTCCCTTGCTGCAGCTCCACCCATATTTTACCTTGCCACACCTATAAGCTTAAATAGTCTTGATCGCGAGGGTGCGAGATTGCTGAGTCCCTGTGGCTCACAGATTACTATTACACCAGATGCAGGGCCTGATGATTCCGCTCCAGGAGACGCGTATGAGCTCAAGTGGGAGTTCGACGAAGACTCTCAACGATACTATGTTTCTTTTCCCGATGATCAGTAGTGGTGCCCAGTTGGGGGTGAACGGGACCGTTGTCGCATGTTGGGTTCTCTTTTATTTTGGCGCCGTAGTCGGGCCATGCGTGTTTGGATGATGTAATGTTATTTAAGTACTTGATTGACGTGGCGAGTGTAAGCCAACTATATTATCTCCCTTTTTATTATGATATTACATGGGATGTTGTGAAGATTGCCTAACTTGCGACATACGCCTTCAATGCGATTACGTCTCTAAGTCGTGCCTCGACACGTGGGAGCTATAGTCGCATCGAGGGTGTTACAAGAGCACCAGCGGGTGTACGGAATAGGGACATTGGTGCGCTGCGATGATAGATCATGTAGAAGGCTCGAGTGCGCGGGAAGACTCTCGGACGAGCTCGAGGTAGCCTCGGTCATGGCGGCGGCAAGACGAAGCATGTCCACGGTGCAAACGAGTGAGGCCGTGTGTGTGTGCAGATGCGCAGGAGTAGGACGTGCATGGAACGCGCGGGCGTGCAGGGAGTAGCAGGCTAGGTGGGTAGCTGAGCTAGGTGTTCGAAACATCATAGAAAAACTGAAACAAGATGAACTGTTAGACTATGTATAGCTTCTGTATTTGTGTACGTATATTGTACCTATTGTAACACACCCATTATATATATATATATATATATATATATATATATATATATGAGATAAGCCACCCCTAGAGGGTTGAGTTGGTTCCCCCATATCATTGTCTTACATGGTAACAGACCTAATTACGATCCACGCTTCCGCAAAACCCTAACCCCGCCGCCCCCTCTATCGCGCCGCCGCCGCCACCAGATCGCACCGCCGCCGCCATGTCGGGTGCCGCCGCCTCCAGCTCCTCCTCTGCCGGGTTTCTCCCGGCCTCGCTCGCCGCCCTCCTCTCGCTCCCGCTTGACTCGGCAACGATGCGGTCGCCGCAGCTCAGGACTAGGAGCGTTGGCTCGTTTTTCTCCAACAACTCTCCGGCTCCTTCATCGTCGGGGCTTGCGCTGACGGTTCATACGTCGAGCGCCTCTTCGCCCGCCTCGTCGTCCGATGTCATCGCGCCTCTGGCTTTCGCGCCCGAGGCCACCTCATCGGCTGTCACGGCGGGGCTCATGCCATCCGCGCCTCAGGTAGGATTCACTCCGGCAGTGCTACCACCGCCCGCGGGTTCCTATCCCGTGGTCCTGCCCGCGCCGCCCGCCCCTGCCCCCATGGCGTACGCGCCTCCGGCAGGTGCCTCCACGGGATCGCTGCATCCACCGTTTCACTTCGGCAACCTCATCACCGTCAAGCTCTCGTCCGACAATTATATCTTTTGGCGTGCGCAGGTTCTTCTGCTCCTTGGGAGCCACTACTTGCTTGGCTACGTCGACGACACTTTTCCTTGCCCTCCTGCGCTTCAGAGTTCGCGTCTCGTCGTCACAGTGGCATGCTCGTCTTGGTCATCCTGCCACACCTATCATTCGTCATGTTTTGCGTCGTCATGAGCTTCCTAGTGTCTCTAGCAATAATGATGTAGTAGTGTGTGATGCTTGTCAGCAGGGGAAGAGTCATCAACTTCCTTTTTCGGACTCTAGCCGTGAGGTGAAACATCCTTTAGAACTTGTTTTTTCGGATGTATGGGGCCCTGCCCAAACTTCTGTCAGTGGTCATAACTATTATCTTAGTTTTGTGGATGCTTACAGTCGTTTTACTTGGCTCTATCTTATTAAGCGTAAATCTGATGCGTTTGATATTGTCGTTCAGTTTCAAAAACATGTTTAACGTCTTACTTTGCTCGCTCTTTTGCTATGCCATTGCTACGACGCCTACCACTTGCTTGCAAGCCTCCCAAATTTCCATGTCAAACCTCTAACCCACCATTGTCCTAGCAAACCGTTGATTGGCTATGTTACCGCTTTGCTCAGCCCCTCTTATAGCGTTGCTAGTTGCAGGTGAAGATTGGAGGCCGTTCCTTGTTGGAACATCTATTATTTACTTGTTGGGATATCATTATATTGCCTTGTTATCTTAATGCATCTATATACTTGGTAAAGGGTGGAAGGCTCGGCCTCTCGCCTAGTGTTTTGTTCCACTCTTACCGCCCTAGTTTCCGTCATATCGGTGTTATGTTCCCGGATTTTGCGTTCCTTACGCGGTTGGGTTATAATGGGAACCCCTTGATATTTCGCCTTGATTAAAGCTTTTCCAGCAATGCCCAACCTTGGTCTGGTCTTACCATTTGCCACCTAGCCTCTTTTTCCCTCGGGTTTCCAGAGCCCGCGGGTCATCTTATTTTAACCCCCCCCCCCGGGCCAGTGCTCCTCTGAGTGTTGGTCCGACCGAGTAGACTGCGGGGCCACCTCGGGGCAACTTGAGGGTTGGTTTTACTCGTAGGACGTCTCATCTGAGTGTGCCCTGAGAAAGAGATATGTGCAGCTCCTATCGGGATTTGTCGGCACATTCGGGCGGTGTTGCTGGTTTTGTTTTAACCTGTCGAAGTGTCTTGAATTACCGAGATACCGAGTCTGATCGGAGCATCTTGGGAGGAGGTCTATTCCTTCGTTGACCATGAGAGCTTGTCATGGGCTAAGTTGGGACTCCCCTGCAGGGATTGAACTTTCGAAAGTCGTGCCCGCGGTTATGGGCAGATGGGAATTTGTTAATGTCCGGTTGTAGACAACTCGAACCTTAATTAATTAAAATGAATCAACTGGGTGTGTTACTGTGATGGCCTCTTCTCGGTGGAGTCCGGGAAGTGGACACGGTGTTGGAGTAATGTTTGCGCAGGTTGTTCTATAGCTTCTCGCTCGCGCTTTGCCTCCTCTTCTCGCTCTCTTTTGCGAATAAGTTAGCCACCATACTTGCTAGTCCCTTGCTGCAGCTCCACCCATATTTTACCTTGCCACACCTATAAGCTTAAATAGTCTTGATCGCGAGGGTGCGAGATTGCTGAGTCCCTGTGGCTCACAGATTACTATTACACCAGATGCAGGGCCTGATGATTCCGCTCCAGGAGACGCGTATGAGCTCAAGTGGGAGTTCGACGAAGACTCTCAACGATACTATGTTTCTTATCCCGATGATCAGTAGTGGTGCCCAGTTGGGGGTGAATGGGACCGTTGTCGCATGTTGGGTTCTCTTTTATTTTGGCGCCGTAGTCGGGCCATGAGTGTTTGGATGATGTAATGTTATTTAAGTACTTGATTGACGTGGCGAGTGTAAGCCAACTATATTATCTCCCTTTTTATTATGATATTACATGGGATGTTGTGAAGATTGCCTAACTTGCGACATACGCCTTCAATGCGATTATGTCTCTAAGTCGTGCCTCGACACGTGGGAGCTATAGTCGTATCGAGGGTGTTACAAGAGCACCAGCGGGTGTACGGAATAAGGACATTGGTGCGCTGCGATGATAGATCATGTAGAAGGCTCGAGTGCGCGGGAAGACTCTCGGACGAGCTCGAGGTAGCCTCGGTCATGGCGGCGGCAAGACGAAGCATGTCCACGGTGCAAACGAGTGAGGCCGTGTGTGTGTGCAGATGCGCAGGAGTAGGACGTGCATGGAACGCGCGGGCGTGCAGGGAGTAGCAGGCTAGGTGGGTAGCTGAGCTAGGTGTTCGAAACATCATAGAAAAACTGAAACAAGATGAACTGTTAGACTATGTATAGCTTCTGTATTTGTGTACGTATATTGTACCTATTGTAACACACCCATTATATATATATATATATATATATATATATATATATATATATATATATATATATATATATATATATATATATATATATATATATATATATATGAGATAAGCCACCCCTAGAGGGTTGAGTTGGTTCCCCCAAATCATTGTCTTACATGGTAACAGACCTAATTACGATCCACGCTTCCGCAAAACCCTAACCCCGCCGCCCCCTCTATCGCGCCGCCGCCGCCACCAGATCGCACCACCGCCGCCATGTCGGGTGCCGCCGCCTCCAGCTCCTCCTCTGCCGGGTTTCTCCCGGCCTCGCTCGCCGCCCTCCTCTCGCTCCCGCTTGACTCGGCCACGATGCGGTCGCCGCAGCTCAGGACTAGGAGCGTTGGCTCGTTTTTCTCCAACAACTCTCCGGCTCCTTCATCGTCGGGGCTTGCGCTGACGGTTCATACGTCGAGCGCCTCTTCACCCGCCTCGTCGTCCGATGTCGTCGCGCCTCTGGCTTTCGCGCCCGAGGCCACCTCATCGGCTGTCACGGTGGGGCTCATGCCATCCGCGCCTCAGGTAGGATTCACTCCGGCAGTGCTACCACCGCCCGCGGGTTCCTATCCCGTGGTCCTGCCCGCGCCGCCCGCCCCTGCCCCCATGGCGTACGCGCCTCCGGCAGGTGCCTCCACGGGATCGCTGCATCCATCGTTTCACTTCGGCAACCTCATCACCGTCAAGCTCTCGTCCGACAATTATATCTTTTGGCGTGCGCAGGTTCTTCTGCTCCTTGGGAGCCACTACTTGCTTGGCTACGTCGACGACACTTTTCCTTGCCCTCCTGCGCTTCAGAGTTCGCGTCTCGTCGTCACAGTGGCATGCTCGTCTTGGTCATCCTGCCACACCTATCATTCGTCATGTTTTGCGTCGTCATGAGCTTCCTAGTGTCTCTAGCAATAATGATGTAGTAGTGTGTGATGCTTGTCAGCAGGGGAAGAGTCATCAACTTCCTTTTTCGGAGTCTAGCCGTGAGGTGAAACATCCTTTAGAACTTGTTTTTTCGGATGTATGGGGCCCTGCCCAAACTTCTGTCAGTGGTCATAACTATTATCTTAGTTTTGTGGATGCTTACAGTCGTTTTACTTGGCTCTATCTTATTAAGCGTAAATCTGATGCGTTTGATATTGTCGTTCAGTTTCAAAAACATGTTGAACGTCTTCTCAAGCCTAAAATTGTTCATGTTCAGTCGGACTGGGGTGGCGAGTATCGCAACCTCAACTCCTTCTTCCAGTCGCTTGGGATTGATCATCGTTTAGCATGTCCACATACTCATCAGCAGAATGGTTCCGTCGAACGTAAGCATCGTCATATTATTGAGACTGGTCTCACTCTTTTGGCCCATGCATAGGTTCCTTTCCGGTTTTGGAGTGATGCTTTTACCACTGCCTATTTTCTTATCAACCGTTCTCCCACACGTGTTCTCAACATGAAGACTCCCCTTGAACTTCTCCTTAATGAACAACCCGATTATACTTTCTTTAAAGTCTTTGGGTGTGCTTGCTGGCCGCATCTTTGACCCTATAATAAACGCAAGCTGGAATTTAGGTCCAAAAAGTGTGTCTTTCTTGGCTATAGTTCCCTTCATAAAGGTTACAAATGTCTTCATGTTCCCACTAATCGTGTCTACATTTCTCGGGATGTGGTGTTTGATGAGCATGTCTTTCCGTTTGCCAATCTACCTGTGTCCACAGATGCTCCTCCGTCCATTCAATCATCCTCTCTTGCCTCTGACCAATTTGATGATGTTGCATACTCTCCTGTGTTATTGCCTAACCATGGTGCAGGAACCGGACGTGCGGCTCGTTTGGAGCTTTTAGAGGACTCCCCATCATCATCGCTGCCGCCCTCTGTTGTGCATGTCGATCACACCGTGACGTTGCATGGCCTTGATCCATGTGCCCATGCATGCTCGGTGGATGCACCCGAGGCACCGTCCTCGTCCTCTGATCGGCCTGGGACGCCTGCGTCTCCCGCGGCTCGGCCCGCTATGCTGGCCTCGCCCGCGTCTCCAGTGGATCAGCCCGCTACGCCGGCCTCGTCCGCGTCTCCTGCAGCTCGGCCCACTATGCCGGCTTCGCCTGTGGCTCGTTCCGCTCCTACCGGCCTCGCCCGCGACTCTGTTGGATAGCCCACTGGCGGGTTCTGGCTCCACCGAGCTGGCTGTCACGATGGAGGATCTGGTTCCATCGTCTGGCTCTTCGTCGCCCAGCCCCTCGCCGGCTGCTTCTTCGACCTCGACGACTCCTGTGTTATGTCCACATACACATAGTCGCAGTGGTATTTTTCGACCAAAGGAACGTACGGATGGTACTGTTGCTTGGTTGGCAGCATGTCTGGCTGCTGCTATTGCGGATCCGTCTTCTAAGCCCCGCTCATATCAGGTCGCGATGCGTGTTCCTCATTGGCGAGAGGCTATGGAGCAGGAGTATCATGCTCTTCTTCGTAACGAGACATGGACTCTTGTTCCTCCCCCACCATGGGTTAATGTTATTGACTGCAAGTGGGTGTTCAAAGTGAAGAAGTACTCGGATGGATCTATTGAGTGTTATAAAGCGCGCCTTGTTGCCAGAGGATTTCGGCAGCACTATGGTCTTGATTACGAGGACACCTTCAGTCCCGTTGTCAAGCCTACCACCATTCGGCTTCTTCTTTCTCTTGCTGTCACTCACGGTTGGTCTCTTCGTCAACTTGATGTGCAGAATGCCTTTCTTCATGGTTTCTTGGAGGAAGAGGTTTATATGCGACAGCCGCCTGGTTTCTCTGATCCTGATCGTCCTGATCACATCTGCCGTCTCACCAAAGCGCTCTATGGTCTGAAGCAAGCTCCTCATGCCTGGCATGCTTGTCTTGCCTCAGCTCTTCGTGCTCATCGGTTTGTGTCGTCCACTGCTGACTCTTCATTATTTCTTCTCTAGAAGCCAGAAGTCACTATGTATCTTTTGGTCTATGTGGATGATATTATTCTTGTCAGTTCCTCTCAGTATGCTGCTGATGCTCTTGTTCTCTCTCTTGGTGCTGCTTTTGCTATCAAAGATCTTGGGAAGCTTCACTACTTTCTTGGGGTTGAGGTTACCTCCCGTGCTGATGGTCTTATTATGACACAAAAGAAGTACTCATTAGATTTATTGCAGCGAGCTGGGATGCTTAAGTGCAAACCGACTACCACACCCATGTCATCTTCCGAGAAGCTTACTGCTGTTGATGGTGCGCTTCTGTCTTCTGTGGATGCCACAGAGTACAGGAGTATTGTTGGTGGGCTTTAGTACTTGACGATTACGCGGCCAGATATTTCTTATGTTGTCAACAGGGTTTGTTAGTATCTTCAGGCTCCCCGCGACACTCATTGGGCGGCTGTTAAGCGCATCCTGCGTTATGTCCAATTGACAGTGTCTTTTGGGATGCATATTCGGCCGTCTTCCTCTCGGGTTCTTTCGGCCTACTCTGATGCGGACTGGGCTGGCAGCCCGGATGACAGGCGATCCACAGGGGGCTATGCTGTGTTCTTTGGCTCTAACTTGATCGCCTGGAGTGCACGGAAACAGGCTACTGTATCACGTACTAGTACTGAAGCTGAGTATAAGGCTGTGGGTAATGCTACTGCAGAGATTATTTGGGTGCAATCTTTGCTTCAGGAGTTGGGTATGTCTCAACTGTAGCCTCCTATCGTTTGGTGTGACAACATCGGTGCTACATACCTTTCTGCTAATCCGGTATTTCATGCCTGAACGAAACACATTGAAGTGGACTATCACTTTGTATGGGAACGTGTGTCACAGAAGCAACTTCAGATCAAGTTCATCTCTTCCAAAGATCAACTTGTAGACATCTTCACTAAGCCTTTGCCTTTACCATAGTTCGAGGCTTGTAGGCGCAATCTTACCCTTCTCAGTTCTTTAGAAAGTGGCTAAGATTGAGGGAGGGTGTTAGACTATGTATAGCTTATGTATTTGTGTACATATATTGTACCTATTGTAACACACCCATTATATATATATGAGATAAGCCACCCCTAGAGGGTTGAGCTGGTTCCCCCAAATCATTGTCTTACATGAACCAAACAAGGGCTGGCATTGCTGGTCGAGGCATTCGGCCACGGCCACGGCGGGTGTGCAGTAGGGCGTGCGGGTGTGCGGGAGAGGCTGTCGAGCAGCGCTGGCGAGCGCGGGGCAAGCGGCTGCAGGGAGGTGCTCGAGCACGAGCAGGCTCGACTTGGGCGATGCTCGACGAGGCAGGGTGAGTAGAGTACAGACATGCAGCAAGACGAAGCGGACAGGGTGTGTGCGCAGGTGCGGATAGGCGTGTGTGTGCAGAAGCTACAAGGGGCGGCGTGGCACGAACAAAAGTATTGTGTAGGGAGGTGCACGAACTCGAGCCTGAGGCCATGCCCATGGCGGCCGAAACCGGAGACGCGCAGAGCGTTGGCTACATGGACAAACGAGACTAGAGAGGGAGATGGGGAGGATCGGAGCTTCACTGTGGGGGTGTTGTTGTAGTCGTACGAGGTCGATGGAGATCAGACACGGCGGGATGATGTGCTGATCGAGGCGGTGCTCGGGTCCGTGAAGAATAGGAAGCAGGGGAAGAAGACATTGTAGAGGAAGAAGAACGCGACGCCCTTGGGTCCTTCTGGCTCCTGGCCTAGCTTGAAGTCGAAGAAGACGACGTCGTAGGAGAGTTGAATCAGAGAGAAGAAGACGATGAGGAGCCTCATGACTGACGGCGGAGTGCGCTCGGTGGTTCTTCGCTCCTCTGTTTCTTGAGGAAGAAGAAGAAATAGAGGGCGCGGGGCTGCTGGCTTTATAGGGGACGCGAGCACGACTGGCTTGCCACCGCGGCCATGTGCTTCTGGATTTTCTACTATCAGAGAAAGAGATCATGAGGAGGAAGAAAAGGTGAGGAGTGAGGGGAAGACATGCGGGCCCTATGGGGTACATCTAGTTAAAATTTCCAGGGGACACAGGAGAAAGGCCAGGCGCGGTCTGCGCTGCAGGTTGCTGCTGCTGTAGTTGTGCTACGCCAAAGTTGGATGGGCTGCACCGCTAAGCTCCTGCATTTTCTCTTCCTTAATACCTTCAGACAGGAAATAATTACATAAAAGAATAGAGAGTATCGAGAAGGTAGAAGCAAGGATAAGAATTAATATGAGCTCCTAGAGATTTGCACTATTTGAATAAATTGCTTTGGCCATTTTTAGAGGTAGAAAAATAAACCAAGTTTGAATTTAATTCAAACTTGAGTCATATTTGAACCCAACCAAAAAATCTTCAAATGAGCTGAAACTTGACATAAAGGTTAAATGAAACGTGTAGGAGTTATAGGGAATGAATGAACATTATTTGAGGCAGGAAAAATGTCACTCGAGTAAATGTCTAAATTTTGGAAGAGAGGAAGAAGGAGATGGGGTTTGTTTGGAGATGCATTAACTTGAAGGGTGAAGATGCCAACAACAATGGAGATGAAGAGAAAGAGATTGCACCATGACATATGCAAATAAAATGCAGATTCAACAACAAGCAAGATGATCGTGATGCAATGCAAACAAAATGACAAGAAGCACAACAAAATCATGAAGCATATAACAAAGCAAGATGATCATGACACAACAAGGATGGAACAATGCAATATAACAAATGATGAACATGATGCAAGAAGCAAAATATGACAATGGCTTTCAGCATGATCATGGCATAGCCATATAGGAATGAAATACACAAATATAATTGTGATAACAAACCAAACAAATTAAACACACAACAACAACAACAACAAAATGGAAGGCATCTATAGTGTCGGTCTTGGGGCGCTACAACTGGCCACCGACTTGTCGCTCTCCATGCACCCGACTTCTATCTTTGCTTGCATGGCGCGACCGTAGGCATGGGAGTCTTGGCCACATAAATGGGAGAGCCGGCCGCAGACACGATAGGCACGGTACAAGGCGGCATCGTGGACGGTAGCGATGATGCCCGTGCTCCCCGCTTGGCCGGCATGGAGCATCTCGCCGCTCCTTGTCGAGCTGACCTGGAGTGGCGAGTTTCCGAACCACGGGCCAGCATGGGGCGGCAACTAGCTCCGTCAAGCACCAGCATAACTCATATCTGGTGGGCTTAGCAGGCCACCCAGTCAGCCTGGATGTCGGATAACTACTCTTCATAAGCCATTGTAATAGTGGAGAAAATGGTGAAGGAGGATATAGGGGAGCGGCGGACGTGTGCGATTCTTGGCCAGCGTCTAGCCTTGTTTAAATAGGAGATTAAACAGACGATGAATGGGAGGAGCTCGGCCGGAATTACGTTTAATGCCGGCCCTGTCATGAATGGACGTGTGTCCGGAGTGGGTTTCTCTCATTCCACATGGGTTTCATGGAGGCGTTTAAATGCGGCAAGGAGGCGTATTTAGCCGGGCATGCAACGAGTGGCGCCCTCGACTCTGACGTACAACACCGCGTCGTTCTTCCACTAATATATGGGCTCGTTGGGTACCTGGCCTGCATGTCAGTGACCCAACGCAGGCAGCGCACGACAGAGGAGCTTTTGGGTGGCCAGGGCAGTGAGAAGCGGGCATTTCATAAAACGTTGATCGTTCATTGAGTGTGACGTCATCTAACTTAGGTAGGTTGATAAGCCTACTATATAATGTAAGAGAATTTTAAAATTTTCATATATACGTTTGATAGCCCGCTCGATAATTTGTGATTCATTAAGACCGCTGCAAACATCAATATTCTGCTTATCATAAATAATATTGATTAATACCCGTAACAATCCATGTCCTTACAAAGGGTGCATGCACGTATAGGTTGAGCATGTGTCTTGCATCGTGTGCTGTGTGCATGCAGGCATCCGAGCGTTGCGTGCGTGCATGTGTACGTTCCAGTGTTGCATGCTTGTGTGCATGCATGCGTGTGTTTGTGAGTGCATGTGTATGTGTCAGTGTTGCATGCCTGCATGCGTGCATGTGTTCGTGCGAGTGTTGCGTGCGTGCATGTGTACGTGTGAGTATTGCATGCATGCATACGGGCGTTGCGGGCATGTTTGTGCGCATGTGTGATGTGTTTGTATTCACAACAGTGGCTCTTGCGTGCGTGCATTTAAACGGTCGGCTCGGCATATCCTCACAAGGTGATCCTTGTCTACTATGGTTAGGGGGTGCGAGCTGCCAGTCAGAGGTCTCACGACTTCGAATCCCCACCGACCAGTAATTTGTTACCATTTCTGTCTTTCATATACCCGCTGACGGGTGGGCCCTATGGTAATGTGCGCTGGTGAAAGTGGACCATTTGACTGGTCAATGATCGTGTCATCAACAAATTACGGAGATGTACGGTTTGCCAGTGACCGTATGATCACCATAAAATGTATTTTATTAACATAGTACAAACTCAAACTACCATTTCTTTCTTTCATATACGCGCTAATAGCTAGGCCCCATGGTTATGCACAATGATGATGCAACACTAGTTGCGCCATGTGGAACGTTTGACTGGTCAATTGATCGTGTCATCAACAAATTACAGAGTTGTATGGGTGAGCCAGTAACCGTATAATCACGATTTTTTTAACATACTATAAACGCAAGCGCTCATATATGTGTGCAAACACTCACCGTTATAAGCGCACACACGCACACCCTACCCCTCTGAGAACCTTCGAGAGAGTGAGCCAGCATATGATCTTGAGATTTTATGAAGTCGCCATAGGTGCCTCGTAGTCGAGGGGAACGTCTCCTCCCACTGGACGCACATCGTCAGAAAATACTGAAATTAATCTAGGATAAAAGCGAGCACCAGGACTTTAACCCTGGTGGGCTGGGGAAACCTTAGCACCACAAAATGTATATGGTGACCGTGATGAGCTTATTTTGAAGTCCAGTGACCATATCGTGCTTTCGCTTCAAATACAATGACCATAAGTGTCGTCAACAAAATATGGATCACGCTTCAAATAAAATGTTCGTCAGTGTCATCAACAAAATACGGAGACGTATCGTGAGCTAGATATCGTATGATCACCACGAGAATGTATACGGTGACTGTAATGAGCATATTCTGAGGTACAGTAACCGTATAGTGCTTTCGCTTGAAATAGAGTGGCCGTCACATGTGAATGTCTCAGGGGCATGCATACTTTTAGAGGGTCGAGAGATAGTTTGTGTGCGTACGTGAAAGTGGTGTAGAGAGAGGGGGTGTCCGGTGGAGACAAGGAGAGATATGCCCTTCGTCAACTGCAAGATTGTGTGTGCCGATTGTACTATTGTATATGCTTATTGTCTTAGTGGTCCATTGTGTGTGCGGTGTGGTGGGCACATCATTTCTAGTTGTGGTGGGTCAACGTGAGGACTCATGGGTTGGTTCCATCATGTGCCACATATGTTGGACCGAGACGCATTATACGAAGACCCATGTGGAGGACTCGGCGTACAAGACGAAGCTACCAGAGTCGTGGAGGACTCTATCCCCACTGATGATAAGCCAACTATATATGATTTGTAACCCTAGGCCCCGAGTATGTTATATAAGCCCGGGGGCTAGTTCGTCGATAGTATATACACACAATGCTTGGTATTCACGTGTACTTTTTACACACCCCTATCACAAATATATAGTACCAGGAGTAGGCTTTTTCCTCAACCGCAAGGGACTGGACATGGGTAAAACTTCGCCTCGTATTACCATCCAGCCTTACAGTCAGGGATATCCTACCGAATGATCCGATGGAATCATATCTGCCAACTACTAAGAGAGAGGTGAGTGAGGGGGTGCAATGTGTGCGAGAGAGGCCTAAAGATAATGTGCGTGCGGGAGACACGTAGGCATATATATGGATGTGAGAGAAATAGTGTTTTCCAACTGAGATTAGTGAAAAGAGTGGTACATAGTAGTGAGTAAGAGAGAGGGAGATATATAGAGAAAATGTGTGTGAGACACCCTGGCAGAGATTGTGAGCATGTATGACAGAGAAATGCAGATGTATATAAAGTGTGTGCCGGCACGGATCCCGAGGACGGCCGGCCGTAGTTTCACCGGAGGAGGGCGTGGGGCGGCACCGGGGAGGTCGGAGGAGGCGGATCCAGTCGGATCTGGTCGCCGGAGCTCCTGCCGGCGACGAGGACAGCGCGGCGAGGAGGCGGACGCCGGCACGGGACGGACGGCGGCCTGTGGCAGACGGTGGCCGAGGCGGAGAGGCGGCGGCGGCGGCTCGTCGGCGTCCGGTGGCGCGGGCGCCGGCAAAAGGATAGGCGGTGGCGCGAGGTAGGAGAAGGCGGCGGGGCGACGGTGGGGGCGGCGCGCGCGGATGGGCCCGCGGGGGCCCTGCCTGGGCTCGGCGGGCCGGTGGCGGAGAGAGGCGGCCGGGCGTATAGGGAGGCGCCACGTGGCGGCGGCGGGGAGCAGCGGACACGTCCAGCCGGATGGAAATTTGTCCGTCGGCGCGTGGAGACGAAGGGGACTAGGGTTTGGAGAGGGGATCCGCGAATTTTTTGGGAAGGGACTATATATAGGCATAGGAGGAGCTAGGAGAGTCCAAATGAGGTGCGGTTTTCGGCCACGCGATCGTGATCGAACGATCTAGATGATGGAGCAGGTTTTAGGTGGGTTTTGGGCCAAAATGGAGGGGTGTTGGGCTGCAACACACACGAGGCCTTTTCGGTCCCTCGGTTAACCGTTGGAGTATCAAACGAAGTCCAAATGGTACGGAACTTGACAGGTGGTCTACCGGTAGTAAACCAAGGACGCTTGGCAAGTCTTGGTCCAATCCGGAAATTTTTAATCCCCACACACGAAAGAAAGGTAGAAATGACCACCGGAGGGGAACGAAGCACCGGAATGCAAAACGGACAATGGGGAAAATGCTCGAATGCATGAGAAGAACACGTATGCAAATGCAATGCACATGATGACATGATATTAGATGCATGACAACGACAACAACACATGGAGACAAAAACCCGAACCCGAGAAAATAAAATAAGTTAACGCCGGAAACGACAAGAGTTGGAGTACAAATTGGGAAAGTTACATCCGGGTTGTTACAACACTCCACCACTACGAAAGGATCTCGTCCCGAGATCTAGAACTGAAAGAACGCCGGGTACTCATAACGGAGGTGATCCTCGCGTTCCCAGGTAGCTTCACGGTCGGAATGGTGTGACCACTTGACTTTGAGGAATTTGATTGACTTATTGCGAGTCTTGCATTCAATCTCTTCGAGAATAGCAACGGGGTGCTCACGGTAAGAGAGATCTTCTTGGAGCTCAATGTCCTCGAAGTTGACAGTGCAGGCAGGAGTCTTGAAGCACTTTCGAAGCTGAGAGACATGGAACACATCATGAACATTTGCAAAGTTTGAAGGAAGCTCGAGTTGATAGGCGAGGTCGCCTCTCTTGCTGACAATCTTGAAAGGTCCCACGTATCTGGGGGCAAGCTTCCCTTTGATACCGAAGCAACGAGTACCTTTCATAGGAGAGACGCGGAGGTAAACATGATCTCCGATCTCGAAAGCCAAATCACAGTGCTTACTATCATAGTAGCTCTTCTAGCGGGATTGGGCTGCTTTGAGGTTATCACGAATGACTTTGCACATTTCCTCTGCCTCTATGATTAAGTCATTACCCAAAGGCTGACGTTCACTGGTTTCAGACCAGTTGAGAGGGGTACGACACTTCCTGCCATACAGAATTTCAAATGGGGCCTTGCCCGAACTTGCTTGAAAACTGTTGTTGTAGGAGAATTCAGCACAAGGAAGACAATCCTCCGTGATTTTGATGATTGCTCTCTAAACTTGCACCTTGCGGATTCCACTATTAAGAAACCTATGGGAAGAATTAATGATGTTTTTATTGTTGCAAATAGGAATTATGTGCTCGTAGATTTTATTGTTCTTGACATAGATTGCAATCCTTCATGTCCTATTATCCTTAGAACGATTGGTGCAATTATTGATATGAAGAAGGAAATATTAGATTCCAATTTCCATTAAGGGAAGGCATGGAACACTTTCCTAGAAAGAAAATTAAATTACCTTATGAATCTATTATGAGAGCCACTTATGGATTGCCTACCAAAGATGGCAATACCTAGATCTATTCTTGCTTGTTATGCCTAGCTAGGGGCATTAAACGATAGCGCTTGTTGGGAGGCAACCCAATTTTATTTTTATTCCTTGCTTTTTTCTCCTGTTTATTAATAAATAATTTATCTAGACTCTGTTTTGGTTCTGTTTGTTGTGTTTAATTAGTGTTTGTGCCAAGTAGAACCGTTGGGAAGACTTGGGGAAAGTCTTGTTGAACTTGCTGTAAAAAACAGAAACTTTAGCGCTCACGAGAACTGCTGTAATTTTTATTTGGAGAGTGCTATTTAGTTAATTCTTTTTGGATATGATTAATAGATAAATTCCTCACGTCCATAAAGTTATTTTAGAATTTTTGGGGTTCCAGATCTTGCGCTAGCTACAGATTACTACAGACTGTTCGGTTTTTGACAGATTCTGTTTTTCGTGTGTTGTTTCCTTATTTTGATGAATCTATGGCCAGTAAAATAGTTTATAAACCATAGAGAAGTTGGAATACAGTAGGTATAACACCAATAAATAAAGAATGAGTTCATTACAGTACCTTGAAGTGGTCTTTTATTTTCTTTCGCTAATGGAGCTCACGAGATTTTCTACTTTAAGTTTTGTGTTGTGAAGTTTTCAAGTTTTGGGTAAAGATTTGATGGATTATGGAACAAGGAGTGGCAAGAGCCTAAGATTGGGGATGCCCATGGCACCCCCAAGATAATCTAAGGACACCTAAAAGCCAAAGCTTGGGGATGCCCCGGAAGGCATCCCCTCTTTCGTCTACTTCTATCGGTAACTTTACTTGGAGCTATATTTTTATTCGCCACATGATATGTGTTTTGCTTGGAGCGTCTTGTATTATTTGAGTATTTGATTTTTAGTTTACCACAATCATCCTTTCTGTACACACCTTTTGAGAGAGCCATACATGATTTGGAACTTGTTAGAATACTCTATGTGCTTCGCTTATATCTTTTGAGTTATATAGTTTTGCTCTAGTACTTCACTTATATATTTTAGAGCACGATGGTGGATTTGTTTTATAGAAACTATTGATCTCTCATGCTTCACTTAAATTATTTTGAGAGTCTTAATAGCATGGTAATTTTCTTAAAATCCTAATATGCTAGGTATTCAAAGTTAGTAAAATTTTCGTAAGAGTGTTTTGAATACTAAGAGAAGTTTGATGCTTGATGATTCTTTTGAGATATGGAGGTAATAATATCAAAGTCGTTCTAGTTGAGTAGTTGTGAAATTGAGAAATACTTGTGTTGAAGTTTGCAAGTCCCGTAGCATGCACGTATGGTAAAGGTTATGTAACAAATTTTAAACATGAGGTGTTATTTGATTGTCTTCCTTATGAGTGGCGGTCGGGGACGAGCGCTGGTCTTTTCCTACCAATCTATCCCCCTAGGAGCATGCGTGTAGTACCGAGGTTTTTGATGATTTGTAGATTTTTGCAATAATTATGTGAGTTCTTTATGACTAATGTTGAGTCCATGGATTATACGCACTCTCACCCTTCCATCCTTGCTAGCCTCTTCGGTACCATGCATTGCCCTTTCTCACATTGAGAGTTGGCGCAAACTTCGCCGGTGCATCCAAACCCCGTGATATGATACTCTCTTTGACACATAAACCTCCTTATATCTTCCTCAAAACAGCCACCATAACTACCTATTATGGCATTTCCATAGCCATTCCGAGATATATTGCCATGCAACTTTCCACCATTCCATTCATCATGACACATTCATCATTGTCATATTGCTTAGCATGATCATGTAGTTGACATAGTATTTGTGGCAAATCCACCGTTCATAATTCTTTCATACATGTCACTTTGGTTCATTGCATATCCCGGTACACCGCCGGAGGCATTCATATAGAGTCATCTTTGTTCTAGTGTCGAGTTGTAATCATTGAGTTGTAAATAAATAGAAGTGTGATGATCATCATTTTCTAGAGCATTGTCCCAAGTGAGGATTATAAAAAAAGAGAGAAAGGCCATAAAAAAAAGAGAAGTCCCAAAAATATTGAGAGAAAAAGAGAGAAGGGACAATGTTACTATCCTTTGACACACTTGTGCTTCAATGTAGCAGCTTAATGTTCATGATAGAGAGTCTCTTGTTTTGTCACTTTCATATACTAGTGGGAACTTTTCATTATAGAACTTGGCTTGTATATTCCAACAATGGGCCTCCTCAAGTGCCCTAGGTCTTAGTGAGCAAGCAAGTTGGATGCACACCCACTTAGTTTTCTTTTGTTGAGCTTTCATACATTTATAGCTCTAGTGCATTCGTTGCATGGCAATCCCTACTCCTTGCATTAACATCAATCGATGGGCATCTCCATAGCCCATTGATTAGCCTCGTTGATGTGATACTTTCTCCTTTTTGTCTTCTCCACATAACCCCCCTCATTATATTCTATTCCACCCATAGTGCTATGTCCATGGCTCGCGCTCATATATTGCGTGAAAGTTTATAGGTTTGAGATTACTAAAGTATGAAACAATTGCTTGGCTTGTCATCGGGGTTGTGCATGATGAGAGCATTCATGTGTGACGAAAATGAAACTTGACTAAACTATATGATTTTGTAGGGATGAACATTCTTTGGCCATGTTATTTTGAGAAGACATAATTGCTTAGTTAGTATGCTTGAAGTATTATTATTTTTATGTCAATATGAACTTTTGTCTTGAATCTTTTGGATCTAAATATTCATACCACAATTAAGAAGAACTACATTAAAATCATGCCAAGTAGCACTCCGCATCAAAAATTCTGTTTTTATCATTTACCTACTCGAGGACGAGCAGGAATTAAGAGAATTAAGATTGGGGATGCTTGATACGTCTACAACGTATCTATAATTTTTGATTTCTTCATGCTATATTATATACTGTTTTGGACATTATTGGGCTTTATTATCCACTTTTATATTATTTTTGGGACTAACCTATTAACCGGAGGCCCAACCCAGAATTGCTGTTTTTTGCCTGTTTAGGGTTTCGAAGAAAAGGAATATCAAAAAGAGTCCAAACAGAATGAAACCTTCGGGAACGTGATTTTCTCAACAAACAAGACCCGGGAGACTTGGACCCTACGTCAAGACACAGAAGAGGAGGCCACGAGGTAGGGGGGCGCGCCTACACCCCAGGCGTGCCCTCCACCCTAGTGGGCCCCCTGTTGCTCCACCGACGTACTCCTTCCTCCTATATATACCTACGTACCCCCAAACGATCAGATACGGAGCCAAAAACTTAATTCCACCGCCACAACTTTCTGTATCCACGAGATCCCATCTTGGCCTGTTCCGGAGCTCCGGCGGAGGGGGCATCGATCACGGAGGGCTTCTACATCAACACCATAGCCCCTCCGATGAAGTGTGAGTAGTTCACCTCAGACCTACGGGTCCATAGTTATTAGCTAGATCGCTTATTCTCTCTTTTTGGATCTCAATACAATGTTCTCCCCCTCTCTTGTGGAGAACTATTCGATGTAATCTTCTTTTTGCGGTGTGTTTGTTGAGACCGATGAATTGTGGGTTTATGATCAAGTTTATCTGTGAACAATATTTGAATCTTCTCTGAATTCTTTTATGTATGATTGGTTATCTTTGCAAGTCTCTTCGAATTATCAGTTTGGTTTGGCCTACTAGATTGATCTTTCTTGCAATGGGAGAAGTGCTTAGCTTTGGGTTCAATCTTGCGGTGTCCTTTCCCAGTGACAGTAGGGGCAGCAAGGCATGTGTTGTATTGTTGCCATCGAGGATAACAAGATGGGGTTTTCATCATATTGCATGAGTCTATCCCTCTACATCATGTCATCTTGCTTGAGGCGTTACTCTGTTTTTAACTTAATACTCTAGATGCATGCTGGATAGCGGTCGATGAGTGGAGTAATATTAGTAGATGCAGGCAGGAGTTTGTCTATTTGTCTCGGACGTGATGCCTATATACATGATCATACCTAGATATTCTCATAACTATGCTCAATTCTGTCAATTGCTCAACAGTAATTTGTTCACCCGCTGTAGAATACTTATGCTCTCGAGAGAAGCCACTAGTGAAACCCGGGTCTATCTTCAACATATTAATCTCCTACTACTTAGTTATTTCCTTTGCTTTTTTACTTTGCCTTCATTTTACTTTGCATCTTTGTCACAAAAATACCAAAATTATTATCTTATCATATCTATCAGATCTCACTCTCGTAAGTGGCCGTGTAGGGATTGACAACCCCTATTCACGTTGGTTGCGAGGATTTATTTGTTTTGTGCAGGTACGAGGGACTCGCGCGTAGCCTCCTACTGGATTGATACCTTGGTTCTAGAAAACTTAGGGAAATACTTACGCTACTTTGCTGCATCATCCCTTCCTCTTTGGGGAAAACCAACGCAGTGCTCAAGAGGTAGCAGTAGTTAGAGCGACATAGCGATAGAATGAACAACTAGCAAGCAAAGATAGAAAGTGATATGGAGGGTAATGATCATCTTGCCTGCAAAGTTATCTGAGTTGTCGAAAGCTTGCTCCTTGTTAGCGTACTCAATAGGTTCCCCGTTCATGTACTCGTCTCCCGGATCTACCCAAATCAAGAACACAAGCAATGGAACAACAATCAATCACGGTGAAATGCACAAGCAATATGATGCAATACATGGCATGATATGCAAGATATGATGTGCAATGCATAAGGGTACACCGGAAGGGAAAGGATGATCAAGGCATCAACTTGGCAAACCAAGTATGCCTCTGGAAAGATGAGGTGATTTCGGTCGAAATCGATAGTAGGATCACCGGAAACGGATGCACGGTTTGCAAATGACAAGCAATAAAAAATAATGCAAATATGCTATTAGCAGCATGATAGCACTTAGAATGCAAAAAGAAACTATGCTACAGCACTCCAACATAGCAACAAAGCAAATGGCAGTAAAGTAGACATGAAGATCTACAAATCATGAACAGTAAGCTCATTCTAGTTCCCACTAGAACAAGCTCAAAATAGCATGGCAAAAATGCAAATGATAATAGATTCACAGACTTAGAGAAAATACTAAGCATGACAAAACATAAGCATATAGCAATGTTTAGAGCTAGCAAACAACATGCTACATGAACTTATCATGGAAAACAAAGGCATGGCATGCTAGTACTCAAAGAATATAAAACAACTTCCTTACTGAACTTTAACCAAAGATGCATAGAAAATGATGTGGCACGCATGCAAACATGGCAAGTTATATGAACAGTTTCAGACTCGGAAGAAAAACAAAGCATGGCAGGACCATATTCATGATAGCAACTTTGCAAGCTCATTCCACTCACCACAAAGCATTACATGACATAACAAGGTAACCAACAGTAAGTAGACATGTTCAAGAAGCTAAGCATGGCAAGATCAAGTTCATAGGGTACATGTACCACTAGCAAAACACATGGCAATATTGAATATCTTGTTGACAATCTGCCAGGAACAATACTTAGCAAAAGTAGAGCAAGGAAATGACATGCTAGAATATTCCATAATTGCAACCAGAGGCACAAATAGATATAGCAATAACACATCTTCAAAACACTCTTACTGATCTACCTCAAAATATGCATCGATCTCATGGTAGCAACACGTTTACATGGCATCAAAATGTAACTGGAAAAGGACTTGGCAAAATCACTAAGTGTCTGAAAACAGCAACATTATGAATCCTACTTTGCATGCTTGTGCTAGTCACCATATAGATCAAAAAAATAAAAGGCATGCACCTCTGTAAAGATGGAACGATGGAGCACATAAAACATGTAAACACCATGCTCATAGGATGCACATTCAAAATACAACGAAAATGACAAATCATCAAGTTATGTTAAATTCTAGCAGACAACATCATATAGCACTTTTGCAACGATGATAATGGCATCAATATTGACAGTAAAATGCATGCAAATGTCACTAACATGAAGATCATCACGAGGCTAACATTTTGATATATCATATGCATGATTCGGAGTTACGGTCATGGAGATATGGCATGATGAAGAGGGCACACAAACATGAGAATTTTACCCTCGCAAAAAGTCAACGGGATGAGAGGAAGGGGGACGGCGCGGTGCAGGACGGATCCGGCCATTTGGTTGGATGGACCGGTGGATCTCATCCACCCGGGGTGGATATGACCGGAGAGAACTCCAACGAGCTCGCGGGAGCTCTGGCGAGGGGGTACCGGCGACGGGGAGACGGGAACCGGTGGTGCGGCGGCGGCCGGCGGGCACGGCGTGCATGCGGTGGCGTGGCGGCAACCCATGGCGGTGGGGCACGGCGCAGCTGCGGGTGGTGGCCGGCACAGGAGCGAGCACCGATGTGAGCGGGGTGGCACTACGGGCGAAGGCGGTGGAGAGGAGCCCGGCGGCACCGGCGGTCGGGCAATCGGCGCGGGGCGCATCCCGGTTCGGTTTGGGGGCGGGCCGGTGATGGGCCCCACGGGCCCCACGGCGTGGAGGAGAGAGAGAGGGCCGGTGGTGGTGATGTGGCACACTGTGATTGGCTGAGGGGGGCGGTGGCGGCGCGGACATGTCCGACAACGGGAGGGGGAAGGAGCTAGGGTTTGGACTGCGGATTTCAGGGGATGGGATTTATTTATCGGTAGAGGGAGATAAGAGAGTCCAAATGAGGTGCAGTTTTTCCCACACGCTCATGATCCTGCGACGGAGAGCATGGAGGGGGTTTAGATGGGCTAGTGTGCTGTTTTGGAAGGGTGTTGGGCTGCAACAAAAGAGGGGCTTTCATGGTTACCCGGTTAACCGTTGGGGCATCAAACAACCTCCAAATGGAACGGAATTTGATAGGTGGCCTACCGGTAATGTACCAAAGCCACTCGAAAAATCTTGACCCATTTCAAGAAAGTTTTTCTCCCGCTCATGAAACGAGATTAGAGGGGTGCAACAGACAACAGGGAAAAAGAGCGGATGCATGAGACGAACACAAATGCAAGTGAGATGCACATGATGACATGATATGAAATGCATGACATGAACAAAATGCAAAATGAAAGACAAAACCCAATCACAAATGGAATATCATATCACTAGCCAAAAATGGCAAGACTTAGAGTTACAAATATGGAAAGTTACACCCGGGGTGTTACAACACTCCACCACCACAAGAGAATCAACTCCCGAGATCTAGGATGGCACCGGAGAGAAGTGAAAGAGGTAAAACAAAGTTGCTTCTTCGACAAACGAGTGAAACCAGGAATCTTGAGAGGTTAAACAATTTCGAGAAAAGAATACAATGGAGATGAACGAAGTTGAAAACACTCCGTTAGAAAAGAGGAACAAGGAACATTGCAAAAACCATGGGGTTGCAAGACTTGAAAGGAGAGCTCCAGCGACAAGGAATGACATGTAACCACTCTGGTTGAAAACGGAATAAGCAAGGAATGAGAACAAAAGAATGGAGACAGCACTCCGGTAGAAAAGAGAAGCAAAACTTGACAAGACGGGAAGAACTTGAAAAGAGGGCACGACACTCCGGTTAAATGGATAAGCACGAAGGAACACGATCCTCAGAATTCAAGATGATGAGTGAAGAGAGCAACATCACCATACCTCCGGAAGAAAGAATAGAAGATAGATCATTGGAATAAATGAATGGAGAAGAAAATGCTAATTTCTGCCACAAATGAGCTTGAAAGCACCCTTCCAAGAAGGTTACAACGGAGTTGTTGGAAAACCAATGTGGCACCCCGGCTCAGAGCAACCGGTTTACCATGCATTGCTAGCCCAGAGACCATGTCTTCTGGAAACACACGACATCTTGGTACAGAAAACAACCTCTTTATTGATGCTAGAGGATCAAAGTTTCCATTACAACATGTAGCAAGGCCAAGCGGCATGCACGGTGCGGCTGAACAATATGTACATTATTTAGTGAACATAAAGGCCTCGATTATAACAACTACGCGGCAGTGGAACAACGTCGTAGTGGAAGCTCCATAGCACACGGACACCAATGTGGACACGATCTAGACTCGGACAGAACTCCTCTCCAACAAGGCTTTTCCTGAAATCTGGCATGACACGCCAGGCCAGTACATTGAATGTACTTGCAAGCTCACAACATACATAAACATAATGACAAGCAATATCATGATATTTAACCAATTGTTAATAATGAAACAATATATTCAACATGCTGTGATCATATCCTTGTGAGGAAAAATTCCACTTACCAACAGTGATCACTTCTTGGATCACCACCGTACCAACCTCAACATCTTAACCAGGAAATACTCGTGATCCTCCAGCGATCACAACCACGACCCATACTAGGTCTAAAACAATGATCCTTCCGGCGATCACAACCATGACCAACACTTGGTCCTGTCCAACCCGATGGCCTTCCCACCATCATCAACAGTGCAGAGTTCATAACTTAGTGTGCAAATTTTATTAAATGTTGACCCATGGTGTGACCTACTTTCGAGCGTGTCCGTAACCGTGGACTCGACTATCGATATATTAATACACTCTGCAGAGGTAGCGCATTGTACCCACACCACGGAACCCATGGCCTCGTACTCCCATTCGGGTGGACCAACGGCATTCTGATGAAATCACTCCATTGCCATGCCACTCTCTCGGCCACTCCGACCCACTCCCAACTGGGCTAGTCCTAGGTGGCCCCGTGTCTACCAAAGACACAACAACCACCGTCGTGGCCAAACATCCCTCACGGGGACCGGTACCAAAAATATTAACAACGGGCACACAAGGTTATGTCTGCTTACCGTGCCAGGGTACCGCACGCCCATAACCTTCCCTCGTTGGAGGCACCAACCAGAGGCATGACAGTGGATCGAATAAAGGCCTTCCCATACAGGCAAATGTGGTTGCACTGTGAAAAACTCGATTCAGTGGCACCATGACCCGGTCAACGATATATTCAAGTTGTATTATTATCAGGTTTAACTTAAATTGGAAATAACCGGTGTCATAATATGCCATGAAGTGCAACAATAACATATGCATCACATAATACCGGAAAAGACCGAGTCAACTATATCCACACTAAGCATAACCATCAACAACTCTTGACAGACCTCTGGTCAAGATTAAACCTCACATTAAACAGAATCTTTTCTAACAAGTTTTATCATTATTCTCATGCAAGAAAATAACTTCAATTCACTACTTATATCCATAACCATGTTATTCCTACCATAGCAAAAAAAAACTCTAGTCTCCTTATCAACTTAGTTGGCTCTAAACTTTCTGTAACACAAACATATTAACTTGGACTAGCACTTAACAGAATGTGAATAACACAATAATGACCTATATGCATGGATTAAATCATTCATTCAGGTAGGAAAATCAAAAATATTGCAATGGCACCATGAAAATGTTGTTGTGGCTTGCCTTAGTGTAGATGAGGTTCACAAGCCTCCTGGTGATCCTCAAGACAAGCCTCACTGCTCTAAAAAAATTACAAACACAAAAAGAAATCATCAAGAACCCTTCTGAATTCACTAGATAACTTAGGTAGCAGGGAAAAATTCCACTTTTGGTGAGCTACTAGATTTCTTGGCAAAGAACACAATGCAAAAAGAATCAATTCATTTGGACTTATGGTTGAAAAGTTATAGCTGTTTGAAGCTCTCTAGATATAAATGAAATTTGAATTTAAATAAAACAGACTAGAGGGGGGGTGACGTCGAAGGCGTAAAGCCTCGGGGCACCACCACTCGTACCGCTTCACGTGCGTACTGAGTGGCTGACTAGCGGGCCCCGCTAGTCAGATGAGGGGGAGAGGGGAAATGAGTCAGGGGCGGCACGGCTTCGCCGGAGCAAACGCTGGCGACGAATGCTCCTTGGACAAAACGAGAGGGGGGGATCGAGAGAGGAGACTGAGGCGCACCTGCCCGTACCCGTAGAGTATCTAGGGGTGGTCGAACCACGTTGGAATCTTCCTCTCTGGTGAAGACAAGAAGCAGAGCTCGCCGGAGATGAAGACGACGGTGAGCAGAGGCAACTCCAAGAGTTCCAACCGGGCGGAACGGCACCACCGCAGAGTGGCGGAGGCCCTGGAAGGGTTCCCCAGGCCTGGGAGGGGCCGTAGCTACAGGAATGACCCGAGGGGATCGCCGGCGAGCTCGAGCTCGGGGACAGCGGCCCGCGGCCTGCCCGGCCGAGCTACGGTCTTCAACTAGGTTGTGGAGTGTTTGAGAGTGGTGGAAGATGCTCGAGGAGGCTGGGGGAGGGCTCTATTTATAGCCGAGCATCGAGGGGGGTTCGGGCTCCGCCGGTGGACACCTGGACAGGGCGCCCGGCCGCGAGCGGTGTCAGTGAGAGAGGGAGAAGGAGACGGAGCTCATGCAGGGACTTTGGGCGAACGGGGACGAGCATAGGGGCACTGGGGTGACGACGAGCACAGTGTGCACGCACTGTTTTGTTAGCCGGACCATGCCCGTGCTCGCTGCGGCGAGCTCCGGCGTCGGCAAATGCCAGGGGAGAGTTAATGGGGCTAAGACAAATATGGGGGCGAGGTTTGGCACGCTTAGGCAGGCGGGGAAGCGAGCACGCGATCAACAGAGGCTCGGGCGCGCCGAAGAGCGCGTCGGCCGCATGCCAGCACGCCTGGACGAACGCGGTCACCACGTGAACTCTGACCTCATGCCGACCTAAGCCCAAACTTCATGTCTAGCATGTTGTTCGTGGTAGTTTTTAATGTTACCACACTTTGATTTGGATCCAGATGCAGTAGAAAAGTTTTCACAAGCCTAGTAAGTTTCTGATCAGTAACTTTGAGAGCTTACTATGGTCAATCGGCTGGGAGTTGGTAGCTGAGTTTTGGAGGGTAGCAATCATCTACTAAGGTGATGATGCACAAGAAAAATCATCCCCAAAGGAGCAAGTAAAATGGTAGTTGCTGTAGAAACTACCATTTCTGTCCAGAACAGAAAATATTTTCTGTAGCAAAAATATTCCAAAAATTCATGCAATATTTTTGCTCAAGAAGGTGCCCTAGGTTTCCAAGAATATTTGTGAATTTTCTCAGATTTTTGTGGGCAAGAAAATTGGGGTTTCTTTGGAGAACATTGATCTAGCTAGGGTTTAAGAGAGGGAAATGAATATTTTTCATTAAGGAAAAATATTCCAAATATTTTTTTGAGATGAACCAGAGGGGGAATGATGGTTAGAGAGGGAAATGGGACACTTGGGTGAAAGCCAAGGGGTACCCAAGTGTTTAAGTCCATATGAAAGGATTCAAAAACTCCAAATTCAAAATCAATCCAACTGAAAATCAGGCAAATAAGGGAGGGCAAAAAACAGGCTGTCACAAACCTCCCCCACTTAGAATGAATCTCGTCCTCAAGATTCGGTTGCTTGGGAAAATCATTCTAGATAATGTGTCTTGAGAAACTCTTCCCGTTCCCACATGGATTCTGACTCTGTGTGATGCTCCCACTGAACCTTGTAGAACTTTCTTACTTTGTTGCGTGTGACCCTTTCCATCTGATCCAAAATTTTAACCGGCCTCTCTTCATATGTTAAGTCCTTTCCCAACTCTACCTCAGTCATAGTAGTCTTTTTCTCAGGCGGCGATATGCATCGCCTCAACTGTGAAGCATGAAACACGTTGTGTACGTCTGACAATTCAGGGGTAGTTCCAACTTATATGCAACAATACCCACTCGTTACATAACTGGAAATGGACCAATAAATCTGGGTGCCAGCTTTCCATGAGTCTGAAATCTCTTGACTCCTTTCATTGGAGTGACTCGGAGGTATACCTGTTCTCCCGGTTCAAAACTGTTTTGTCAGTGCTTTGCATCATAATAACTCTTCTGCCGATATTTGGCCAATTGCAATCTGTCTCTTATTTCCCTAACTTTTTGCTCAGCTTCCATCATGAGATCCGTCCCGAAAATACTACTATCTCCGCTCTGTCTGGCCATCGGTCTGGGGATGATAAGCGGTACTGTATTTCAGTGTTGTCCCCAAGGCTTGATGGAGATGTGACCAAAAAGCGGAGGTAAAAGGTGAACCTCAGTCAGAGGTGATTGTCGGATGTGGGGTTCTGGAAAACCCTTAAGGTTCGAACACTTGGGTGCGCGCGAAGTCTTTCCCTCCTACCAATCTACACCCTAGCTCGCTAAGATCTCGCGGACGAACTCGCAACACAGAAAGACGCAAGATTTATACTGGTTCGGGTCACCGTTGTGGTGTAATACCCTACTCCAGTGTGGTGGTGGTGGATTGCGTCTTGGGCTGATGATGAACAGTACAAGGGGAAGAACAGCCTCCTGAGGTTCAGGTGTTCTTGTGCTCGGCTCACTTGTGCGGGTGAGAGTGATCTGCCCTCCTCTCTATGGTGGTGGCTAGCTCTACTTATATAGGCCCTGGTCCTCTTCCCAAAAATTGAGCGGGAAGGGAGCCAACAACGACGGGCAAATTCGAAGGGGGACAACTAGTACAAGCTATCCTAACAAAAGTGGTCTTTGCCTGCAAAAGGCTCTGGTGGTGACGCCGTCTTGGGCTCCACAATGACCTCCGTCTTGCCGTCCTTCTGGTCTTGGTCTCGTTGCACCGATACGACAACCTTTGCCTGATGCCTCGATACTCTTCGCCTGCGCCTGCTTCCTTAGCACCAAAGAGGAAACAAGGACGTTGCGCACGCTGGCGCTCGCTTGGTGTCGATCGTCATGGCTCACGTCACGAGAGCCTCGTGAGGTTTGCCCCGCCTTGATATCTCCGCTCCTCATGAGCTTGCCTAACTAGGCCACTCCTAAGGAGGTCTTGTGTCGTCCGCCTCGCGAGGCTTGGCCCCTCGCGAGGGTCATGGATGCCTTGTTGATGAAGATGGGACGTACAACCTGTTGGCTTAGCCACGCCGTGGGCCGTAGGCAGGCAAGTCTGGGGACCCCCGTTCCCAGAACGCCGACAGTAGCCCTCAGGCCCAAGGTGCGCTCGGGCTTGGCTTCTTGGCGAAGCCAAGGGTCAAGTTCGGAGCACCGCGGGCCCCAAAAGCCTGCGGCCTCGGTCGACGGGTCGTGGTTGATTGGACGTGGGCGTCTCCGCTTCCCCACGTTGCCTCGGCAACTTCTTGTCCTGACAAAAGGCTGGCGCCGGAAGCACTTGCCTTCATTGCTTCTTTCTCGCCTCGCTCCAGATCCCCTTTCTCCCTCTTTGCCGCCGCTACCTCTAGATCCGCTCCAATCTCATCCTGCATCTGCGATCCATGGTGCCGCGCAAGGTCAAGACTTCCTCAGCACCGGCTTGGTATGAGCTGGCCCTTGAGGCGCCCACCATCACGGAGAAGAGCCTCGCCTCCATGCGCCTGCTGACGGCTGGCGAGAGCAATGAGTGGGGGGAGACCGAGCTCCGGCTTGCCTTTGACGTGCTGGAGCCCGAGGAAAGCACCTTCTTCCCCTTCTTCTTGAGAAGTGTCGCTGTTGGGTTGGTTCCTCCCTTCTCTGATTTCTTTAATGAAGTCCTCGACGACTACGGGCTCCAGGTGTTGCACCTCCATCCCAACTCCGTACTCCTATCCATCTTCGCCTACTACTGTGAGGCGTACCTAGGCGTGATGCCGTCCGTGGCGCTCCTGCGCCATTTCTTCTTCCTCTGTGTTAGAGAGGGTTACATCTCCGGATGCGCTAACTTTGTCGTGTCCAGCAAGGCCAACTCGATCTCGAGCACCGGGAAGAGGGCCGACAACATTTGATCCAAATGGGTCATGATGGACGCCAAGTGCGCCGATCCACGTTTGGTGTTGCCTACGGTGGTGCCCTCTTCCAACAGGGGGTGGCCCAGGGCAGAGCTTGCCGATGAGTGGGTATCGTTAGTGTTGGGGCAGATGGTGACCGACTTGAAGCCGGGCAACACGAGGGCGACCAAGGTGACGGGGGTCATGCTTCTGAGGGAGTTCTTGACGCTGTGAGTTGCCCCGCTCCAGGCGCGCCCACGCCCCCTGTGGGAGCTTGAAGAAGAGGGAAACAAGACCCGCCTGAGGCCGGGGGCCCTGCCTGATGATGAATTGGCTGCTGTCCTGCGCCTCATAGTTGGGGACAACCAGGAGTACCCACCAAGCGCCTTCGTCCCCTTGTTCCAGCGAAGGGATTGGGAGGAACTCGTCGCCTCCAGGCCGACCTTTGACGCGCGAGGGCTGGTGCCGCCGGTGCTCCCTGGAGCCCCTGCAGCACCGAAACCGGTGGAGGTGTCTTATGACGAATCCCGCAGGGAAGGGGAAGAGGAGGTGGACCTGGAGAAGACTCTGGAATAGGTGCGGGAGACTTCCCCTCTGAGCAAGGCCGAGATCCTCCGCGCCCTTCCTGATGATGCCGAGGCCGACCCTCGCCAAGGGGAGAGGGATCAGCCCCACATCCCGACGAGGTGAAGGTCATCGCTGGTGCTTCGCGATGCCGCCTCCATCCCGATGCCATCAGGCTTCAAGCTCCCCAACCGGAAGTATGTTGCGGTGGATCAGTAAGTGTCTCAAGCTTCGCCTTGTCCCTGTTTGTACTCGTCATTTCCTGATGCCAGCCCTTGGTTGATCAGGCCATCGTCTTCTGCGAAGAAGAGGAAGGAGGATGCGGCGGCTGTGCCTCCCTCCATATGGAAAGGGGGCAGCAGCGCCCGCATCTCCCCATCCTGGTCGTCATCGCGGGGCCAAGAGGAACATCGCCGCGTGGAATCATCCCCCACGGCCCCGCTGCCTCCGGAAGTGCCGACGCCTGACGCAGCTAATGAGTGTAACACCCTCGAGGCGACTATATCTCTCACGTGTCGAGGCACGACTTAGAGGCATAATCGCATTGAAGGCATATGTCGCAAATTAGGCAATCTTCACAACATCCCATGTAATATAGATAAATAAAGGGGAGATAACATAGTTGGCTTACACTCGCCACGTCAATCAAGTACATAAATAACATTACATCATTCAAACACTCATGGCCCGACTATGGCGCCAAAATAAAAGATAACCCAACAAGCGACACGGTCTCGATCACCCCCAACTGGGCACCACTACTGATCACCAGGAAAGGAAACATAGTATCATTGAGAGTCCTCGTCGAACTCCCACTTGAGCTCAAGAGCGTCTCCTGGAGCGGAATCATCAGGCCCTGCATCTAGTGTTATAGTAATCTGTGAGCCACAGGGATTCAACAATCTCGCACCCTCGCGATCAAGACTATTTAAGCTTATAGGTAAGGTAAGGTAAATATGTGGAGCTGCAGCAAGCGACTAGCAAAAATATGGTGGCTAACTTATTCGCAAAGGAGAGCGAGAAGAGGAGGCAAAGCGCGAGCGAGAATCTAGAGAGCAACCTGCGCAAACATTACTCCAACACCGTGTCCACTTCCCGGACTCCGCCGAGAAGAGGCCATCACGGTAACACACTCAGTTGATTCATTTTAATTAAGTTAAGGTTCAAGTTATCTACAACCAGACATTAACAAATTCCCATCTGCCCATAACCGTGGGCACGGCTTTCGAAAGTTCAAATCCCTGCAGGGGAGTCCCAACTTAGCCCATGACAAGTTCTCACGGGCAACGAAGGAATAGACCTCCTCCCAAGACGTTCCGATTAGACTCAGTATCTCGGTTCTTCAAGACACTTTAGGTTAAAACAAATCCAACAACACCGCCCGAATGTGCCGACAAATCCCGATAGGAGCTGCACATATCTCTTTCTCAGGGCACAATCGGACAAGCAATCCGTACAACTAAAACCAGCCCTCGAGTTTCCCTGAGGTGGCACTGCAAGGGGCTCTAGGGTGGACGAACACTCAGAGGAGCACTGGCCCGGGGGGGGGCTAAAATAAGATGACCCTCGGGCTCCGGAAACCCAAGGGAAAAAGAGGCTAGGTGTAAAATGGTAAAACCAAGGTTGGGCATTGCTGGCAAAGCTTTAATCAAGGCGAACTATCAAGGGGTTCCCATTATAACCCAACCGCGTAAGGAACGCAAAATCCGGGAACATAACACCGATATGACGGAAACTAGGGCGGCAAGAGTGGAACAAAACACTAGGAGAGAGGCCGAGCCTTCCACCCTTTACCAAGTATATAGATGCATTAAGATAACATGGCAAAATAATGATATCCCAACAATTAAATAAAAGTTCCAACAAGGAACGGCCTCCAATCTTCACCTGCAACTAGCAACGCTATAAGAGGGGCTGAGCAAAGCGGTAACATAGCCAATCAACGGTTTTCTAGGACATGGTGGGTTAGAGGTTTGACATGGCAATTTGGGAGGCTTGAAAGCAAGTGGTAGGCATCGTAGCATTGGCATAGCAAAAGAGCGAGCAATCTAGCATAGCAAAGATACTAGTGATTTCGAGGATATGATCATCTTGCCTGCATAGTTGTCAGAGTTGACTGGATCCTTGAAAGCAAACTCAACGGGCTCCTCATTAGCGAACTCGTCTCCCGGGTCTACCCAAACAAGACAAACAAGCAAACGGAACACAATCAACCACGTGCAAGGTTCAAACAATATGATGCAATGATGATATGCTATGCGGGATGTGATGCGGGATGCATATGCAAGATTTGACAAGGGATGCATGAACCTGGCCTCAACTTGGGAATCCAAGTGTGCCACTGGAAAGATGAGATGAAATCGCTTGAAAACGATATAAAGAACGCCGGAATCGGAGTTACGGTTTGGAAATGGCAAGCGATTCAAAAATGACCATGTTCTACGATTTATAGCAAGTAGCCATCTAAATGCAATGAGATGAACATGCTACAGCACTCAAACATGACAACAAAATACATGGCAGGGATGCATTCATGATGCTTAACAAAAGTCTAGCACTGTGCTACGGCCAATTCATCCATTAACAGGTTCCAACAAGCATGGCAAAAATGCATATGGCGAACCGATTTCAGACTTAGTGAAATTAACACTTGTCTGGAATTTTAGATCAGGTAGCACTCTTCGGAGCAACAAAACTATATGCTACAGGACCTGAAAATGGCAAAGTAAAGCATGGCATGGAGCTACTCAAAGGGCTTAACAAAAGTCCCTTAGTGACCTTGAGCCAAAAGGGATCAGAAAATACAATTGCAAGCATGTGAACAAAGCAAAAACATAATCAGTTTTCAGACTTAGTGAAAACTGGAGCATGCTGAAAACAGATATTAAGTAGGCATGTTTACGAGCTCGATGCTCTCACTACAAAGAAAGTCATGATAATCTAAGCATACATCCATCAATAATACACAAAATGCAAGCTAGACATGGCAAGAACAATAGCATAGCATGCACGGATCAACTACAACATCATCGGCAAAATTGCAAACAAGTTGACAATCTACCCAGATTCACAAAGTAGCAAAAGTAGAGCTCGATTTACTCAAGCTATGGTGCTCCATAATTGCAAACAAAGACATGGATGGATATAGCACTACAATATTAACAAAACATACTTACTGATTATCCTCAAAAGAGGCACGGATCACTAGGAAACAACATGAACATATGGCCATATGAGATAAACAGCTCAAGGACTTAGTGGAATTGCTAAGTCCCTGAAAACATAATTACCAAGTGCCTCACTTTGCAAGCTTGTGCTAGACACCACACACATCACAAAAATACATGGGTTGCACCTCTGGAAAGATGACAAAACCCTTAACAAAACATATGTAGAGCTCATGGGCATATCATGCACACATTAATCATGGCAAAAATGATAAAAAGCTAAATGGAGCAGCAGATCTGACAATTACCTCAAGTAGCCCTCTTCTAACAGCATTTCGGGCATCAAGATGAACTCAAATGAAAATGATGCAATGGAATGAAATGATGTACTCTCTGAGATGAACATTTTGATATGCTATATGCCCAAAACGGAGCAACGGATGCAAAGTTACAACATTATGAAGATGGGAACATGAGGTAGGGTTTCGAGAGAAAGAGGTCAACCGGATCCAGATCTAGAGTTCGCCGGCACGGATCCCGAGGACGGCCGGCCGGAATTTCACCGGAGGAGGGCGTGGGGCGGCACCGGGGAGGTCGGAGGAGGCGGATCCAGTCGGATCCGGTCGCCGGAGCTCCTGCCGGCGACGAGGACAGCGCGACGAGGAGGCGGACGCCG
>NC_041382.1:262473687-262489096 GCF_002162155.2 Triticum dicoccoides | reverse complement strand
GGCGGCTCGTCGGCATCCGGTGGCGCGGGCGCCGGCAAAAGGGGAGGCGGCGGCGCGAGGTAGGAGAAGGCGGCGGGGCGACGGTGGGGGCGGCGCGCGCGGATGGGCCCGCGGGGGCCTTGCCTGGGCTCGGCGGGCCGGTGGCGGAGAGAGGTGGCCGGGCGTATAGGGAGGTGCCACGTGGCGGCGGCGGGGAGCAGCGGACACGTCCGGCCAGATGGAAATTTGTCCGCCGACGCGTGGAGACGAAGGGGACTAGGGTTTGGAGAGGGGATCCGCGAATTTTTCGGGAAGGGACTATATATAGGCATAGGAGGAGCTAGGAGAGTCCAAATGAGGTGCGGTTTTCCGCCACGCGATCGTGATCGAACGATCTAGATGATCGAGCGGGTATTAGGTGGGTTTTGGGCCAAAATGGAGGGGTGTTGGGCTGCAACACACACGAGGCCTTTTCGGTCCCTCGGTTAACCGTTGGAGTATCAAACGAAGTCCAAATAGTACGAAACTTGACAGGCGGTCTACCGGTAGTAAACCAAGGCCGCTTGGCAAGTCTCGGTCCAATCCGGAAATTTTTAATCCCCACACACGAAAGAAAGGTAAAAATGACCACCGGAGGGGAACGATGCGCCGGAATGCAAAACGGACAACGCGGAAAATGCTCGAATGCATGAGAAGAACACGTATGCAAATGCGATGCACATGATGACATGATATTAGATGCATGACAACGACAACAACAGACGGAGACAAAAACCCGAACCCGAGAAAATAAAATAAGTTAACGCCGCAAACGACAAGAGTTGGAGTACAAATTGGGAAAGTTACATCCGGGTTGTTACAACACTCCACCACTACGAAAGGATCTCGTCCCGAGATCTAGGACTGAAAGAACGCCGGGTACTCAGAACGGAGGTGATCCTCGCGTTCCCAGGTAGCTTCACGGTCGGAATGGTGTGACACTTGACTTTGAGGAATTTGATTGACTTATTTGAGTCTTGCGTTCAATATCTTCGAGAATAGCAACGGGGTGCTCACGGTAAGAGAGATATTCTTGGAGCTCAATGTCCTCGAAGTTGACGGTGCGGTCAGGAGTCTTGAAGCACTTTCAAAGCTGAGAGACATGGAACACATCATGAACATTTGCAAAGTTTGAAGGAAGCTCGAGTTGATAGGCGAGGTCGCCTCTCTTGCTGACAATCTTGAAAGGTCCCACGTATCTGGGGGCAAGCTTCCCTTTGATACCAAAGCGACGAGTACCTTTCATAGGATAGACGCGGAGGTAAACATGATCTCCGATCTCGAAAGCCAAATCACAGTGCTTACTATCATAGTTGCTCTTCTGGCGGGATTGGGCTGCTTTGAGGTTATCACGAATGACTTTGCACATTTCCTCTGCCTCTGTGATTATGTCATTACCCAAAGGCTGACGTTCACCGGTTTCAGACCAGTTGAGAGGGGTACGACACTTCCTGCCATACAGAATTTCAAATGGGGCCTTTCCCGAACTTGCTTGAAAACTGTTGTTGTACGAGAATTCAGCATAAGGAAGACAATCCTCCCACTTCATGCCGAAGGAGATCACACAAGCCCTGAGCATATCTTCAAGAATCTGGTTGACATGCTCGACTTGACCGCTAGTTTGAGGATGGAAAGCTGTGCTGAAGCGGATGTTGGTGCCCATGGCCTTCTGAAAAGAATCCCAAAACTTGGAGGTAAAAATGCTGCCACGGTCTGAAGAGATCACTTGTGGAATACCGTGCAGAGTGACAATTCGAGAGGTATAGAGTTCCGCTAATTGAGCTGCAGTGATTGACTCTTTGATAGGCAGAAAGTGAGCCACTTTAGTGAGTTTGTCGATGACAACGAATATAGCATCATTGCCACGCTTGGACTTTGGAAACCCAGTCACGAAGTCCATCTCAATGTGGTCAAACTTCCATTCTGGAATGGCAAGAGGTTGGAGGAGACCCGCTGGCCTTTGGTGTTCTGCCTTCACTCTTCTGCAGACATCACATTCATTCATGAATTGAGAAATCTCGCGCTTCATTCGAGTCCACCAATAAGCCTGCTTGAGATCCTGATACATCTTCGTACTCCCAGGGTGGATGGAGAGAAGAGAATTGTGAGCCTCATTCAAGATCACTTTACGAAGGTCACCTTTGGGTACAACAATACGATCCTCGAAGAAGAGAGTGTCCTTGTCATCAAGGCGGTAGCACTTGTACTTGGGTTGGCTCTTGGCAATCCCAATCTTCACCTTTTTCACCATAGCATCAAGAAGCTGGGCTTGGCGAATCTGGTCTTCCAAGGTAGGAGAGACTTGAAGGTTGGCGAGGAAACCTTGAGGAACAACTTGCAGATTAAGTTTGCGGAAAGCTTCACAAAGCTCGGGTTGATAAGGCTTGAGAATAAGACTGTTGCAGTAAGCCTTTCTGCTCAATGCGTCGGCAATCACATTGGCCTTTGCTGGTGTATACTCGATACTCGGATTATACTCTTGAATCATTTCGACCCATCGAGTTTGCCTGAGGTTGAGAGTAGGCGGAGTGAAGATGTACTTGAGACTCTTGTGGTCAGTGAAAATGTCCACTTTTCTTCCCAATAGAAGATGTCTCCAAGTCAAAAGTGCATGCACAACTGCCGCCAACTCGAGATCATGAGTGGGGTAGTTCTTCTCATTGGGCTTCAACTGGCGAGAGGTATAAGCAACAAATTTCTTCTCTTGCATCAATACTGCGCCAAGACCTTGGAGAGAGGCATCACAAAAGACCTCGTATGGCTTGGATTCATCAGGCGGAGTTAGAACTGGAGCAGTGATCAATTTCTCTTTCAAAGTGTTGAAAGCAATGTCACACTCCGGAGACCAAACATACTTGACGTGCTTCTGGAGAAGATTTGAGAGAGGCTTCGCGATCTTAGAAAAGTTTTCAACGAATATTTGGCAATAGCTTGCGAGACCGAGGAAGCTACGGAGTTGCTTCACGTTCTGAGGAGGTTCCCAATTCACAATTGCAGACACCTTCTGAGGATTCACAGCAATGCCCTTGGCAGAGATGATATGACCAAGATAAAGAACCTCATCGAGCCAAAATTCGCACTTGGAGAACTTGGCATAGAACTGGTGTTCCCTCAGCTTATCGAGTAACGCAAGTGCTTGGCATGATCTTACTTGTTCTTCGAGAAAACCAGAATGTCGTCGAGATAGACCAAAACAAAGTCATCGGTGTAGGCGTTGAAGATGAAGTTCATCATGCAAGAGAAAGTCGGAGGAGCGTTGACGAGGCCAAAAGACATGACAGTGTATTCATATGAACCAAAGCTTGTCCTGAAAGCCGTCTTGGGAATATCTTGCTCACGGATTCGAATCTGATGATAGCCCATACGAAGATCAAGCTTGGAGAATACTTGGGCACCTTTGAGTTGTTCGAACAGCTCGTTGATGTTGGGAAGTGGGTATTTGTTCTTGATGGTCTTCTTGTTCAATGGACGGTAATCAACACAATGTCAGTCCGTTCCATCCTTCTTCTTCACAAAAAGAACACCACAACCCCACGGAGAAGAACTAGGCCGGATGAGACCCATTTTCTCTTGAATATCGAGTTGCTTCTTCAACTCCTTCAACTCTTCAGGTCTGAGCTTGTAAGGACGTTTGCACACAGGTTCCGTGCCAGGCTCAAGATCAATAACGAATTCAACTGGCCGGTGCAGATGCATTCCTAGAAGCTCTTCTGGAAAGATGTCTTGATATTCGCAAACGACTGGAATTTGCAAGATGGCATCGAGTTCACCCTTCTCGTTGAGAGAAACAGACAGATGGTATCATCACGAGCGGCAAAGGCAATTACATCCTCAGACGAATGAGTCAATTGAATCTGCCTGGCTGCACAATCAAGCTGAGCCTTGTGCTTAGAAAGCCAATCCATTCCGAGAATAAGATCAATATCCGAGTCACCCAGAACATTTGGAGAGGACAAGAACTTATAGTCACCCAAAGTGATTGTAACATCCGGAACGCATACTCAAGATGTCATTTGATGGGCCGGAGAGACAATAGCCAACGGTTTTGGCAACACTTGAGTAACAAAATCATGCTTAGATGCAAAAGGTCTCGAGATGAAACAATGCGATGCACCAGTGTCAAAAAGAACTTTAGCTGGAATATCATTAACAGGAAGGTTACCCATGATGACATCTGATGAATCCTCTGCCTGAGCTGCATTCACCATATTGACCTTGGCGTGCTTGGGGTTATGCTTGACCACAGCTGTACTTGCCGATCTCACAGGAGGAGGAGGAGGAAGACGCCTCTGGTTGAAACACTTGTTGGCATAGTGACCCTTCTGTTGGCACTTGTTGCACGTGACCTCTGAAAGCAGACGGTGATAATGAGCACTCGATCTTGGAGCTTGAGACGAAGTCTTGTTCTGAAAGCCAGGGTTGGGTGGATGGGAAGAACCACTGCCACCTTTGCTCTTCTGCTGATACGGCTGACGGAACGGAGGAGGAGGAAGCCAATACTTCTGCTGCTTGTCCACTTGAGTAGAGGAAGGAGTAACATCTCTGACTCGCTTCTTGGAAGCATCACACCTCAACTGAGCAGCCTCTTGCTTCAGTGCCATGTTGTAGAACTCATCGTATCTCAAGGGCTCGAAGAGAACAAGAGCTAGCTGAATTTCTTCTCTGAGACCACCCCTGAACTGGTATATCATGCTCTTCTCATCAGGGACGTCCTACTTGGTAAAACGGGCGAGCTTCTGGAACAACTTGTTGTAGTCATAGACAGACAAAGAGCCTTGCTTCAGGTTACGGAATTCCTCACGCTTGCTTTCAACCACGCTCTGAGGGATATGATGAGCTCTGAAATTTTGACAGAATTCATCCCAGGTAATAACACGTCCACCTCTAGAGTCCTTGTACTGCTGGAACCATTCTGCAGCTTGATCTTTGAGTTGGAAGGAATTGAACTTAACAAAGTCCTCAGGCCTAACGTTACTGCACTCGAAATGCTTGCACAGATCCACAAGCCAATCGTCAGCATCGGTTGCCTCAACACAATTGCTTAAAGTCTTTGGCCCGTTAGCAAGGAACTTGTAACACCCCGGATGTAACTTTCCCAATTTGTACTCTAACTCTTGCCGTTTCCGACGTTAAGTAATTTTGTTTTCTCGGGTTCGGGTCTTTGTCTCCGTGTGTTGTGGTTGTTGTCATGCATCTCATATCATGTCATCATGTGCATTGCATTTGCATACGTGTTCGTCTCATGCATTCGAGCATTTTCCTTGTTATCTGTTTTGCATTCCGGCGCTTCGTTCTCCTCCGGTGGTCAATTCTACCTTTCTTTCGTGTATGGGGTTTAAACATTTCCGGATTGGACTGAGACTTGCCAAGCGGCCTTGGTTTACTACTGGTAGACCGCCTGTCAAGTTTCGTATCATTTGGACTTCGTTTGATACTCCAACGGTTAACCGAGGGACTGAAAAGGCCTCGTGTGTGTTGCAGCCCAACGCCCCTCCAATTTGGCCCAAAACCCACCTAAGCCTTCGCCATCATCTAGATCGTTTGATCACGATCACGCGGCTGCAAACCGCACCTCATTTGGACTCTCCTAGCTCCCTCTATGCCTATATAAAGGCCTCTCCCCGAAAATTCCGGATCCCCTCCTCTTCTAACCCTAAAAAAAATCCACCGCGCGCAGCCGGACAAAACTGCCGCCGACGGACATGTCTGCTCGCCGCCACCGACCAACCGCGCGGGGCCACGTGGCACCCCGGCGCCCGCCGCCGCCGCGCCCACGGGAGCCCGCGGCCGGCCTGCCTCCACCGCCTCCCGGGCCGCGCCTCCACCGCGACCCCCGCCGCGAGCTCCCCCGCGCGCCGCCGAGCCGCCCGCCGTCGCTCCTCCGCCACTCCGCCTCCTCCCTGCCGGCGCGCCCCGCCGCCGCACCGGGCCGCCACGGCCACCACCGCGCTCCGCCGCCCCGGTCGCGCTTCGCCGCCCGGCCGCCACCGCCATCACCACCGCCGCCCGGACGTCTCCCCCTCCTCCGGCATCATCCCCGCCGCCGGTGAACAGTGCCCCGGCCATCCTCGAAATCCGCGCCCAGCCAGATCTGAGATCTATTTTTTTTCAGGTTGACTTTTCTCAGAAAACCCAAATCCATGTGCCTATTTTCATCATGCTATAACTCCGCAACTGTAGCTCCGATTCATGCATATAGCATATCAAAATGTTCATCTCAAAGAGTACATCATTTCATTCCATTGCATCATTTTCATTTGAGTTCATCTTGATGCCCGAAATGCTGTTAGAAAGAGGCTACTTGAGATAATTGTCAGATGTGCTACTCCATTTAGGTTTTTGTCATTTTTGCCATGATTATTGTGTGCATGATATGCCCTGATGTTCTACATATGTTTTGTTAAGGGTTTTTTCATATTTCCAGAGGTGCAACCCATGTATATTTGCGATGTGTGTGGTGCCTAGCACAAGCGTGCAAAGTAGTGCACTTGCTAATTCTGTTTTCAGGGACTTAGCATTTCCACTAAGTCCTTAATCTGTTTATCTCATGATGCCATATGTTCTTGCTGTTTCCTAGTGATCCGTGCCTCTTTTGAGGATGATCAGTAAGGATGTTTTGTTAATATTGTAGTGCTATATCCATCCATGTCTTTGTTTGCAATTATGGAGTACACTAGCTTGAGTCAATCGAGCTCTACTTTTGCTACTTTGTGAATCTGGGCAGATTGTCAACTTGTTTGCAATTTTGCCGATGATTTTTTAGTTGATCCGTGCATGCTATGCTATTGTTCTTGCCATGTCTAGCTTGTATTTTGTGTATTATTGATGGATCTATGCTTAGATTATCATGAATTGCTCCGTAGTGAGTGCATCGATCTCGTAAACATGCCTACTTGAGTTATGTTTCAGCATGTGCCAGTTTTCACTAAGTCTGTGATCTGGTTATGTTTTTGCTATGTTCGCATGCTTGCAATTATATTTTCTGATCCCTTTTGGCTCAAGGTCACTAAGGGACTTTTGTTAAGCTCTTTGAGTAGCTCCATGCCATGCTTTACTTTGCCATGTTCAGGTCCTGTAGCATGTAGTTTTGTTGCTCCGAAGAGTGCTACCTGATCTGAAATTCCAGACAAGTGTTAATTTCACAAAGTCTGAGATCTGTTTGCCATATGCATTTTTGCCATGCTTGTTTGAACCTGTTAATGGATGAATTGGTCGTAGCTCAGTGCTAGACTTTTGTTAAGCATCTTGAATGCATCCCTGCCATGTATTGTGTTGTCATGTTTGGGTGCTGTAGCATGTTCATCTCATTGCATTTAGATGACTACTTGCTGTAATCGCAGACTGGTGACATTTTTGAATCGCTTGCCATTTCCAAACCGTAACTCCGATTCCGGCGTTCTTTATATCGTTTTCAAGCGATTTCATATCATGTTTCCAGTGGCACACTTGGATTCCCAAGTTGAGGCCAGGTTCTTGCATTTTCTGTCATATCTTGCATATGCATCCCGCATAGCATATCATCTTTGCATCGTCTTGTTTGGTCCTTGCACGTGGTTGATTGTGTCCTTGTTGCTTGTTTGTTTCGTTTGGGTAGAGCCGGGAGACGAGTTTGCTAACGAGGAGCCCGTTGAGTATGCTTTCGAGGATCCAGCCAACTGTGACGACTGTGCAGGCAAGATGATCATACCCTCAAAATCACTACTATCTTTGCTATGCTAGTTTGCTCGCTCTTTTGCAATGCCAATGCTACGATGCCTACCACTTGCTTTCAAGCCTCCCAAATTGCCATGTCAAACCTCTAACCCACCATGTCCTATCAAACCGTTGATTGGCTATGTTACCGCTTTGCTCAGCCCCTCTTATAGCGTTGCTAGTTGCAGGTGAAGATTGAAGGGCGTTCCTTGTTGGAACATTTATTTACTTGTTGGTATATCATTATATTGCTATGTTATCTTAATGCATCTATATACTTGGTAAAGGGTGGAAGGCTCGGCCTCTCGCCTAGTGTTTTGTTCCACTCTTGCCGCCCTAGTTTCCGTCATATCGGTGTTATGTTCCTGGATTTTGCGTTCCTTACGCGGTTGGGTTATAATGGGAACCCCTTGATAGTTCGCCTTGATTAAAGCTTTTCCAGCAATGCCCAACCTTGGTTTTACCATTTTCCACCTAGCCTCTTTTTCCCTTGGGTTTCCGGAGCCCGAGGGTCATCTTATTTAACCCCCCCCCCCCGAGCCAGTGCTCCTCTGAGTGTTGGTCCGAACTGAGCTGCCTGCGGGGCCACCTCGGGGAAACTTGAGGGTTGGTTTTACTCGTAGCTAGTCTCATCTGAGTGTGCCCTGAGAACGAGATATGTGCAGCTCCTATCGGGATTTGTCGGCACATTCAGGCGGTGTTGCTGGTCTTGTTTTAACCTGTCGAAGTGTCTTGAATAACCGAGATACCGAGTCTGATCGGAACGTCTTGGGAGGAGGTCTATTCCTTCGTTGACCGTGAGAGCTTGTCATGGGCTAAGTTGGGACTCCCCTTCAGGGATTTGAACTTTCGAAAGCCGTGCCCGCGGTTATGGGAAGATGGGAATTTGTTAATGTCCGGTTGTAGATAACTTGAACCTTAACTTAATTAAAATGAATCAACTGAGTGTGTTACCGTGATGGCCTCTTCTCGGCGGAGTCCGGGAAGTGGACACGGTGTTGGAGTAATGTTTGCGCAGGTTGCTCTCTAGTTTCTCGCTCGTGCTTTGCCTCCTCTTCTCGCTCTCTTTTGCGAATAAGTTAGCCACCATACTTGCTAGTCGCTTGCTGCAGCTCCACATATTTTACCTTACCATACCTATAAGCTTAAATAGTCTTGATCGCGAGGGTGCGAGATTGCTGAGTCCCTGTGGCTCACATATAACTATTACACCAGATGCAGGGCCTGATGATTCCGCTCCAGGAGACGCGTTTGAGCTCAAGTGGGAGTTCTACAAGGACTCTCAATGTTACTATGTTTCCTTTCCTGATGATCAGTAGTGGTGCACAGTTGGGGGTGATCGGGACCGTGTCGCATGTTGGGTTATCTTTTATTTTGGCGCCGTAGACGGGCCATGAGTGTTTGGATGATGTAATGTTACTTATGTACTTGATTGACGTGGCGAGTGTATGCCAACTATGTTATCTCCCCTTTATGATTTATATTACATGGGATGTTGTGAAGATTGCCTAACTTGCGACTTATGCCTTCAATGCGATTATGTCTCTAAGTCGTGCCTCGACACGTGGGAGCTATAGTCACATCGAGGGTGTTACAAGTTGGTATGAGAGCCTTCCCCGACCTTAGGAGCCCCATTGCTTGATCATTATTAGCGGCCGAGTTGTGTCTAGAAAAATGTTTTGAGTCATTAGGAATTATATATCGGAGAGTTTAGGAATTCTTTTTACTTCCCAGTCTCCTCATCGCTCTGGTAAGGCATCCTGACGTAGAGTTTTGACTCTTCTCTTCTCAAATTTCTCTAAAAAAAATTTAGGATCACGCAGGTATCTTGCAATCGTTCCGATGGTTTTATGATGAGAACATTGTCTTGGTGCCTCCTGTCAAGGGTTTAGTGGAAGTATCCCGGGGAGTTGAGCTCTGAGGTGTTGTCGTCATAATTTTATCGTTGCAGTTCTGGAATACCTGAGTTTAGTACGTCGACATCGAAAATCTCTTTTATGCAGTTCGTTGGTGAGATAACCTCGACGCCACCCAGTACTGGGGCGGGAGTTCGGGAGTATCGCCATAACTTGTATAACGGATGTTTTTCGAAGGTTGAGGTAGATGGTTTCCGCATGTTTCTTGGTTATGTGTTGAAGGATGGATACAACTGGATGTAGGATTTGCTAGTTTGGGTGAGATATTATGCTTCCCCTGTATCCCCAACACCTGATTGCATAACCGGAAAGGTTTGGGAGTTTCATAGGTGGGAATTCTTGTAGCTCTAGTTCTTGTTCCACGGATATTCGTTTGAGATTGGGATTTCTTACCGATTATTCGTTCTTGATCCGTACCTTGTTGATTTATTTCTCTACCTTAATTCTACGTGGCTTCTCAATTTATGGATATGTGACCATTTCAAGAGGAATGCATTCGTTCATTTTGTTTGGATGTGAAGACTATATGTTGCAATTTTCATTTCGTTGGATTCAGCTTCAATATTTGTCTATCAATGTGCTAATGGTGGTCAACCTCTTCAGGATGGCTCCTCCAACGCGCACGACTCCGAATCCTGAGGCGCCACCACCTCCACCTCCTCCGGAGGCATGGCAAGCTGTGATGGCCGCAACCAATGCAAACACACAGTTGATCATGCAAATTCTCCAAGAGCGCAATCAAGGCAACCAAGGGAACCAAGGTAACAATCAGAATCACTTTGCTACACTCAACCAGTTCCTTGCTAACGGGCCAAAGACTTTCAGCAATTGTGTTGAGGCAACTGATGCTGACGATTGGCTTGTGGATCTGTGCAAGCATTTCGAGTGCAGTAACGTCAGGCCTGAGGACTTTGTTAAGTTCACTTCCTTCCAACTCAAAGATCAAGTTGCAGAATGGTTCCAGCAGTACAAGGATTCCAGAGGTGGACGTGTTATCACTTGGGATGATTTCCGTTGAGATTTCCGAGCTCATCATATTCCCCAGAGCGTGGTTGAAAGCAAGCGTGAGGAATTCCGCAACCTGAAGCAAGGCTCTTTGTCTGTCTATGACTACAACAAGTTGTTCCAGAAGCTCGCCCGTTTTGCCAAGCAGGACGTCCCTGATGAGAAGAGCATGATATACCAGTTCAGGGGTGGTCTCAGAGAAGAAATCCAGCTAGCTCTTGTTCTCTTCGAGCCCTTGAGATACGATGAGTTCTACAACATGGCACTAAAGCAAGAGGCTGCTCAGTTGAGGTGTGATGCTTCCAAGAAGCGAGTCAGAGATGTTACTCCTTCTTCCTCTACTCAAGTGGCCAAGCAGCAGAAGTATTGGCTTCCTCCTCCTCCGTTCCGTCAGCCGTATCAGCAGAAGAGCAAAGGTGGCAGTGGTTCTTCCCACCCACCCAACCCTGGCTTTCAGACCAAGACTTCGTCTCAAGCTCCAAGATCAAGTGCTCCGTATCACCATCCGCTTTCAGAGGTCATGTGCAACAAGTGCCAATAGAAGGGTCACTATGCCAACAAGTGTTTCAACCAGAGGCGTCTTCCTCCTCCTCCTGTCAGATCGGCGGTACAGCTGTGGTCAAGCATAACCCCAAGCATGCCAAGGTCAACTTGATGAGTGCAGCTCAGGCAGAGGACTAATCAGATGTCATCATGGGTAACCTTCCAGTTAACGATGTTCCTGCAAAAGTACTTTTTGACTCTGGTGCATCGCATTCCTTCATGTCATTCCCATTTGCATCGGAGAACAATTTTAGTACTAAGGCTTTACCTAGAGCTATGCAAGTCGTCTCTCCGGCTAAGCGTCTGAGTTCTAGTATGATGGTTCCGGATATTTCTATCTTGATGGGTGATTTCAAGTTTCTGGCTTCTCCAATGGTTCTTGGTGACTCGGATATTGATCTTATTCTCGGAATGGATTGGCTCTCTAAGAACAAGGAACATCTTGATTGTGCAGCCAGGCAGATTCAATTGACTCATTCGTCTGAGGATGTAATTGTCTTTGCCACTCGTGATGATACCATCCGTCTGTTTTCTCTCAGTGAGAAGGGTGAATTGGATGCTATCTCTCAGATTCCAGTCGTTTGCGAATATCAAGACGTCTTTCCAGAAGAGCTCCCAGGAATGCCTCCGCACTGGCCAGTTGAATTTGTAATTGATCTTGAACCTGGCACGGAACCTGTGTGCAAACGTCCTTACAAGCTCGGACCTGAAGAGTTGAAGGAGCTGAAGAAGCAACTCGATATTCAAGAGAAAATGGGTCTCATTCGGCCTAGTTCTTCTTCATGGGGTTGTGGTGTTCTTTTTGAGAAGAAGAAGGATGGAACGGATCGACTTTGTGTTGATTACCATCCAGTGAACAAGAAGACCATCAAGAACAAATACCCACTTCCCAACATCAATGAGCTGTTCGAACAACTCAAAGGTTCCCAAGTATTCTCCAAGCTTGATCTCCGTATGGGTTATCATCAGATTCGAATCCGTGAGCAAGATATTCCAAAGACGGCTTTCAGGACAAGTTTTGGTTCATATGAATACACTGTCATGTCTTTTGGCCCCGTCAACGCTCCTCCGACGTTCTCTCGCATGATGAACTTCATCTTCAATGCCTACACCAATGACTTCGTTTTGGTCTATCTCGACGACATTCTGGTTTTCTCGAAGAACAAGGAAGATCATGCCAAGCACTTGCGTTTGGTTCTTGATAAGTTGAGGGAACATCAGTTCTACGCCAAGTTCTCCAAGTGCGAATGTTGGCTCGATGAGGTTCTTTATCTTGGTCATATCATCTCTGCCAAGGGCATTGCCGTGAATCCTGAGAAGGTGTCTGCAATTGTGAATTGGGAACCTCCTCAGAACGTGAAGCAACTCCGTAGCTTCCTCGGTCTCGCAAGCTATTGCCGAAGATTTGTTGGAAACTTTTCTAAGATCGCGAAGCCTCTCTCTAATCTTCTAGAGAAGCACGTCAAGTACGTTTGGTCTCCGGAGTGTGATATTGCTTTCAACACTTTGAAAGAGAAATTGATCACTGCTCCAGTTCTGACTCCGCCTGATGAATCCAAGCCGTACGAGGTCTTTTGTGATGCCTCTCTCCAAGGTCTTGGCGCAGTATTGATGCAAGAGAAGAAAGTTGTTGCTTATACTTCTCGCCAGTTGAAGCCTAATGAGAAGAACTACCCCACTCATGATCTCGAGTTGGCGGCAGTTGTGCATGCTCTTTTGACTTGGAGACATCTTCTATTGGGAAGAAAAGTGGACATTTTCACTGATCACAAGAGTCTCAAGTACATCTTCACTCAGCCTAATCTCAACCTCAGGCAAACTCGATGGGTCGAAATGATTCAAGAGTATAATCCGAGTATCGAGTATACTCCAGGAAAGGCCAATGTGATTGCTGACGCATTGAGCAGGAAAGCTTACTGCAACAGTCTGATTCTCAAGCCTTATCAACCCGAGCTTTATGAAGATTTCCGCAAACTTAATCTGCAAGTTGGTCCTCAAGGTTTCCTCGCCAACCTTCAAGTCTCTCCTACCTTGGAAGACCAGATTCGCCAAGCCCAGCTTCTTGATGCTATGGTGAAAAAGGTGAAGACTGGGATTGCCAAGAGTCAACCCAAGTACAAGTGCTACCGCCTTGATGACAAGGATACTCTCTTCTTCGAGGATCGTATTGTTGTACCCAAAGGTGACCTCTGTAAAGTGATCATGAACGAGGCTCACAATTCTCTCTCTCCATCCACCCTGGGAGCACGAAGATGTATCAGGACCTTAAGTAGGCTTATTGGTGGACTCGAATGAAGCGCGAGATTGCTCAATTCGTGAATGAATGTGATGTCTGCAGAAGAGTGAAGGCAAAACACCAAAGGCCAGCAGGTCTCCTCCAACCTCTTGCCATTCCAGAATGGAAGTTTGACCACATTGAAATGGACTTCGTGACTGGGTTTCCTAAGTCCAAGCGTGGCAATGATGCTATATTCGTTGTCATCGATAAACGCACTAAAGTGGCTCATTTTCTGCCTATCAAAGAGTCGATCACTGCAGCTCAATTGGCAGAACTCTATACCTCTCGTATTGTCTCCCTGCACGGTATTCCACAAGTGATCTCTTCAGACCGTGGCAGCATCTTTACATCAAAGTTTTGGGATTCTTTTCAGAAGGCCATGGGCATCAACATCCGCTTCAGCACATCTTTCCATCCTCAAACTAGCGTTCAAGTCGAGCGTGTCAACCATATTCTTGAAGATATGCTCAGGCCTTGTGTGATCTCCTTCGGCATGAAGTGGGAGGATTGTCTTCCTTATGCTGAATTCTCCTACAACAACAGTTTTCAAGCAAGTTCGGGCAAGGCCCCATTTGAAATTCTGTATGGCAGGAAGTGCCGTACCCCTCTCAACTGGTCTGAAACCGGTGAACGTCAGCTTTTGGGTAATGACTTAATCACAGAGGCAGAAGAAATGTGCAAAGTCATTCGTGATAACCTCAAAGCAGCCCAATCCTGTCAGAAGAGCTACTATGATAGTAAGCACCGTGATTTGGCTTTCAAGATCGGAGATCATGTTTACCTCCGCGTCTCTCCTATGAAAGGTACTCGTCGCTTCGGTATCAAAGGGAAGCTTGCCCCTAGATACGTGGGACCTTTCAAGATTGTCAGCAAGAGAGGCGACCTCGCCTATCAACTCGAGGTTCCTTCAAACTTTGCAAATGTTCATGACGTGTTCCATGTCTCTCAGCTCTGAAAGTGCTTCAAGACTCCTGACCGCACTGTCAACTTCGAGGACATTGAGCTCCAAGAAGATCTCTCTTATCGTGAGCACCCAGTTGCTATTCTTGAAGAGACTGAACGCAAGACTCGCAACAAGTCAATCAAATTTCTCAAAGTCAAGTGGTCACACCTTTCCGACCGTGAAGCTACATGGGAACGTGAGGATCACCTCCGTTCTGAGTACCCGGCGTTCTTTCAGTCCTAGATCTCGGGACGAGATCCTTTCGTAGTGGTGGAGTGTTGTAACACCCTGGATGTAACTTTCCCAATTTGTACTCCAACTCTTGCCGTTTCCGGTGTTAAGTTATTTTGTTTTCTCGGGTTCGGGTCTTTGTCTCCGTGTATTGTGGTTGTTGTCATGCATCTCATATCATGTCATCATGTGCATTGCATTTGCATATGTGTTCGTCTCATGCATTCGAGCATTTTCCCCGTTGTCCGTTTTGCATTCCGGCGCTTCGTTCTCCTCCGGTGGTCAATTCTACCTTTCTTTCGTGTGTGAGGTATAAACATTTCCAGATTGGACCGAGACTTGCCAAGCAGCCTTAGTTTACTACCGGTAGACCGCCTGTCAAGTTTCGTATCATTTTGACTTCGTTTGATACTCCAACGGTTAACCGAGGGACTGAAAAGGCCTCGTGTGTGTTGCAGCCCAATGCCTCTTCAATTTGGCCCAAAACCCACCTAAGCATTCTCCATCATCTAGATCGTTCGATCACGATCGCGTGGCCGCAAACCGCACCTCATTTGGACTCTCCTAGCTCCCTCTATGCCTATATAAAGGCCTCTCCCCGAAAATCCCGGATCCCCTCCTCTTCTAACCCTAAAAAAAATCCACCGCGCGCAGCCGGAAAAAATCCGCCGACGGACGTGTCCGCTCGTCGCCACCGACCAACCGCACGGGGCCACGTGGCACCCTGGCGCCCGCCGCCGCCGCGGCCCGCGGGAACCCGCGGCCGACCCGCCTCCACCGCCT
>NC_041382.1:262470555-262472858 GCF_002162155.2 Triticum dicoccoides | reverse complement strand
CGGACCGCCGCGGCCACCGCCGCGCTTCGCCGCCCCGGTCGCGCTTTGCCTCCCGGCCGCCACCGCCATCACCACCGCCGCCCGGCCGTCTCCCCCTCCACCGGCGTCATCCCCGCTGCCGGTGAACAATCCCCTGGCCATCCTCGAAATCCGCGCGCCGACCAGATCTGAGATCTGTTTTTTTTCGGGTTGACTTTTCTCAGAAAACCCTAATCCATGTGCCTATCTTCATCATGCTATAACTCCGCATCCGTAGCTCCGATTCATGCATATAGCATATCAAAATGTTCACCTCAGAGAGTACATCATTTCATTCCATTGCATCATTTTCATTTGAGTTCGTCTTGATGCCCGAAATGCTGTTAGAAGGAGGCTACTTGAGATAATTGTCAGATCTGCTACTCCATTTAGGTTTTTGTCATTTTTGCCATGATTATTGTGTGCATGATATGCCCTGATGTTCTACATATGTTTTGTTAAGGGTTTTGTCACCTTTCCAGAGGTGCAACCCATGTATTTTTGTGATGTGTATGGTGTCTAGCACAAGCTTGCAAAGTGAGGCACTTGGTAATTCTGTTTTCAGGGACTTAGCAATTCCACTAAGTCCTTGATCTGTTTATCTCATGATGCCATATGTTCATGCTGTTTCCTAGTGATCGGTGCCTCTTTTGAGGATGATCAGTAAGGATGTTTTGTTAATATTGTAGTGCTCTATCCATCCATGTTTTTATTTGCAATTATGGAGCACCCTAGCTTGAGTCAATCGAGCTCTACTTTTTCTACTTTGTGAATCTGGGTAGATTGTCAACTTGTTTGCAATTTTGCCGATGATGTTGTAGTTGATCCGTGCATGCTATGCTATTGTTCTTGCCATGTCTAGCTTAAATTTTGTGTATTCTTGATGGATGTATGCTTAGCTTATCATGACTTTCTCCGTAGTGAGTGCATCAAGCTCGTAAACATGCCTACTTGAGTTATGTTTCAGCATGTGCTAGTTTTCACTAAGTCTATGATCTGGTTATGTTTTTGCTATGTTTGCGTGCTTGCAATTGTATTTTCTGATCCCTTTTGGCTCAAGGTGTCTAAGGGACTTTTGTTAATGTCTTTGAGTAGCTCCATGCCATGCTTTACTTTGCCATGTTCAGGTCCTGTAGCATGTAGTTTTATTGCTCCGAAGAGTGCTACCTGATCTGAAATTCCAGACAAGTGTTAATTTCACAAAGTCTAAGATCTGTTTGCCATATGCATTTTTGCCATGCTTGTTAGAACCTGTTAATGGATGAATTGGTCGTACCTCAGTGCTAGACTTTTGTTAAGCATTTTGAATGCATCCCTGCCATGTATTGTGTTGTCATGTTTGGGTGCTGTAGCATGTTCATCTCATTGCATTTAGATGACTACTTGCTATAATCGCAGACCGGTGACATTTTTGAATAGCTTGCCATTTCCAAACCGTAACTCCGATTCCAGCGTTCTTTATATCGTTTTCAAGCAATTTCATCTCATCTTTCCAGTGGCACACTTGGATTCCCAGGTTGACGCCAGGTACTTGCATTTCCTGTCATATCTTGCATATGCATCCCGCATCGCATCCCGCATAGCATATCATCTTTGCATCGTCTTGTTTGGTCCTTGCACGTGGTTGATTGTGTCCTTGTTGCTTGTTTGTTTTGTTTGGGTAGATCCGGGAGACGAGTTTGCTCACGAGGATCCCGTTGAGTTTGCTTTCGAGGATCCAGCCAACTCTGACAACTGTGCAGGCAAGATGATCATATCCTCGAAATGACTACTATCTTTGCTATGCTAGTTTGCTCGCTCTTTTGCTATGCCAATGCTACGATGCCTACCACTTGCTTTCAAGCCTCCCAAATTGCCATGTCAAACCTCTAACCCACCATGTCCTAGCAAACCGTTGATTGGCTATGTTACCGCTTTGCTCAGCCCCTCTTATAGCGTTGCTAGTTGCAGGTGAAGATTGAAGGCCGTTCCTTGTTGGAACATTTATTTACTCGTGGGATATCATTATATTGCTATGTTATCTTAATGCATCTATGTACTTGGTAAAGGGTGGAAGGCTCGGCCTCTCGCCTAGTGTTTTGTTCCACTCTTGCTGCCCTAGTTTCCGTCATATCGGTGTTATGTTCCCGGATTTTGCGTTCCTTACGCGGTTGGGTTATAATGGGAACCCCTTGATAGTTCGCCTTGATTAAAGCTTTTCCAGCAATGCCCAACCTTGGTTTTACCATTTGCCACCTAGCCTCTTTTTCCCTTGGGTTTCCGGAGCCTGAGGGTCATCTTATTTA
>NC_041382.1:262464906-262470428 GCF_002162155.2 Triticum dicoccoides | reverse complement strand
AGTGTTGGTCCGAACTGAGCTGCCTGCGGGGCCACCTCGGGGAAACTTGAGGGTTGGTTTTACTCGTAGCTAGTCTCATCTGAGTGTGCCCTGAGAACAAGATATGTGCAGCTCCTATCGGGATTTATCGGCACATTCGGGCGGTGTTGCTGGTCTTGTTTTAACCTGTCGAAGTGTCTGGAATAACCGAGATACCGAGTCTGATCGGAACGTCTTGGGAGGAGGTCTATTCCTTCATTGACCGTGAGAGCTTGTCATGGGCTAAGTTGGGACTCCCCTACAGGGATTTGAACTTTCGAAAGTCGTTCCCGCGGTTATGGGCAGATGGGAATTTGTTAATGTCCGGTTGTAGATAACTTGAACCTTAACTTAATTAAAATGAATCAACTAAGTGTGTTACCGTGATGGCCTCTTCTCGGCGGAGTCCGGGAAGTGGACACGGTGTTGGAGTAATGTTTGCGCAGGTTGCTCTCTAGTTTCTCGCTCGTGCTTTGCCTCCTCTTCTCGCTCTCTTTTGCAAATAAGTTAGCCACCATACTTGCTAGTCGCTTGCTGCAGCTCCACATATTTTACCTTACCATACCTATAAGCTTATATAGTCTTGATCGCGAGGGTGCGAGGTTGCTGAGTCCCTGTGGCTCACAGATTACTATTACACCAGATGCAGGGCCTGATGATTCCGCTCCAGGAGACGCGTTTGAGCTCAAGTGGGAGTTCGACGAGGACTCTCAACGTTACTATGTTTCCTTTCCTGATGATCAGTGGTGGTGCCCAGTTGGGGGTGATCGGGACCGTGTCGCATGTTGGGTTATCTTTTATTTTGGCACCGTAGACGGGCCATGAGTGTTTGGATGATGTAATGTTATTTATGTACTTGATTGACGTGGCGAGTGTAAGCCAACTATGTTATCTCCCCTTTATGATTTATATTACATGGAATGTTGTGAAGATTGCCTAACTTGCGACTTATGCCATCAATGCGATTTTGTCTCTAAGTCATGCCTCGACACGTGGGAGCTATAGTCGCATCGAGGGTGTTACAGAACTGGTTGAGTGTAGCAAAGTGATTCTGATTGTTGCCTTGGTTCCCTTGGTTGCCTTGATTGTGCTCTTGAAGAATTTGCATGATCAATTGTGTGTTTGCATTGGTTGCGGCCATCACAGCTTGCCATGCCTCCGGAGGAGGTGGAGGTGGTGGCAGATCAGGATTCGGAGTCGTGCGCGTTGGAGGAGCCATCCTGAAGAGGTTGACATCCATTAGCACATTGATAGACAAATATTGAAGCTGAATCCAACGGAATGAAAATCGCAACGTATAGTCTTCACATCCGAACAAAATGAACGATTGCATTCCTCTTGAAATGGTCACATATCCATAAATTGAGAAGCCACTTAGAATTAAGGTAGATAAATAAATCAACAAGGTACGAATCAAGAACGAATAATCGGTAAGAAATCCCAATCTCAAACCAACTATCCATGGAAGAAGAACTAGAGCTACAAGAATTCCCACCTATGAAACTCCCGAACCTTTCCGGTTATGCAATCAGGTGTTGGGGATACAGGGGAAGCATAATATCTCACCCAATTCTAGCAAATCCTACATCCAGCTGTATCCATCCTTCAACACATAACCAAGAAAAAACTTCGAAAACCATCTACCTCAACCTTCGAAAAGCATCCGTTATACAAGTTATGGCGATATTCCCGAACTCCCGCCCCAGTACTGGGTGGTGTCGAGGTTATCTCACCAACGAACTGCATAAAAGAGATTTTCGATGTCGGCGTACTAAACTCAGGTATTCCAGAATTGCAACGATAAAATTATGACGACAACACCTCAGAGCTCAACTCCCCGGGACACTTCCACAAAACCCCTGACAGGAGGCACCGAGACAATGTTCTCATCATAACACCATCGAAACGATTCCAAGATACCCGCTTGATCCAAATTTTTTTTAGTGAAATTTGAGAAGAGAAGAGTCAAAACTCTACATCAAGATGCCTTACCAGAGCGATGAGGAGACTGGGAAGTAAAAAGAATTCCTAAACTCTTCGATATATAATTCCTAAATGACTCAAAACATTTTTCTAGACACAACTCGGCCGCTAAAAATGATCAAGCAATGGGGCTCCTAAGGTCGGGGAAGGCTCTGATTACCAACTTGTAACACCCTCAATGCGACTATATCTCTCACGTGTCGAGGCACAACTTAGAGGCATAGTCGCATTGAAGGCATATGTCGCAAATTAGGCAATCTTCACAACATCCCATGTAATATAGATAAATAAAGGGGAGATAACATAGTTGGCTTACACTCGCCATGTCAATCAAGTACATAAATAACATTACATCATTCAAACACTCATGGCTCGACTACGGCGCCAAAATAAAAGATAACCCAACAAGCGACACGGTCCCAATCACAACCAACTGGGCACCACTACAGATCATCAGGAAAGGAAACATAGTATCCTTGAGAGTCCTCATCGAACTCCAACTTGAGCTCAATCGCGTCTCCTGGAGCGGAATCATCAAGCCCTGCATCTGGTGTTATAGTAAAGTGTGAGCCATAGGGACTCAGCAATCTCGCACCCTCGTGATCAAGACTATTTAAGCTTATAGGTAAGGTAAGGTAAATATGTGGAGCTGCAGCAAGCGACTAGGAAAAATATGGTGGCTAACTTATTCACAAAGGAGAGCGAGAAGAGGAGGCAAAGCGCGAGCGAGAATCTAGAGAGCAACCTGCGCAAACATTACTCCAACACCGTGTCCACTTCCCGGACTCCGCCGAGAAGAGTCCATCACGGTAACACACTCAGTTGATTCATTTTAATTAAGTTAAGGTTTAAGTTATCTACAACCGGGCATTAACAAATTCCCATCTGCCCATAACCGCGGGCACGGCTTTCGAAAGTTCAAATCCCTGTAGGGGAGTCCCACCTTAGCCCATGACAAGCTCTCACGGTCAATGAAGGAATAGACCTCCTCCCAAGACGTTCCAATCAGACTCGGTATCTCGGTTCTTCAAGACACTTCGATAGGTTAAAACAAATCCAGCAACACCGCCCGAATGTGCCGACAAATCCCGATAGGAGCTGGACATATCTCTTTCTCAGGGCACAATCGGATAAGCAATCCATACAACTAAAACTAGCCCTCGAGTTTCCTCGAGGTGGCGCTGCAAGGGGCTCTAGGGTGGACCAACACTCAGAGGAGCACTGGCGCGGGGGGGCTAAAATAAGATGACCCTCGGGCTCCAGAAACCCAAGGGAAAAAGAGGCTAGGTGGCAAATGGTAAAACCAAGGTTGGGCATTGCTGGAAAAGCTTTAATCAAGGCGAACAATCAAGGGGTTCGCATTATAACCCAACCGCGTAAGGAACGCAAAATCCGGGAACATAACACCGATATGATGGAAACTAGGGCGGCAAGAGTGGAACAAAACACTAGGCGAGAGGCCGAGCCTTCCACCCTTTACCAAGTATATAGATGCATTAAGATAACATGGCAAAATAATGATATCCCAACAAGTAAATAAAAGTACCAACAAGGAACGGCCTCCAATCTTCACCTGCAACTAGCAACGCTATAAGAGGGGCTGAGCAAAGTGGTAACATAGCCAATCAACGGTTTGCTAGGACATGGTGGGTTAGAGGTTTGACATGGCAATTTGGGAGGCTTGAAAGCAAGTGGTTGGCATCGTAGCATTGGCATAGCAAAAGAGCGAGCAATCTAGCATAGCAAAGATAGTAGTGATTTCGAGGGTATGATCATCTTGCCTGCACAGTTGTCAGAGTTGACTGGATCCTCGAAAGCAAACTCAACGGGCTCCTCGTTAGCGAACTCATATCCCATCTCTACCCAAACAAGACAAACAAGAAAACGGAACACAATCACCCACGTGCAAGGTTCAAACAATATGATGCAATGATGATATGCTATGCGGGATGCGATGCGGGATGCATATGCAAGATTTGACAAGGGATGCATGAACCTGGCCGCAACTTGGGAATCCAAGTGTGACACTGGAAAGATGAGATGAAATCGCTTGAAAACGATATAAAGAACGCCGGAATCGGAGTTACGGTTTGGAAATGGCAAGCGATTCAAAAATGACCACGTTCTGCGATTTACAGCAAGTAGCCATCTAAATGCAATGAGATGAACATGCTACGACACTCATACATGACAACAAAATACATGGCAGGGATGCATTCATCATGCTTAACAAAAGTCTAGCACTGAGCTACGGCCAATTTATCCATTAACAGGTTCCAACAAGCATGGCAAAATGCATATGGCGAACAGATTTCAGACTTAGTGAAATTAACACTTGTCTGGAATTTCAGATCAGGTAGCACTCTTCGGAGCAACAAAACTACATGCTACAGGACCTGAACATGGAAAAGTAAAGCATGGCATGGAGCTACTCAAAGGTATTAACAAAAGTCCCTTAGTGACCTTGAGCCAAAAGGGATCAGAAAATACAATTGCAAGCATGTGAACATAGCAAAAACATAATCAGTTTTCAGACTTGGTGAAAACTGGAGCATGCTGAAAACAGATATCAAGTAGGCATGTTTACGAGCTCGATGCACTCACTACAAACCAAGTCATGATAATCTAAGCATACAACCATCAAGAATACAAAAAATTCAAGCTAGACATGGCAAGAACAATAGCATAGCATGCATGGATCAACTACAACATCATCAGCAAAATTGCAAACAAGTTGACAATCTGCCCAGATTCACAAAGTAGCAAAAGTAGAGCTCGATTTACTCAAGCTAGGGTGCTCCATAATTGCAAACAAAGACATGGATGGATAGAGCACTACAATATTAACAAAACATCCTTACTGATCATCCTCAAAAGTGGCACGGATCACTAGGAAACAACATGAACATATGGCCATATGAGATAAACAGCTCAAGGACTTAGTGGAATTGCAAAGTCCCTGAAAAACAGAATTACCAAGTGCCTCACTTTGCAAGCTTGTGCTAGACACCACACACATCACAAAAATACATGGGTTGCACCTCTGGAAAGATGACAAAACCCTTAACAAAACATATGTAGAGCTCGTCGGCATATCATGCACACATTAAGCATGGCAAAAATGACAAAAAGCTAAATGGAGCAGCATATCTGACAATTATCTCAAGTAGCCCTCTTCTAACAGCATTTCGGTCATCAAGATGAACTCAAATGAAAATGATGCAATGGAATAAAATGATGTACTCTCTGAGTTGAACATTTTGATATGTTATATGCCCAAAACGGAGCTACAGATGCAAAGTTACAGCATTATGAAGATGGGCACATGAGCTAGGGTTTCGGGAGAAAGAGGTCAACCGGATCCAGATCTGGAGTTCGCCGGCACGGATCCCGAGGACGGCCGGCCGGAGTTTCACCGGAGGAGGGCGCGGGGCGGCGCCGGGGAGGTCGGAGGAGGCGGATCCGATCGCCGGAGCTCCTGCCGGCGACGAGTACAGCGCGGCGAGGAGGCGGACGCCGGC
>NC_041382.1:262383044-262464346 GCF_002162155.2 Triticum dicoccoides | reverse complement strand
GAGAAGGCGGCGGGGCGACGGTGCGGGCGGCGCGCGCGGATGGGCCCGCGGGGGCCCTGCCTGGGCTCGGCGGGCCGGCGGCGGAGAGAGGCAGCTGGGCGTATAGGAAGGCGCCACGTGGCGGCGGCGAGGAGCAGCGGACACGTCCGGCCGGATGGAAATTTGTCCGCCGGCGCGTGGAGACGAAGGGGACTAGGGTTTGGAGAGGGGATCCGCGAATTTTTCGGGAAGGGGCTATATATAGGCATAGGAGGAGCTAGGGGAGTCCAAATGAGGTTCGGTTTTCGGCCACGCGATCGTGATCGAACGATCAAGATGATGGAGCAGGTTTTAAGTGGGTTTTGGGCCAAAATGGAGGGGTGTTGGGCTGCAACATACACGAGGCCTTTTCGGTCCCTCGGTTAACCGTTGGAGTATCAAACGAAGTCCAAATGGTACGGAACTTGACAGGCGGTCTACCAGTAGTAAACCAAGGCCGCTTGGCAAGTCTCGGTACAATCCGGAAATGTTTAATCCCCACACACAAAAGAAAGGTAGAAGTGACCACCGGAGGGGAATGAAGCGCCGGAATGCAAAACTGACAACGGGGAAAATGCTCGAATGCATGAGAAGAACACGTATGCAAATGCAATGCACATGATGACATGATATGAGATGCATGACAACGACAACAACACACGGAGACAAAAACCCGAACCCGAGAAAATAAAATAACTTAACGCCGGAAACGGCAAGAGTTGGAGTACAAATTGGGAAAGTTACATCCGGGTTGTTACAATGAGGTCCTAGCTGCTCCGGAACCAGCGACCTCCCAGGCCCTGGTGATGAGTTGGCCTCTTCCCACTGCTGCGCCTCCACTCCGAGGTTCTTCTGTTCCTGTTGCTGCTCTGGAACATGCTCTTTCGGAGAAGACCCAGCTGCAGGTGGATCTCCTGGGCGCGGACCCACGCCTTTTGGCCGGACGCCTAGAGCTAGCCTTAGGTTGGCTCCACTCCGACTCGGCGGTTCGCGCGGCGTAGGGCCAGGCCGCTGCGGCTTTTGAGAAGGAGAAGTAGAGTGCTGCCAACGCCGCAGCCGATCGTGAGATGGCGCTGGAAGACGCCAAGTCCACCCGTGACCGCTGCGAGGTGCTGGAGGAGGAGCTGCAGAGCCTGCGCGACAAGCACGCTGAAGAAGCACGCCTCCACCAAGCGAAGGAGGAGGAAATGAAGGCCCGGTAAGACGCCGTCAAGAACCATGATGCTGAGCTGGCGGAGTTGGGGCGGTCGCAGGCCGCCGAGCACAACCGGTTGGAAGAACTTGAGCGGAAGGCAAAGGCGAGGGAGGCCGATCTCGACGCCAAGGTGTGAGTCCTGACCAAAGACCATGCAGCCTTTGCTGATCTTTAGAAGAGATCCCGCAAGGCACTGAAGATGCTGTACGAGCATGGCATGGAGAAGTCGCTGGCCACTGATGAGGACGGCCCCGCCCAGCTGCTTCTCTCTTGGTGAAGGCGCTCGACGAAGTCGTTGATGGCGTTGGTCCCATGGCAGAGGCGGAAGCTTCATTGACCCGCGTCTTCAGCCACCTGCACCTTCGCGACCCCAATGCTTGTCTTGACGAGCTGCTAGAGCCTGTGGCTGAAGATCAATATGAGGCCACCGCCGCAGCCGTGCAAGGTCAGCCGTGCAAGAAGTTCCACGGTTTTGTCTCCGCTCCTCTGTCCGGTGATGTCGCCGATCCTGCAGCTGGTGGTGAAGGTGAAGACAACGTTGCTCATGAAGTAGCACCTTCTGCAGGTGATGGCGGCGTCCGGGGGTGACCTGCGGCTATTCTCCTGTTTCATTCCTGCAACATGCATTAGGCCTCATGGAGGCATTTAGACTTTTCATTTGATATCGTGAGGACAATGTGTTTCTAATATTTGCTTCGAGATTTTGTGATTTCCTTCCTATTTGCTTTGCGTTCTGCGTTGGTAGAGCTCGGCCCCGCGCATCACTCAACCGCCATTGGGCCGATCGGAGACCAGGACGGACCAAGGAGTGAGGGCTACGTGACTAGTTAGGCTCCTGAGTCGCGATGCTCAGGGGTCCCCCTTAACGCGCAAACAGCCCATAGGGAGAGTTCGCGAGGATAGATTAATGTTCTACGTCGGCAGAGCCCGGCCCCGCGCATACCTCAACCGCCATTGGGCCGACCGGAGACCAGGACGGACTAAGGAGTGAGGGGCTACGTGACCAGTTAGGCTCCTGAGTCACGATGTTGAGGAGTCCCCCTTGACACACGAACAATTTCCATACCTGCCCTCGCCGAGGCCTCGGGAGGGGCGCGCGATGCCTAGGTCCAGGAGACCTGGTTGAGTGGCGTGCGCTTGGGTGTGACCCGAGCGCAGTCCCCGTGCCTGGCCCCCTCACGCGGCTCTCCCGAGGGGAGGCATTTCGGTGAGGCCGGACGCTGAGATCTGGACTCCTTGAGGTCGGTACGACCATGGGGCTGCCCTCAGTTGTTTATCACCAGCGCGGAGCATAGTGCTTCCGCTTCTGCACGGGCATAGCCGCTCTTCGGCAGTGTCGATGGCCAGCGCGGAGCATGGTGCTTCCACTTGTGCGTGGCATGGGGGGCCCCTCCGGAAGGATCCCTCGGGGCGTGTACAACCCCGCCCTGACACATGGCTTGCACGGCAGGGCTACAAGGTGTATCTGGGCACTCGTGAGCCATCGCGGGACTCACGAGGCCCTACCTCAAGGCGAGTTGCGCCTGGTATTGAGTCTTGGTGACTGTGTGTTCCTACAAGGTGATTAGGTGCAAGCACTCTACATCCTCAGGTCCCGGCCCTCGAGCGAGCTCAGCTGCCACTGGTATGCCAAGTCACGATGCCGTGGTCAAGGCCAGGGGGTGAGGGATGGAGAGCTAGTAAGAGCTGCTGAGTTGCGATGCTCAGGAGCCCCCCTTTTAACACGGAAGCGAATTGCATGGGGTGAATGGACCCGTGGCGGGTGGCAGTCGAGCAGGCGATAACCGTAGGCAGGTTAAGCAGGGAAGGAAAATCGACTTGGGTAAATGCAGGAAGAAACATGCCACTGGGTCCGGCCCAAGCGGCTTGGGGATGATGCAGCCCGAGAGGCGCCCCCAACAAGGTAGGCTAAAGACATAAGCAAAAGGGGTACATGCAATAGGGACAGACCCACGCGGTCTGGGAATAATGTAGCACAAGGGGCGCTGCCAGCTAAACGAGCTCGGAAGATGTCACCTGGTTCTGTAGACGAAGTAGAGTTGGTGCAGCTGCATGCGTGCGTCGAAGAAATGACTCTTCATGAGCCACCGGAGCCCTGAGCCTCGGGAGGCTCTAGGGGCTCGGGAGGTTCCCTGAAGACCATCTTCATTTCCTCCAGTACGGCATGGTACCAGGCCTCCTGAGCTGCCAGGACGCGCCGCATGTTGCGCTGATAGGCTGACGCCACGCTCGGCAAGCCGAAGGGCACGCGAACGTAGCTCTGTGGCGCGCCCTCACAGCGGCGCACACGCGAAGGCCAGAAGCGCTCCTGAGACGCGGCCCTGTTGAGCCCCGGGACATCGATGCAGACACGCAGCCCAGCATCCTCGCCAGCATGGGGAGCTACGCCTTGTGAACAGCCATCGCCGCGCATGGCTCTTCTGTCTTGCAGCTCCTGAGTGGTCTTGGTGATGAACTCCTGAGTGGTGGGCACTCCTTGCCCCGTGCTCTCCTGAGGGACACGTGCCGCGAAGAACGCATCCAAGTGATGCCCAAGCGCCTCCCTCGCGAGGTTGGCAAGGTCTGAGGCCCTCCAGAAGAGAGACCCCGAGCCCTGCCCGAGGAGGGCGCCGGGTGCGCCTTCCTATGCGATGGAGGGAGGCGCCCCTGGGACGGACGTTGATCCTGATGAGGCTCCTGCCGCGACGCCATCTTCCTGAGGTCCTGCGCGGCGCGACTGCTTCTTCCCGGGGATGGCCTCCGAAAGGCCCTCACTTCTGCTGTGGGGGTCGCTAATTGTTGCAGCTTGGAAGGCGCGCTCGAGGGAGCACACCGTGTCTTTCTCTTCACACGGGACCGTAATGATTCCTCCGCTTCCTGGCATTTTGAGGATGTTGTAGCCGCGATGGGTGACTGCCATTAACTTGGCCAGGGCCGGATACCCGAGGATGGCGTTGTACGGTAGGCGGATGTGCGCGACGTCGAAGTCAATGAGCTCGGTGTGGTAATTCTTGTGCTCCCCGAAGGTGACAGGCAGGCAGACCTACCCTATCGGTGTGGTGGAACTGTTGGTCACTCCTGAGAAAGGTTTGGTAGGGTGGAGCTGCTCATATGGCACTTGGAGGTTGTTGAACGTGTCGACGGACAGGACGTTGAGCCTTGCACCGCCGTCGATGAGGGTCTTGGTAACCTGCACATTGCTGATGACTTGGGAACACAACATTGGGAGGGCGTCGGCGGTGGCTGCGCACTTGAGCTGATCTGCCGAGTTGAAAGTGATGGCGCGTTGGGACCACTTGAGTGGGTGCTTGGCCTCGAGCTTGAGGAGCACCACGTTCACCTCACGAGCGAACTGTTTGAAGATGCACTGAGAGGCTGGGGCCTAGGCACCGCCCAAGATGCAGGCGATTGCACGCGGCTCCTGAAAGCCCCCAGCCCCCTCGTCCTAATGGTGATCGTCGTTCCTTCTTGGTGGAGGCAGTGGGGAAGACCGGCGTTGCTTTGGGGGCAATCCTCACTAGGCTGGTCCCTCCAGGCCCCCTAGCAAGGATCGTCCTGCCAGCGGTCCTCACGAGGCCTGTCGCGCCATTCCTAGCGCGGGCCACAATCGTCCCAGCGTCCGCCTCCACGTCCTCCTCTGCGGCCGTAGCCCCGATCGTCGTGCTCGGGGCATTGACCAAAGCGTCCTTCTCGTATGGCTCTAAGCTCTTGACAGTCGCTGGTGTTGTGGGTGTTTAGGTTGTGGAAGGCGCAGAACGGTCGGCTATTCTTGGATGACTCGGGCTGATCTCTGCCCCGCTTGGTGTCGGGCTCCGCTGCTAGCACTGCTGCTTCCTTGCACTTCACGTCCTTGGCCTTGGCTTTCCTCTCCTCTGTGACTGCGGCTGGCAGCTCGAGGAGAGAGAGGCGCCCCTCCTCAGCTCTTGTGCACCTGGTCGCCAGGTTGAACATCTATTGAGAAGTGCAGAGCTCCTCGTGGATAGCGAGCTCTTCCTTCATCTTGACATCGTGGACACCGTCGGAGAATGCGGAGATGATGGCCTCATCCGTGACCTTGGGGATATTGAGGCGGGTGTTGTTGAAGTGCTGGATGTACTTCTAGAGGGTCTCTCCTGGTTGTTGCTTGATGCGGCGCAAGTCGCTCGCGGCCGGCGGGCGGTCGCGAGTGCCCTGGAAGTTGGCGACGAAGAGGTCGCGCATCTCGTCCCAGGAGGAGATCAAGCCGTGCTGCAAGTTCAGGAGCCAGGAGCGGGCCCCATCCTTGAGAGCCATGGGAAACCATTTCGCCATGACTTTCTCATCGCCGTTGGCCGCTTCGATGCTCAGCTCATAGAGCTGCAGGAACTCCGCGGGGTCGACGGTGCCATCGTAGCAAGGAGGCAGATCCGACTTGAACTTGCCTGGCCAGGCAACGCTGCACAGCTCGAGGGTGAAGGCGCGGCCGCCGGCCGTGGTTGCTGGGGCCCGCTTCAGAGGTGGAACTTAGTCTTGACGAGGTCCGCGTAATGCCGCCGTGTGGGGACCCCGACTCATAAGTCGTGATCACCGAATGTATGTGTACAGTGATCCCAGAGATCAATGCTCACTGAACACATAGAAGCTGAATAACAAGAGTCTTACATCCATACATATCGTATTACACAAGTAGGACCATTATGGTCAAGTCTTGAGTATAACATTGCAGCAGAGATCTTCGTCGATAACTTGGAGCCATGCCATCTGCCTTAACCCTACAGGCATTCTGACTGGGAAGCGTCCTAGCTCGCATGTTCGTCACCGAAGTATTCTTCATCATATCCTATTTTTTCATGCCTGGCTAATAAAATAACCAGTGGCAAGCCAATGAGTACTTTGAATGTACTCGCAAGCAACCCATGATTGGAACAGGGCGCAATAATGCAATGATATAGCACTAAGTAGGTAGTTTGCAGAAAGCTAGTTTTGAGTGCAATGACATGATCTATCAACCTGTAAAGTATGCATCATGAGAGTACAGATGTCCGTATGAACAAGTTAAAAATATCAACATAAGCGAAGTTGGACACCATTCCAACTTGATCATCGTGTCTAGCCATCTGACTTAACCCAAATAGTTTTATCAACACACACACAACACGCGGTTTGTATAACTCTGGACGTAGTTTAAGCAGCACCGCCCAACTGTGCTTGACCATGGACACGGCTATTCGAATAGTTTTACACTCTGTAGATGTTGCACACTTTACCCACAAGATCCGGGGAACTTCCGTGACATCCACGACCCGCGATACCTCAAGTACCTGGGGTAAGCACCCGATCACTATCTCAGCCTAGACGACACTAACAAGGAGTCCACTCGTTGTTCCATATCCTCACGATGTACATCATACGAGACTCACTCGAGATTGTAACATCCGGGAGGGGACACAACGGTGTATCCGGTGCCCTGTGAAAACAGTCGTGGCCGCCCTACTTGGCACGACCCCGTCCCGAGAGAGAGCACCAACTCTCCCCCGTCACTAGTAATGTGGGCTCCAAGCTAGTATCGGCCTAGGTTATCAATAATGCCCTTTCCCATACAAGGGTAGAGTGGTTGCGCATCTAAGGTTGGGACAGTTGACAAATCTTAAATCTAATACGTTTTTGAAAACAACACACACACTTGCCTCGGTACACCACTTCGTCATCAAGTGGTCACCCATCTCATTATCTCCCTCGGGCATAAGTGGCACCCGACGGGGTTTTCGAAAGGTCTTTTGAAAAATACTTTGTCTCCTTCACCATGCATATTCCCGTCCCTTTTGCGTAGCAACTACTTTAGCATCCTATCTACTACCACCGGCATAACCCTCATAAGAAGGTAGGGTCATGCACAATGCAAGTATCAGCGAGGAAGTAATGGTGGCAAACCACCCCATGTGGTCACCACGGTATCATGACTCCGATGCAAGCAATAAAAGTCCTATATGACATGCATAAAAAGGGTTTCATAGACATGGTCAAAGGGCTGCTTTCCTGGCTTAGCAAAGTCTTCTTGGGTCTTCAAGGTTTTCTGGTCCAACTCCTTCGTTGGCAACGCAATCTATCGTCGCAAAATAATAGCGAGAAAAAAAATAAGGCAATAATAATTCCTCAAGGTTTTGTCCAATATTTTTATCATGACCATGTGTTGAAACTCATATATATGGAAAATATATGTCCACTGAGTTTCCCTGATTTTCTCAAATATTTTTGAAACAATAAAATATTTTTCCCTATTAAAGACCATTTCTGGCCTTAAGAAAAAGCTTTTACATAAAATAGGAAAATAACTTTTAAAATTATATTTTTGTGGTTTATGGGAATCCTATATCTAATAGGTTTCAAATATTCTCTTTGAAATATTTTTCATACCCCAAATCAAGTACTTGTAGTGCAAACCTCAATTCAGGGGTTTTTGGAAAACTAATTATTGAAAATACTATTTGGCCAAATTATTTTTGTAAGAAAATACTATATTGCGGTATACACATGGCATGATCATTGGGCAGAAGTTTGGGGCAAGGAGATGAGGTACAGAAGGTGGAGTTGTGTTGACTTTAAAGAGCAGTTGAAAAACACAGAGAGAAAACCAACTCCAAATAAAAGCCAATTGATGCAAAAGTTTTTGTCAAACCACACTTTATCATGATTTTTTAGCTTAAGTGTTGTGATATGAAAATCAGGGTGTGACACGCTGCGGGTGGTGCGCGGTCTTGACGAGGTGGCGCGGGAAGCGCGGGTGCAGCTTCTCACGGCCGAGGGATTTCTTCGCAGCTTCTCTCTCCGTGCGCGGGCACCGGGTGTGGCGGATCACACCGTGAGGCCGCACGACTTGGTGCCAAGGCACCGTCTTGTGGCAGAGGTGGTGGAGGCACGCCATGGGCCTCGTTGCACGTGGCTGTTTGAGGGTGAGGTAGAGAGAGGGACGGCGTCGGAGACCCCCCTGCAGCGCGGACGAGCTTGACGACTTGGTCGAGCCACTCCTCGTAGAGGTCGTCGACCGGGTGGTAGTGCAGGACTTCGTTTGCAGCGAGGAGTGCGGCCCGCGCCTCCTTGGGAGGGCGGCATGCGTGAGACAAAGAACCGGCCGGGCTCAGCGATGGAGTGGCGGTGCGGCCGTCCTGCCGTACCAAAGGATGCAGTGAGGACGCCTGCTGCTTGTTCCCCGCCGGGCCGGTGGCAGCGTTGGCGGCGGGAGACGAAGAAATACTAGGTGGCCCGCCGACGGGAGCCGTCTGAGAAACACGGGCGGTGAGGGCAGCGCGACGCTCAGCTCGAGCACGGCGAGCGTCCGCCATGGAGACGACGGAGCGACGAACTGATGGAAGGGAAGCTACAGCGCACCCCTATCCAGCGCGCCAAATGTCGGATGTGGGGTTTCGGCAAACCCTTAAGGTTCAAACACTGGGGTGCGCGCGAAGTCTTTCCCTCCTACCAGTCAACGCCCTAGCTTTCTAATATCTCGCGGATGAACTCGACAAACTCGCAACACAGAAAGACACGGGATTTATACTGGTTCGGACCACCGTTGTGGTGTAATACCCTACTCCAGTGTGGTGGTGGTGGATTGCCTCTTGGGCTAATGATGAACAGTACAAGGGGAAGAACAACCTCCTGAGGTTGAGGTGTTCTTGTGCTGGGCTCACTTGTGCGGGTGAGAGTGATCTGCCCTCCTCTCTATGGTGGTGGCTAGCTCTACTTATATAGCCCCTGGTCCTCTTCCCAAAAATTGAGCGGGAAGGGAGCCAACAATGGTGGGCAAATTCGAAGGGGGACAGCTAGTACAAGCTATCCTGACAAAAGTGGTCTTCGCCTGCGAAAGGCTCTGGTGGTGATGCCGTCTTGGGCTCCACGATGACCTCCGTCTTGCCGTCCTTCTGGTCTTGGTCTCGTTGCACCGATATGGAAACCTTTGCCTGATGCCTCGGTACTCTTCGCCTGCGCCTGCTTCCTTAGCACCAAAGAGGAAACAAGGATGTTGTGTGTGCTGGCGCCCACCTCGTGTCAATCGTCATGGCTCACGTCATCAGAGCCTCGTGAGGTTTGTCCCGCCTTGATATCTCTGCTCCTCGTGAGCCTGCCTGACTAGGCCACTCCTAAGGAGGTATTGCGTCGTCCACCTCGCGAGGCTTGGCCCCTCGCGATGGTCTTGGATGCCTTGTTGATGAAGATGGGCTGTACAGCCTGCTGGCTTTGCCATGCCATGGGCCACAGGAAGGCAAGTCTAGGGACCCCTATTCCCAGATCACCGACAGTGATGGTTCGGGGTACTCCATGCAGACTGACTATCCTGGATACATACAGTTGTGCAAGTTGATATGCTCGATATGTGGTTCTGATTGGGATAAAGTGAGCAACCTTTGTTAACGTGTCCACTATGACCCAGATTGCATCATTGTCCCGTGGAGTCTTGGGCAGTCATGTGATGAAATCCATGCAGACATCATCCCATTTCCATTGTGAGACTGGCAGGGGTTGGAGAAGTCCGGCTGGCTTCTGATGGTCTGCCTTTACCTTGTTGCATATGTCGCAACAGGCTACAAAATAAGCAATGTCTTTCTTCATCCCATCCCACCAAAATACTTGTCGCAGATCTTCATACATTTTCGTACCTCCAGGGTGAATAGAATACAAAGATTCATGTGCTTCCGACAGGATCTTCTGCTCTATATCCACTGGATTTGGTACACAAATTCTTCCATGGAATCAGAGAGTACCGAATTGATCCTTTGAGAAATCTGAAGTCTATCCTACTACCTCATTCTTGGCACGTTTCTGCAGAACAGTGTCATCTGGTTGTGCCTTGCGGATATCTTCTTCAACGGTGGGAGCGACTTCCAAAATATTAGCAAGTCTAGCATCAACTATGGCCAGGTTGAGCTGAGCAATCTCCTCTTGAAGTTCAGGAGGCAAGGATTCCAATATGACATTCAGGCTAGCAGGCTTTTGACTGAGTGCATCGGTGACCACGTTGGCCTTACCCGGGTGGTAATTTATTCCAAGATCATAGTCCTTCACTAACTCAAGCCACCTTCATTGACAGAGATTTAAATCTGGCTGAGTAAATATATACTTGAGTGTTTTGTGATCGGTAAAAATTTGGCACCCCTTCCCGATGAGATAGTGTCTCCAAATTTTTAGAGCATGAACCACCACGGCCAATTCCAGATCATGAGTGGGATAATTTCCCTCGTGGGGCCATAGCTGTCCCGATGCATAAGCTACTACATTCCTGTCTTGCATAAGTACGCATCCAAGTCCTTGTCTGGAGGCGTCACAGTACACATCAAAACTGCAGTAGATATCTGGAAGAGTTAACACTGGTGCGGTCGTCAGCCGTATCTTTAGCTCATTAAAACTTTTCTCACAGTCTTCAGTCCATTCAAACTTATTATCCTTTTTAGCAGCTCCGTCATGGGTTTAGCAATCATGGAAAACCCTTCAATGAGACGACGGTAATACCCGGCTAATCCAAGAAAACTCCGGATCTGTGATACGGTTGTGGGTGGCAACCAATCGAGCACATCCTTTACTTTGCTTGGGTCCACAACTATACCTTCGGAGGATAGCACATGTCCATGGAACCCAACCTGCTTGAGCCAAAATTTGCATTTACTGAATTTGGCGTATTGCTGATGGTCGCGGAGTCGTTGTAACACTGCTCAGAGGTGTTCCTTGTGGTCTTCTTCACTCCTTGAGTAAATAAGTATGTCATCGATGAAGACTACCACGAACTTATCGAGGAACTCCATGAATACCTTGTTCATCATATGCATGAAGAAAGCAGGGGCGTTGGTGAGACCAAAAGACATCACTGTATATTCATAAAGACCGTACCGTGTGGTAAAGGCGGTCTTAGGAATATCCTCCTTTTTAATCTTGAGCTGATGATATCCAATCCGTAAATCAACCTTGGAGAATACTTTGGCCCCACTGAGTTGATCAAACAAGTCATCAATCCTTGGCAGTGGATATTTATTTTTGATGGTGACATCGTTCAACTGATGGTAATACACACACATGCGGAGGCTGCCATCCTTTTTGTCCACGAAGATAGCAGGTGATCCACATGGTGATGAGCTGGGACGGATATATCCTTTCTGGAGCATTTCATCAAGCCGTTTCTTTAGCTCCACTAATTCTAATGAGGGCATCCGGTAATACTTCTTGTATAACGGTGCGGTTTCGGGCACAAGATCTATTGCGAACTCAAGCTCTCGATCTAGTGGCATGCCTGGCAGCTCTTCTGGAAATACATCGGGAAACTCACTGACCACATGAATTATTTCCAATTCAGCCACAACGGTGAAGACCATTTCTTTCTTGGGTATGCTTCTGCGAGCATAGAATTTGGTAGCCTGCCACTCCTGACTAGTCAAACTGACCTCTCGGGTTGCGCAATTTATGCATACTTGGTATTGAGTCAGCCAATTCATACCCAAGATAACATCCAGTTTAGCAGACTCAATAAGTATCAAAGAAGTTGAAAAGCATACTTCCTTGATCTTGATTTCTAGATTACGACAGACCAGATTGCTCCTGATTAAGGATCCCGGGGTTTGTACCAGCATATTCTTGCCCAAAAGAGAACAAGGAAATTTGTTTTGGGCAACAAAACTCCGAGAGATAAAAGAGTGGGAAGCCCAGAGTCAAATAAAATTACTACAGGTATGTTGTTAACAGGAAACATACCAATGACGACTTTGGGGTTTTCTTGGGCTTCATCTGTGAAGAGGTGATGAACGTGCCCAGTGATGTAGTGCTAGTCTGGGGATGATTCCATAAAGTTGATTTGTGGCCTGTATAGAGCATTCGCCTTACTGTTCTTGGGACACTGTGTGGCATAGTGTCCGGTTTGCCCACAACTGAAGCAAGCATTGATGCGCTAGCGCTCCTCGTGCACTGGGCTAGGCACGACATTCTTGACTTGGGTGGTGGTCTTGTTAACATTTTGTTGCCAGTTGGGCTTGTATTCCACCTGAGTCTGCTGCCAGATACGAGCCTTTTGTACGGGTTGCCCATCCTTCTTTGGCTCAAACTTACTCTTGTGACCGTTATTGACAGGCCTGTTGCCTGACATGAGCTTGTGCTCCCTTTCGGCAATGAAATCTTTATTCACCAGAGTTTGAAAATCTGGGAAATCAAACATGTTGAGAGTACACCGGAGTTGCGGGTTTAATCCACCAAGAAATCTGTCAATCGTTCTTTCTTCAGTGGCCACGTCATGAAGGGAGTAACATGACAAATGATTGAATTTTTGCAAATATTCACCCACAAAATGATGTCCTTGGATGAGCGTGAGAAATTCTTGCTGCTTAGTATTCATTATTCCAGTAGGGATATGATATTTCCGGAACTGATCTGTGAATTTCGACCAGGTGATTTCCTCGTCAGCAGGCCACATGGCTTTTATATTTTCCCACCATATGGAAGCAGCGCCTTCAAGAAAATGAGTTGCAAATGGAACTTTATCACCTTCTTCAGTACGAGCAATCTCAAGTTTCCTTTCAATGGTTCGCAGCCAATCGTCTGCTTCCAAGGGGTCAATAACCTGACTGAAACTGGGAGGCTTGGTCCTTTGAAAATTTGACAGCTTCGAGTGATGACCGTTCTGATTTCCATTTTGCCCAATCATAGCTTGAACACTCTTTAAAATTTCAATCAGATCATTATTCCGTCTTTCCTCAAACATACGTAGTACTTGCTCGGTGGAGGGCGGATTTGGCGGTGGAGGCGGTGATGGAACATATGGCTCGTGGGAGTGTCTTGCCTGTCGTGCGGAACGAAGAATAGGAGTACCCTCACAAACGTTGCTACTGTTGCCTCCCTGCGGCATCCTAATATTTCCCAAGACAACGCAACCGAGATGAGAAGCATTCAAGATAGATTGGGGAAAGGCCAGCAACAAAAGCCCGAGAAAACCCGAAAAGACGAATAAAACACAGCGAAAGAAATAGAGTTCCAACATAATTATACATAGACTCATAAATGAAAGATACATAACATGCCAGGTTCAACTACACTCATACATGAAATGAAACCTCATGACTCGTACGACTACACTCGTACATCATCCAGACGACTGCGAATACTCAAAAACTCTGCTGCTCTGCTGGTGCTGCGGGGTCCTCTCCTGACTCAGATCCTGAACTGACGTGGTTAACTGAGACCTCTGGGTTAAAGGTAACACAACGACGCTGCCTCGAGGGCTCTCCCTCAGGGGCAGGAGTAGTGAGAAGTGAAACCCACTCAGCAGGAGCACTAAGAGGATTCACGGTTGAGGCGCCCGAGCTACTCGGAGGAGTAACTAGTGAAACAGGGGAACTAGAACTCACTGGAATATAAGGAGTAAATCCCAGGAAGGATGGGGTAGTGGCATATCTAGTAGAGACTAGAGCAGATGCTAAAGCAGTACGGGCACGAGTCAGCTCCTGAGCCAGCTCGTGGATCATAAGATAGCTAGCGGTGATGTAACGAGCAAGATGGCTAGCAACACTATCGGACTCCAGATCAATGATAGGGAAGCGGACACGACCATTGTCGTGTAGTGAAGGATAGTAGTAGAAACCTGGGAGGTTCTGCATCCGGACCTCGTTGTAACGAAGCTCAACAAGGACCTCGAATGCAGCAAACTGGACAACATGGGAAGCGGTAGAAGCGTAACCGCTCCGAGAGGTATGAGTGTAAGTGCTGGAGTCGGAACTGGGGCGCAGAGTAACCACTGCGTTATACTCGTACACTGAGTCAGCTAGGCGCTCCCAGTACACACGATAAACTGGATCGTCACCGAGGGGGCACAGCCGACAACACACGTTACGAAGAAGATGCGGCGACGTGTACGGCATCAGCTGCAACTGGCACGGATATGACACCGGAGCCATCTACACTCACAACCATTAGTAGGTTTGCATAAAAATAAGACAAGTATATGCAATGCAACAACCAGCTATCAATGCTACCGGCACTCAACGTAAACTCCTATCTACCGTCCAGTCAACACATCATAGTCTAGCATGGCCTACAGTCAGCGCGGCTCTGATACCAAGCGTTGTGGCACCCCGGCTCAGAGCAACCGGTTTACCATGCATTGCCAGCCCAGAGACCATGTCTTCTGGCAACACACAACATCTTGGTACAGAAAACAACCGCTTTATTGATGCTAGCGGATCAAAGTTTCCAGTACAACAGGTAGCGAGGCCAAGCGGCATGCACGGTGCGGCTGAACAATATGTACATTATTTAGTGAACATAAAGGCCTCGATCATAACAACTACCCGGTAGTTGAACAACGTCCTAGCGGAAGCTCCATAACACAGGGACACCGATGTGGACACGATCTAGACTCGGACAGCACTCCTCTCCAACAAGGCTTTTCCTGAAATCTGGCATGACACGCCAGGTCAGTACATTGAATGTACTTGCAAGCTCACAACAGACATAAACATACTGACAAATGATATCATGATATTTAAACAATTGTTAATAATGCAGCAATATATTCAACATGCTGTGATCATATCCTTGTCAGGAAAAATTCCTCTTACCAACGGTGATCACTTCTTGGATCACCACCGTACCAACCTCAACATCTTAACCAAGAAATTCTCGTGATCCTTCCGGCAATCACAACCTCAACACATACTAGGTCTAAAACAATGATGCTTCCGACGATCACAACCACGACCAACACTTGGTCCTGTCCAACCCGATGGCCTTCCCGCCATCATCAACAGTGCAGAGTTCATAACTTAGTGTGCAAAATTTTAATAAATGTTGACCCATGGTGTGACCTACTTTCAAGCGTGTCTGTAACCATGGACTCGGCTACCGATAGATTAATACACTCTGCAGAGGTAGCACATTGTACCCACACCACGGAACCCATGGCCTCGTACTCCCATTCGGGTGGACCAACGGCATTCTGACAAAATCACTCCATGTCCATGACACTCGCTCGGCCACTCCGACCCACTCCCAACTGGGCTAGTCCTGGGTGGCCTCGTGTCTACCAAAGACACAACAACCACCATCGTGGCCAACCGTCCCTCACGGGGACCGGTACCGAAAATATCAACAATGGGCACACAAGGTTATGTCTGCTTACCGGGCCAGGGTACCGCATGCCCATAACCTTCCCTCATTGGAGGCACCGACCAGAGGCATGACAACGGATTGAATAAAGGCCTTCCCATACAGGCAAATGTGGTTGCACTGGGAAAAACTCGATTCAGTGGCACCATGACCCAATCAACGATATATTCAAGTTGTATTATTATCAGGTTCAACTTAAATTGAAAATAACCGGTGTCATAGTATGCCATGAAGTGCAACAATAACATATGCATCACATAATACCGGAAAAACTGAGTCAACTATATCCGCACTAAGCATAACCATCAACAACTCTTGACACTACTCTGGTCAAGATTAAACCTCACATTAAACAGAATCTTTTCTAACAAGTTTTATCATTATTCTCATGAAAGAAAATAACTTCAATTAATTACTTATATCCATAACCATATTATTTCTACCATAGCAAAAAAATAAATTCTAGTCTCTTTATCAACTTAGTTGGCTCTAAACTTTCTGTAACACAAGCATATTAAATTGGACTAGCACTTAACAAAATATGAATACCACAATAATGATCTATGCGCGTGGATTAAATCATTCATTCAAGTAGGAAAATCACAAATATTGCAATGGCACCATGAAAATGTTGTTGTGGCTTGCCTTAGTGCAGATGAGGTTCCAGGCGTCCTAGTGATCCTCAAGACAAGCCTCACTGCTCTGAAAAAAATACAAACACAAAAAGAAATCATCAAGAAACCTTCTGAAATTCACCAAAAAATCTAGGCAGCAGGGAAAAATCCCATTTTTGGTGAGCTGCTAGATTTCTTGGCAAAGAACACAATGCAAAAGAATCAATTCATTTGGACTTATGGTTGAAAAGTTATAGGTGTTTGAAGCTCTCTGGATATAAATGAAATTTGAATTTAAATAAAACAGACTTGAGAGGGGGGCGTGACGTCGAAGGCGTAAAGCCTCAGGGCGCCACCACTCGTACCGCTTCACGCACGTACTAAGTGGCTGACTAGCGGGCCCTGCTAGTCCGATGAGGGTGAGAGGGGAAACAAGAAAGGGTGGTGTGGCTTCGCCGGAGCAAACGCCGGTGACGAGGGCTCCTTGGCCAAAACAAGAGGGAGGGATCGAGAGAGGAGACTGAGGCGCACCTGCCCATCCCCGTAGAGTAGCTAGGGGTGGTCGGACAGTGTCGGAATCTTCGTCTCTAGCGGAGACAAGAAGGAGAGCTCGCCGAAGACGAAGACGGTGGCGAGCAGAGGCGACTCCAGGGGTTCCAACTGGGCGGAACGACACCACCGCAGAGTGGCGGAGGCCCTGGAAGGGTTTCCCAGGCCTGGGAGGGGCCGGAGCTACGGAAACGACCCGAGGGGATTGCCGGCGAGCTCGAGCTCGGGGACGGCGGCCCGCGGCCTGCCCGGCTAGGCTACAGTCTTCTACTAGGTTGTGGAGTGTTTGAGAGTGTTGAATCATGCTCGAGGAGGCTGGGGGAGGGCTCTATTTATAGCCGAGCGTCGAGGGGGTTTCTCCGCCGGTGGACACCTGGACACGGCGCCCGGCAATGAGCGGCCTCAATGAGAGAAGGAGAAAGAGATGGAGCTCACGCAGGGACTGTGGGCGAACGGGGACGAGCACAGGGGCACTGGGGTGACGACGAGCACAGTGCGCACCGCACTGTTTTCTTGGCCGAACCGTGCCCATGCTCGCTGCAGCAAGCTCCGGCATCGGCTAGTGCTAGGGGAGGGGTTAATGGGGCTAAGACGAAGATGGGGGCGAGGTTTGGCACGCTTAGGCAGGCGGGGAAGCGAGCATGCGATCAACAGAGGCTCGGGCGCGTCACAGAGCGCGTCGGCCGCATGCCAACACGCCTAGACGAACGCGATCACCGCGTGAACTGTGACCTCATGCAGACCTAAGCCCAAACATCATGTCTGGCATGTTGTTCGTGGTAGTTTTGAATGTTATCACACTTTGATTTGGATCCAGACGCAGTAGAGAAGATTTCACAAGCCTAGTAAGTTTCTTATCAGTAACTTAGAGAGCTTACTGTGGTCAAATGGCTGGGAGTTGGGAGCTGAGTTTTGGAGGGTAGCAATCATCTACTAAGGTGATGATGCACAAGAAAAATCAGCCCCAAAGGAGCAAGTAAAATGGTAGTTGCTGTAGAAACTACCATTTCTGTCCAAAACAGAAAATATTTTCTGTAGCAAAAATATTCCAAAAATTCGTGCAATATTTTTGCTCACGAAGGTGCCCTAGGGTTCCAAGAATATTTGTGAATTTTCTCAGATTTTTGTGGGCAAGAAAAATTGGGGTTGCTTTGGAGCACATTGATCTAGCTAGGGTTTAACAGAGGGAAATGAATATTTTTCATTAAGGAAAAATATTCGAAACATTATTTTGAGATGAACTAGAGAGGGAATGATGGCTAGAGAGGGAAATGGGACACTTGGGTGAAAGCCAAGGGGTACTGAAGTGTTTAAGTCCATATGAAAGGATTCAAAAACTGCAAATTCAAAATCAATCCAACTGAAAATCAGGCAAATAAAGGAGGGCAGAAACCAGGCTGTCACAACCAACAATGAAACGAGTAAGCTTGTAGTGGGCTTATGGAAAAATTCCCAAAATTATGAGGTGAAATTCTTCCACTAACGGAAACAATAGATTGGATTGATATGAACAAGCAGATGAGAAACTTATTTCACCGGGAGGATAAATGAAGAACTTGGGTTATTTATAAGCACCATAAATAGCAACAATCCTTTGGGAAAGCTTTGAGGTGAAATATGACACACGATAATCCAACGAAGTGATTGATGGACTTAAAACACCTCATTCTTGACGACATGTGAATCGCGAAACATGAATGGAAATTGTCAAGAATGATATAACGCCATCTCAAAAGATAAGGTAGAAAGAATTGCACTTTGGATTGCAAGACGAAGAATGCTTGAACTCCTCAAAACAAAACATGTTTTGAACACCATGTTTATTTTAGAGTGTAGCCTGGTGGAACTTAACTTCGAGAGAAATATTGAAGAACAATTGAAGAATTAAAGGAACCCTTGACCAACAACCATGTAGAGCCTCCATGAAGAAATCCGGTAATAAAAGGATGATAAAAGGAAGAGAAGTTGAAAACACAAGGTGAATCCTTGCGATGATTTAGATGGAGCTTTGCGACAAGATAAAGTAGAAAACTTGGAACTCCGAAAAAGAAAAGATGAAGCATCTCGAACCTAAAATATGACATGATGAAACTCTGGAAAGAAGACATTATATACTTGGATGAAACAATAATAAGAATTATGTTATGTGTATGCTTCACCAATTTAAATTGATGACAAGCAACAGATTTTCCAAACTACTTGTTCCTCTTGAAAAGGATTAAGAGAGATATAGGGCAAACTTGTGAAGGTCTTCAACAAAACACCGATCGAATTGAAACCACGAATAAATTAATATGAGAACATAGGAAGAGGAATCTTGAACAAACCGCCGTAAGAATTAAAAATGAACAAAGAAAAGATAGCGAAACTCCGGGAAGAATTTGAAAATGAACGAAGATACTTGAGAGAATTTAGATACAAGTAAACGAAGTGATCCCGAGCTGATTAGAGAATACTTGAATGATGCCTCGGTAAGAATTTGGGGGACGATCGCTGAAAAACTTTGAACAAAGAGAATCTTCAGAGATGATGGCCTTCGGACGATCGAGAAAGGAAAGCAAATCCCGAAATGCTCCGGATGGGTATGAAAAGAATTTTCACAATCGAAAACAACTTTGAGGATCACATGAAGTTAGAACCATGAATCTTCAAGAGAAATGACCGAGATTTAGACAAAAGCTCTCCTTCGGTCTTCAACGCTGAGAATGATGACGAGTAATACCACCGTGAATTGTTGAGATACTCCGGGAGGATGGAAAACAAGGAGGTTGAGCCAACAATGAAAAATAATTTGAAATTGATCTTGGAAAACATCTAACTGATGAAATTCATTCTTACGTCAAACTTCGAAAAGAATTTGGGAGTAGCTCTGGGAAAATTAGAAGAGTCATGTAAGATCCTGGGAAAATACCTGTGGGTTAAGGCCCACTCAAAAGAAACACCGTTGAAAATATTGCATCAAAAGAGAGATTGCGCTGGTTGAATTAAATGATTTGAATGAGATAACAACCTCGAAATAGCTTGAATTGATGCAGAGTGGAAACACGAATCTTCTGAGATATCTTTAGCACTCCAGAGCAAGTGAGTAGCGAGATGAGGATGATTAAGAGGCGCACCGACATGAGAAAAACATTTGAAACAAGCAAAGGAATGTGATCAACACCAAAGGCTTGAATTTAGTCCACCCGAGAAGAAATAGAACAAATAATGATGAACTAGAAGCTTCCTTAGTATCTTCCTGAGAATCATCGGATAAGAACATTGAAGGAAAAGAATGAAGAGACTTCACATCCATACGATGGATACTTGATTAAGAAATCTGAGTCCTTGAATAAAAGGGTGGGAGGGCGGCAAAAACAAAGGCACTTGGGGACGGATGAAACGAACAACGTTGGGAAAACTGAGGGGTCATCTTGCGAGGTCGTGAGATCGTTGAGCGAGCGAACTAGGGAGAGAGTGTACTTTGTGCACACCACAGAGTTTGAATCTCAAAGGTTAGCCGAAACCCGCAATCTGACCTTTGGCACGCCAGGTAGGGGTGTGCTGAAGCCTTTCTTCCGTCGATCGACATACCACTGCTCTGCCGCAACCATGGCCGATGGTCGCCGAGCCCATGCTGAGCGCCGGGCCGCCCTTGCTGCTCGCGTCGCTCGTTGGCGGGCCACCCCGCCATTCTCCATCACCCGCTACCAATGTCGCTATCGGCCCGGCGAGAACGAGCAGCAAGCCTCGTCGTTGCACCCCATTGTGCGACGGGACGGACGCACGGCCACCCTGTCACTGGCTCCAGCCGGCTCATGGTACCATGCTCGTTGTGCACCCACGGACGCGCAGGACGCGCTGCTCATGGCACGCGAGCTCCTGCGTTACCGCCCGATCGACGACCTCTACGAAGACTAGCTGGACCGCATTGCCGAGATCGTCAGCGCCGCTGGGGGCTCTCCTGCACCGTCTCTCATGCTGCCTCGCCCACCTCTAGTTGTGGGTGATGTAGCCCATGGAGCACCTCCACCACCTCCACATCGAGATGCCGCCCTTGCCCCGAGATGCGCGGCCCCACGACTCGACCCGCCGCACAGGGCACCCGCGCATGAAGAAGGAAGCTGTTGAGAGATCCCTCGGCCGCAAGAAGACGCTCATGCCTCCCTGCACCACCACGTCAGGATTGCGCGCCACCTGTGGCGGTGGCACATGGGTACCAAGACCGAGCTCTGCCTCCATGGCGGGGTCCAGTGACCACCGCAGGTTGCCGCGCCTTCACCCCTGAGCTGTGTAGCGTCGTCTGGCCCGGCAAGTTCAAGCAGGGCCTGCCTCCGTGCTACAACGGCACCCCCGACCCTGCCGAGTTCTTGTAGCTCTATGAGCTGAGCATTGAGGCAGCCAACAGCGACGAGAAGGTCTTGTCAAACTGGTTTCCCATGGCTCTCAAGGACGACGTGCAGTCGTGGCTCCTAAACCTGCCTGCAGGATCGATCTCCTCCTGGGGCAAGATGCGCAAGCGCTTCGTCGCCAACTTCCAAGGCACTCGCGTCTGCCCGCCTGTCGCTGGTGACCTGTGGCACATCAAGCAGCAGCCAGGGGAGACCCTGCAGAAGTACATTCAGCATTTCAACATCGTTCGCCTCAAGATTCCCAAGGTGATGGACGAGGCCATCATCTCAGCATTCTCCGATGACGTCCGCGATGTCAATATGAATGAGGAGCTCGCCATACATGAAGACCTGTGCACAACTCTGGAGATGTTCAACATGGCGACCAAGTGCGCAAGGGCTGAGGAGGGACGCCTCTCCCTCCTAGAGCTTCCAGCAGCTGACCCAGAAGACAAGAAGGCCAAGACCAAGGACGTGAGGCGCAAGGGGGCTGTTGTGCTCGTGGCGGAGTCGGAGATGAAGCGTGGCCCTGACCATCCCGAGTCATCCAAGGCCAATCACCCATTTCGTTCCTTCCACAACATGCACAGCCACAACACCAACGACTCTCAATAGCTCAGGGCCATCCATGATGGGTGCTTCGGCCGACGCCCCGAGCGCAACGACCGTGGCCACGGCCAAGGAGGAGGATGAAGTGGAGGACGCTGGGATGACCGCGGCCCTCGTTAGGAGTGGCGCAACCGGCCTCGTGAGCACCGCTGGCAGGACCAGCCTCGCGAGGGCGCCTGGAGAGACCAGCCTCGTGAGGACCACCCTTAGGGCAACGCTGGCCTCCCTCCGCCACCGCCACCACCAAGAAGGAACGCCAACAATCATCAGGACGAGGGAGCTCGGGGCTTCTAGGAGCCTCGTGCTATTGCTTGCATCTTGGGTGGCGCTCAGGCCCCAGCCTCTCAACATATCTTCAAGTGGTTCGCTTGCGAGGTGAACGCGGCCCTCCCCAGGCTCGAGGCCGCGTGCCCTCTCAGGTGGTCCAAGTGCACCATTACCTTCAGCTCTTCCGACTAACGCAAGTGCGCTGCAACTGCTGGCCCCCTCCCGATGCTCTGCTCACCCATTATCAGCAATGTCCAAGTCACCGAGATCCTCATCGATGGCAGTGCGGGGCTCAGTGTCCTATCCGTCGAGACATTCGACCGGCTCCAAGTGCCGTATGATCAGCTACATCCTACCAAGCCCTTCTCAGGAGTGACCGATGGCTCCACCACCCCGATCAGGCAGGTTTGCCTTACAATCACCTTTGGTAGGCACGACAACCACCGCACCGAGCTCATCGACTTCGGTATCGCCCACATCCTCCTGCTGTACAATGCCATCCTTGGGTACTGTCGGCGTCCAGGGAACGAGGGCCCAAGGCTTGCCTGCCTGCGGCTCGCTGCGTGGCTAAGCCAGCAGGTTGTACGGCCCACCTTCATCAACAAGGCATCCAAGACCCTCGCGAGGGGCCAAGCCTCGCGAGTCGGATGACACAAGACCTCCTTTGGGGCGGCCTAGTCAGGCAGGCCCGCGAGGGGCGGAGATATCAAGGCGAGGCAAACCTCACGAGCCTCTCGTGACGTGAGCCATGACATTCGACACTAGGCGAGCGCCAGCGTGCACAACGTCCTTATTTCTTCTTTGGTGCTAAGGGAACCAACGCAAGCGAGGAGTACCGAGGCATCAGGCAAAGGTTGCCATTTTGGTGCAAAAAGACCAAGACCAGAAGGACGGCAAGAAGGAGGTCATCATGGATCCCAAGACGGCGTCACAACCAGAGCCTCTGGCAGGCGAAGACCACTTTTGTCAGGATAGCTTCTACTAGCTGCCCCCCCCCTTCAAATTGGCACTCCATTGTTGGCTTCCTTCCCGCTCAAGATTTGGGAGGAGGACTAGGGCCTCTATAAGTAGGACTAGCCACCACCATAGGCAGGGGACGAGATCTTAGATCACTCTCACCCACACAAGTTAGCCTAGCACAAGAACAAATCAACCTTAGGAGGCGGTTCTTCCCATTGTATTGTTCGTCATCAGCCCAAGAGGCAATCCACCACCACCACACTGGAGTAGGGTATTACACCACAACGGTGGCCCGAACCAGTATAAATCTTGTGTCTTTCCGTATTGTGAGTTTGTCGAGTTCGTCCGCGAGATCTTAGCGAGCTAGGGCGTAGATCGGTGGGAGGAAAAGATTTCGTGCGCACCCCAGTGTTTGAACCTTAAGGGTTTGTCGAAACCCCACATCCGACATTTGGTGCGCCAGGTCTAGGTGCGCCGTAGCTTTCCTTCCATCAGTTCATCGCTCCATCATCTCCATGGCGGACGCTCGCCGTGCTCGAGCTGAGTGTCGGGCTGCCCTCATCGCCCGCGTTGCTCAGACGGCTCCCATTGGCGGGCCACCACGTCATTCTCCGTCTCCCGCCGCCAACGCTGCCACCGGCCCGATGGGGAACGAGCAGCAAGCATCGTCGCTGCATCCTTCGGTGCGGTAGGACGGCCGCACCGCCACTCCATCGCTGGCCCCAGCCGGCTCTTCGTCTCATGCACACCGTGCTCCCATGGAGGCGCGAGCCACACTCATCGCCGCAAACGAGCTCCTGCGCTACCGCCAAGTTGATGACCTCTACGAGGAGTGGCTTGACTGCGTCGCCGAGCTCGTCCGCGCCGCAAGGGGCTCCCTGGCGTCGTCCCTCTCTCGGCCACACCCTTAGCCAGCCACGGCCGACGAGGCACAAGGCGCGCCTCCACCACCCCAGTCCAAAGACGCCTCCTTGGCACTAAGGCGTGTGGCCCCGTGGTGCGATCCACCACGACCGGTGCCCGCGCGCGAAGAGAGAAGCTACCAAGAAATCCCACGGTCGCGAGAAGCTGCACCTGCACTTCCCGCACCGCCTCGTCAAGACCGTGCGCCGCTTGTGGTGGCGCCGCGCGGACCTCGACAAGACCAAGCTCCACCTCCAAGGTGGGCCCTAGGAACCACGGCCGACTGCGCGCCTTCACTCCCGAGCTGCGCAGCGTCGCCTGGCCAGTCAAGTTCAAGCCGGATCTGCCTCCTTGCTATGACGGCACCGCCGACCCCACAGAATTCCTGCAGCTCTACGAGCTGAGCATCAAAGCAGCCAACGGCGACGACAAAGGCTGTGTTTGTTTGGGCTTCAGTTTCAACAGATTCAGTTGTGGGCTTGCTGTGCTAGCAAAACAGCTGTGCTGAGGAAACAACTGTAGTGAAGGTTAGCTATTTGTCAACGCAGCTGTGAAAATGACTGTGAGCTAGTGAAAAGCATGAAATGCCCTTAGAGCATTGAGATTAGTGTAACTTGTTGATTCGGTGTTAATAGATTTTTTAAATGGTATTTTGACTGACAGGGAATGATTTGTTCTATAATAATACATAAAATATTTCATAATAATAATTTTCTCACTTTCTTGCTCATATATACATAGAATAATAGTGAGCAAAAGAATTATGATGTCACATCGCTAGTCCATGCAAGTCACAATTGCCCATACAGTACAAAAGATAGTCCATATAACTAATAATCCGTACAAAAGAGAGCTAAAGGATTAGACCGTTCATATAACTAGTAATCCATACATATAATTAGAGGTCCGTACAAATACTAATCTACGTAGCTTGTCGCGCAATAAACAAAGAGCTCGCAATCCTATCTCGCGTGTCGTTCATGTTGCCTTCATCGGATGAAGTGGGAACGACATCGCCAAGCAAAGGTGTTGACCGTGAGACTACAGGCATGTAATTTTCATTATCATCACATTTATTAAACTCTTTATCGCGTAGCTTGCTGTCCCTGATGAAATTGTGAAGCGTCATACAAGCACTGATAATCATCGTCTGACTTCCCACCTTGAAGTGCGGCACATCTCTTAGGATGTGCCATTTTTGCTTGAGCACACCAAATGTGCGTTCAATCACATTCCGTAGAGAAGAGTGAAGATAATTGAACACCTCAAATTTACCACTCGATGGGCGGCGGCCAGACGAAATTTGGCAAGGTGGTAGGTTGTCCCTTTGTAAGGAGCTAGATATCCCACCCGGTTAAGATAACCAGAATCAACAAGGTAGTACATATCTACATCCATCGAGAATAAATTTGAGCACATGTACAGATTAATACAAACAATCTTTACAAAATTAGAACACTTGATTTGTGTACCTTCAGGAGGTGCAGGATAAGTAGTAGCATACTTCAATATACTGTGGTGGAAAATCCGTGTGTCATGTACCGACGCCGCCCAACTGGCAATGACAAAGGTAAATCTCATGTCAAAGTCACAAACTGCCAACACATTTTGACTTGTGTAACTATGTCGACCCATATAGTTGCAGGTCTCTTTAGCGGGAACTATAACGGGAATGTGAGTTCCATCAATTGCACCAATACAACCTTTGAAGTGAGGCCAGAAACGTTTGTCCCTAATTTTTCGATGCACATCTGCGAATGTAGGATCTCTAGGTTTGATGATGTCTCCTCCTAGAGAATTTACACAGTGCAACACATGATTGAACTTCCTATGGATTGTTTCAGTGGACCAAACAAACCGATCTTCGGCTTGGCAAAATGATTGAGGGCCTCCAAGCATCCACAAGAACATGCCTAGACTTTCCAATGAGTTCATCTCGCTAGTTGACTCCAAATGGTAGTCACTCACTAAAAGGCCATGCAAACTCAAGAAAACATCTGGATACATTCTAAACATTTTGTAGCAAGATTTAGGACGTGCCAACTTTTCCACAACCCATTCATGACCAGTTTGTACTACAATCCTCCTAGGCTTCCTATGTTGCTTATTCAAAAATGTTTTGCTGTAGTGCATAGCCATTTCACCCAAGGTTGCAAGATCAGTACTTAACTTGAGCAAGTTTTGAAGTTGTACTGTCTTTATGTTAGCATCATCATCGTCACCACCTCCGCCGTCAATTCCATCAGTCTACAAATGGAACATGACAACAATATTAGTTGTCATATCCATTATTCATACACATGGGAAAATAGCATTCAAATAAGCAAGTGGTTCATATCCAGCAGAGCCAATAGTTCACACACGAATGGTACAGACCCACAACATAGCATAATCCAAGCATTCAAATAAGCAAATGGTACAGACCAACAACATAGCATAATCCAAGCAAAGAACTAAGCAATTATTCTAAACGAGAAGTTACATAGCATAATCATGTGCTCTCTCGAGCCAATCAAACATTCCTTCATTGGTCTAAACCGATGCAAACACTTCTCTATACTCAGCCTTCATAAATAGCATGCTCAAAGAGAAAAAGAGAGGAGTTCCTTCCTCAACTCCACATTCACGAACCATCTCCATTGCCTCATTCATACTAGGGCCAACCGGAGGAGGGGGAGGACGAGCCATGCTGGAGCTAGATGCTTCTTTTATACTTTCAGCCGTTACACATATCGCATCACTAGCCTTCTTGTACATCCGAACAAATGGTTTCTTCTCATATTGAGCAGAAAAATCATCTTTACATGACTTGGTCTTTCGCTGCTTCTTTGGTTTTGCTTTCATGACTTCATCATCATCCTCTGCACTATCAGTGTCATCACTAACATCCTCCTTGTCCAATGGTATCTCGCCGGGGATAGCTGACTCGGCACCGGTGACATGACGGTCATCAAACATGAGGTCCATTTCAGCCAAGTTGGGTGGTCCTCCATTCCTATACTTTGCATGCTCCGGGTTTTTCTGAAATATAGCAAAAGAACAAAACGATCAGCTAAATGGATAATTAAGATAATATAAACCCAATGTAAATGCTATGAGTAACATGAACTTACTATTAGGTGAGTGTTCCACCAATCAGTATCAACATCAATGGTTCCTAGCTTAGCATTCCATCCAAGTCTAGATGCGTCAATTTGCAGTTGTTTCCATTGACAATACATAGTTTTGAGATTTTCCCATCTTTTCTTGAATTGCATCCTCACATAACTTTTCTTAGTTATCTGCAACCAGCTCTCCCCCAAATTCTTATATCCTCAAGGACTCAAGAACACCCCTGGCCTATTGCCTGCTTCAACTTCCCTCGCACACAACTCGCAAAAGACCCTAGTACGGTATGCATCCCAAATTGCCTTGTCTGTCTTGTCTACCTTCTTCACTGCCTTCTTCGTTGCCTTATTCGCTGCCTTCTCCATCTAGTTCATTTTCACCATAATTTATACCAGCATACAAAATATCCAGCATGTATAGCAACCAAGCAACAAGGCTATGCTGATTAATCCTCCAGCACACGGAAGAACTAGTATAGCAAACAAGCATGTGCAGCAAGCAAACAAGCATGTCCAACAAGCAAACTGAGCATCCACATGTACATCAAGCAGAGCATCCATAGCAACAGCAAGCTTGAAATTTTTATTTACCCATCAATGTACAATAAGCATGCATCATGTGTCAAGCCTCAAGCAAGCAGAGCATCCACATCAAGCATTATGCAGCATATACAGCAAGTAGAGCATCCACATAAGGCATTATGCAGCATATACAGCAAGCACAGCATCCACAAAGAATAAAAATTTTCTGCCAAGAAATGCTCACCACAGCCGATGACATGGGTGCACGTGGGAGTGGGCGTCAGAGGCCGGCGGTGGATGAAGGCGAGTGGAGGCGGTGGAGGGGACCGGCGAGTAGGGATGACGACGAGAGGAGGCGGTGGATGACGGCGAGTGGAGGCGGCGGATGACGGCGAGTGGAGGCGGTGGATCACGGCGACGGCGGGGGCTCTTGTGGCGGCGGAGAGTGGAGGCGCCGGAGGAGTCTCTTGAGGCGGCGGCGGTGGAACCCTAGGTTCCTCTCCCTCTCTGCCCTCTGCGTGCGTGTGTTAGCGATGAAGGAGACGAGACGGCGATCGATTGAAATAGGGCATCGGGGGCATTCCTTTCGTAATTGGGCTGAATTAACAAGGGTATCGGTGGGAATTTCACTGAGGCAAAACAGTTTCCGGGTCGAAGCACGGCTCGGCTCGCTTCAACCAGTACCACGTAAAAACGACTGAAACCGTTTTGGACTATGAGCCCAAAGCAGCTCCGTTTTAGCTGTTTGTTACGGCTTCAGCTTATTTCTACCGAAAACTGGTCTCTAAAACCAAACAAACACAGCCAAAGTCATGTCGAACTGGTTTCCCATGGCTCTCAAGGATGGGGCCCGCACCTGGCTCCTGAACCTGCAGCACGGCTCGATCTCCTCCTAGGACGAGATGTGCAACCGCTTTGTCCCGAACTTCCAGGGCACTCGCGACCGCCCGCCGGCCGCGACCGACTTGTGCGTCATCAAGCAACAACCAGGGGAGACCCTCTAGAAGAACATCTAGCGCTTCAACAGCACCCGCCTCAAGATCCCCAAGGTCACGGATGAGGCCATCATCTCCGCATTCTCTGACGGCGTCCGTGATGTCAAGATGAAGGAAGAGCTCGCCATCCATGAGGAGCTCTGCACATCTCAGGAGCTATTCAACCTGGCGACCGAGTGCGCGAGAGCTGAGGAGGGGCGCCTTTTCCTCCTTGAGCTGCCAGCCGTAGGCACAGAGGAGAAGAAAGCCAAGGCTAAGGACGTGAAGCACAAGGAAGCGGTAGTGCTAGCTGCGGAGCTCGACACCAAACGGGACAGAGATCAGCCCGAGTCATCCAAGAACAGCAGACCGTTCTGTGCCTTCTACAACCTAAACACCCACAACAACAGCCACTGCCAAGAGCTCCAAGCCCTACGTGAGGGACGCTACGGTCGACGCCCCGAGCGCGGCGACCGTGGCTACGTCTGTGGAGGAGGACGAGGAGGCAGACGCTGGGACGACCGTGGCCCACTCCAGGAATGGCGTGACAGGCCTCGTGAGGACCGCTGACAGGACCATCCTCGCGAGGGGCCCTGGAGGGACTAGCCTCGTGAGGATCGCCCCCAAGGCAACGCCGGTCTTCCTCCACTGCCACCAAGAAGGAACGACGGCCATCATCAGGATGAGGGGGCTGGGGGCTTCCAGGAGCCGCATGCAATCTCCTGCATCTTGTGCGGCGCCCAGGCCCCAGTCTCTCAGCGCATCTTCAAACGGTTCGCTCGCGAGGTGAACGCAGCGCTCCCCATGCTTGAGGCCACGCGCCCGCTCAAGTGGTCGCAGTGCGTCATCACTTTTGACTTGGCAGATCAGCTCAAGTGTGTGGCCACCGCCAACGTCCTCCCGATGTTGTGTTCCCCAGTCATCAGCAATGTGCAGGTTACCAAGACCCTCATCGACGGAGGTGCAGGGCTCAACTTCCTGTCCGTCGACACCTTCAACAACATTCAAGTGCCATATGAGCTGCTCCAGCCTACCAAACCTTTCTCAGGAGTGACCGACGGCTCCACCGCACCGATAGGGCAGGTCCGCCTACCTGTCACCTTTAGCACACGCGATAACTATCGCACCGAGCTCATCGACATCGATGTCGCGCACATCCGCCTACTGTACAATGCCATCCTCAGGTATCCGGCCCTGGCAAAGTTCATGGCGGTCACCCACCACGGCTACAACGTCCTCAAGATGCCTAGAAGTGGTGGGGTCATCACGGTCCCGTGTGAAGAAAGGGATGCGGTGTGCTCCCTCGAGCACGCCTTCCAAGCTGTAGCAATCGATGACCCTGACAGCAGAAGTGAGGTCCCTCGGAGGCCATCCCCAAGAAGAAGCAGTTGCGCCGCGCAGGACCTCAGGAGGGTGGCGTCGCGGCGGGAGACTTGTCAGGATCAGCATTCGTCCCAGGGCCACCTCACTCCATTGCATAGGAAGGCGCGCCCAGTGCCCTCCTCGGGCAGGGCTCGGGGGCTCTCTTCTGGAGGGCCTCAGGCCTTGCTAACCTCACGAGGGAGGCGCTCGAGCGCCACTTGGAGGCGTTCCATGCGACACGTTTTCCTTAGGAGGACGCAGGGCAAGGGGTGCCCACCGCTCAGGAGTTCATCGCCAAGACCACACAGGAACTGTAAGACGCAAGAGCCATGTGCGGCGAAAGCCACACACAGGGTGCGACTCACTACCCAGGCGAGGGTGCTGAGCTGCGTGTCTGCATCAACGTCCCAGGGCTCAACAGGGCCGCGTCTCAGGAGTGCTTCTGGCCTTCGCGTCTGGGCCGTTGCGAGGGCTTGCCACACGGCTACGTTCGCATGCCCCTCGGCTTGGCGAGCGTGGCGTCGGCCTATCAGTGCACCGTGCGGCATGATCTGGCGGCTCAAGAGGCCAGGTACCGCATCGTCCTGGAGGGAATGGAGATGGTCTTCAGGAAGCCTCCTGAGCCCCAGAGCCTCCCGAGGCTCGGGGCTCCGGTGGCTCATGAGGAGTCCTTTCTTCGATGCACGCCTTCAGCTACACCAACTCTGCTTCGTCTACAGAACCAGGTGACATCTTCCAAGATTGTTAAGCTGGGAGCGCCCCTTGGGCTGCATTATTCCCAGGCCGTGTGGGTCCGTCCCTGCGGCATGTATCCCATCTGCTTATGTCTTTAGCTTACCTTGCTGGGGGCACCCCTCGGGCTGCATCATCCCCAGGCTGCTCGGGCCGGACCTAGTGGCATGTATCTTCCTACATTTACCCAAGCTGATTTTCCTTCCCTGCTTAACCTGCCTACGGTTATCACCTGCTCGATCATCGCCTCCCACGGGGCCCCCTCATAGGCACGGCGATGGTGCATGGGTCCGTCCCTGCCACGTCGACAAATCTGAGCGGTCGAGCTCTAGCTCGCGGCACGCCCCGCGCACCTCATCTCACCAGGCCCTCAGTGCCTTCACTTCATCCGGACCAACCAGCGGCAGGCTGATGGCTGTAATGGCAAACCATGTTCTTCTTGTGCCTGTTCACAGGAACCCCGCGGGGAGGATGGCAGGCGGCACCGCGAGTCTCCTTTTCTCTCGTGCAATTCGCTTGCATGTTAAAAGGGGGGCTCCTGAGCATCGTGACTCAAGAGCCCTTACTGGCTCTCCAGCCCTCACTCACTGGCCTTGACCACGGCATCGCGGCCTGGCATACCAGCGACGACTGAGCTCGCTCGAGGGCCGGGACCTGAGGACGCAGAACACTAAGGAAAGCATGGGAGGAGGGAAACTCGTATGGGCTGGCCTGGCCATGCCACACAAGTTGGTGCGCAACCCTAGTGCAACGTCAGGAATCGCCATGAAGTTCACAAGATAAGTCTCGCCCTCGGGTCTGCTAAATGTCTGGGCCTTATGGATACTCACGCCTTGCCGCAATCCTGTTGTGGCCACATCAACTTCCTTTCTTCCCTTACCATGGCCGCTTGAGCGCTAAGGGGGACCTCCTGAGCATCGCGCCTCAGGGGCTCTTACTGGACCTCAGGCCACACACCTCCTGGCCTTGACCATGGCGCGCGACCTGGCATACCTGCGATGGCTGTAGCCTTCCTAGGGACCGGGACTTGTCGGTGCAGAGCAACAAGCTATCGCGAGGAAAGAAAGGGGGGACCGAGCCTTAACGGGACACGCGTTCATTAAATCTTCATAACAGGGAGATAAGCACAAAAGACATTACAGACCCTTACATGCCCCCACGGGGCGGTTCATGATTCTTCGCAGGAAACGAAGGCTAAAACTAAGGAGGACCCAATCTACACCCCCCCATGGTAGACACCATCATCAACAGTGGGCCACAGGAGGCCGGTGCCAACCCCATCTAGATCAGTGGTGGCGACGGCAGGACGCGGCAGCACTGCTCCGAGCGTGGCGAGAGCTCAGGGGCACGTAGCTGTCGTCGCTCGTCTCCGGAGTCTCTTAGAGCTCAGGAAAGCTGCTAGACTCCCAAGGGCGGCTGCCGCTAGAGTGGTTGCGAGCGGAGCGCGCATCAGCCTCGCGCTCCTCTCTAGAGCAGCACTCCAGGCGGCGGCCTCCCGAAGACCTTGAAGAAGAGCGTGGAGACGCCATCATATTCAAGATGGATCGCGAGGGTGCACCTCGTGCAGCAGACCTGCGCGATCTCGCCCCAGCCACGAGTCGTGAAGATCTTGCTGGTGGGGACCGCTTCGATCTCCGCTCCCATCGCCGGAGCGCCGCTGTCGGCGTGCTGTAACCAGAGCTCGAGAGGCCCCCTCGGCGGCATCACATCTGAGAAGCACCGTGGGAAGCGGATCCAAGAGCTTAGGGGCATGGGCGCCCACAGCACCAGCTCGCGCGAGGAGTTCGCGGCGTGGATTCCTAGGGTGACGGCGTACGTCGCCGCGGCGACTCCGGGCGTGGCGCCGGTGGCGCTGCTCGTCGATCCGCCTTCCTGAGTCCTCGGCTTGGGCATACAGGGGTAACGGATACCCTGGGGGAGGTCGATCACACCAAGGCCTCGTCACCACCTGCATCCCCACTTCTTCACGGTGATGGATTTACCTCTTCTTTGGCGGAAGGAGCTCCGGGACATCTCGGGGGGTCTTCCCCGTTTCTTCGGTGGAGAACCTTTTGATAGGCGCCATTGGTGCTAGCAACGAATCGAGGGAAAAGAAGTTAGCAATGGAGTGAGGAGGAAGAAGCAATCGAGCAAGGAAGAGATGGGCAATGGGGGCTCGGCCCCCTCCCCATTTATAGCAAGAGAATGCCAATCGGCACCTCCCATGATCGTAGGTAATGATGGTTTTCCTTGCATGTTGCAGAGACTCGTCAAGTCGTGCAGTTGACGAGGCAGCATGGGGAAGCGGAGACGCCCACGTCCAATTAACCGCCAAGCGTCAACCAAGGCCGCATGCTTTTTGGGGCCCGCGGTGCTCCGTACTTGACCCTTGGCTTCGCCACGAAGCCAAGCCCAAGCGCACCTTGGGCCCGGGGGCTACTGTCGGCGTCCTGGGAACGGGAGTCCCCAGGCTTGCCTGCCTGCGGCCCCCTGCATGGCTAAGCCAGCAGACCGTACGGCCCACCTTCATCAACAAGGCATCCAAGACCCTCGCGAGGGGCCAAGCCTCGCGAGGCCGACGAAACAAGACATCCTTTGGGGTGGCCTAGTCAGGCACGCTCACAAGGGGCAGAGATATCAAGGCGAGGCGATCCTCACGAGGCTCTCGTGATGTGAGCCATGACGTTGAACACCAGGCGGGCGCCAGGCTGGCGCCAGCGCGCACAGCATCCTTGTTTCCTCTTTGGTGCTAAGGGAACCAGCGCGAGCGAGGAGTACCGAGGCATCAGGCAAAGGTTGCCATTTTGGTGCAATAAGACCAAGACCAGAAGGATGGCAAGACGGAGGTCATCGTGGAGCCCAAGACGGTGTCACCACCAGAGCCTTTGGCAGGCGAAGACCACTTTTGTCAGGATAGCTTGTACTAGTTGTCCCCCTTCAAATTGGCCCGCCATTGTTGGCTCCCTTCCCGCTCAAGATTTGGGAGGAGGACCAGGGCCTCTATAAGTAGGACTAGCCACCACCATAGGCAGGGGACGAGATCTTAGATCACTCTCACCCACACAAGTTAGCCTAGCACAAGAACACCTCAACCTTAGGAGGCGGTTCTTCCCATTGTATTGTTCAATATCAACCCAAGAGGCAATCCACCACCACCACACTGGAGTAGGGTATTACACCACAAGAGTGGCCCGAACCAGTATAAATCATGTGTCTTTCCGTGTTGCGAGTTCGTCCGCGAGATCTTAGCGAGCTAGGGCGTAGATCGGTGGGAGGAGAAGACTTCGTGCGCAACCCAGTGTTCGAACCTTAAGGGTTTGTCGGAACCCCACATCTGATAGGTACCCAGCCCCGGCCAAGTTTATGGCAGTGACCCATCACGGCTAGAATGTCCTCAAGATGCCCGGGAGATGCAGCGTCATCACGGTAACCTGCGAGGAGAAAGACGTGGTATGCTCCCTCGAGCGTGCTTACCAAGCTGTAGCGACCGAAGACCCAGATAATGAAGGTGCCGTCTACCCTCCTGAGGCCGTCTCCAAGTAGAAGAAGCAGCTGCTCCATCGAGGGCATCAAGAGAGCGGTGTCTCCAGCACCACCACCATAGGATCTGCGCCCATAGACGGGGCGCCTACCTCCCTCGCATAGGAAGGCGCGCCTGGCGCCCTCCTCAGGCTGGGCTTGGGGGCTCTCTGCTGGAGGACCTCAGATTTAGCCAACGTCACGAGGGAGGCACTCAGGCACTATGTGGAGGCATGCTTCACCGCACGCTTCCCTCATCAAGGCATAGTGCACGAGGTGCCCAGTGCTTAGGAGTTCATCACCAAGACCACCAAGGAGCTTCAAGAGCCAGGAGCCATGCATGGCGACCGCCGCCCATCACCTGGCACAGCTCCTTGTCCTAGCACGGACGATGAAACACCTTTCTGCGTCGATGTTCCTGGGCTCAACACGGCCACATCTCAGGGGCGTTTCTGGCCATCGAGGGTTGGTCGGTGCGGAGGTCCCCCCCCCCCCACAGCTACGTTCGCATGACCTTTGGCCTGCTAAACGCAGCTATCGCCTTCAACTGGCTCATGCAGGGCGCCCTGGCGGCTCGTAAGGCCAGGCGTTAGGCCGTCCTGGGGAAGGAGGATCCATAACCTACAGGGTCCCCTGGGAACTAGCCGCCGGAGGCCTCGTGAGGAGCGACTTCTTCAGCGCGCATCTTCAGCTACTCCAACGCCTCTTCAAGAACGGTGCCAGGTGACATTTTCTAGTTTATTCAACTGGGGGCGCCCCTCGGGCTGCATCTTCCCCAGGTTGCATGGGCCTATCCCTGTGACATGCATCCTTTTGCATATTTAGCTTACTCTGTTGGGGGCGCCCCTCAGGCTGCATCATCCCCAGGCCGCATGCGCCCGTCCCTGTGGCATGTATCGTTCTTTCATCTATTCGAACAAGCTAATTTCCTCATTACTTGAGTCATCTTATGATTATCGCCTTCCTGTCCGGTACATCGATACCATGAATGTCGTGCGCCCTTGCAAGCCCACCCACGACCGCCTCATGATTAAGGACTGGCACGACGTCTCTGCTCGGGTCCGTCCCTGTAGCGTCGATAAACCCAAGAGGCTGAGCTCTGGCTTGCGGGACAGCTACCGTGTATGTTACCTCCCATGGCCCTTGGTGCCCGGCCCTCGCATGAACTAATCGCGGGCGGATGAGCGAGGGCGCGCGACCCGGTGCCTCGTCACCACGGGAGCCGCGCGCCAGTTGTCTTTCTTCAAGATTTTTTAAATGAGAACACTGGGCACGATGTCTATGCTCGGGCCATCCCTGCAGCACCGATAAACCCAATGACCGAGCTCTATCTGGCGGGCCATCCCCATTCACGTCACCCTCTGGTGTTGTTGGTGTTTGGCCTTCTCATGTGATCGCCTCAGGAGATTTATTCGGCGCAGGTTGTCCAACCATCTCGCAGGTCCACCACAGCTATCAAGATTCAAGTCAGGCGCATCCCGCCTTGAGGTAGGGCCTTGTGAGTCCCGTGCTAGCTCAAGGGTGCCTAGACACACCTCGTCTGGCCCTGCCATGCAAGCCACGTGTTAGGGCGGGGCTGTACACGCCCCGGTGGCTCCACTCAGAGAGCGCCCTCACCCACGCACAAGTGGAAGCACCATGCTCCATGCTGGCAGTCGACATGGTCGAGGAGCAGCTATGCCCATGCAAGTGCGGAAGCGATATGCTCCGCACTGGTGATAAACAACTGAGGCCGGCGCATGGCCACATCAACCTCAGGGAGCCACCCGACTCGGTTTCCGGCCTCGTCGCAATGCTTTCCGCAGGGGAGAGTCACGCGAGGGGGCTGGGTACGGGGGCTACGCTCGGGTCACGCCTGGCATACGCCACCCTGCCAGGTCCCCCGGGCCTGGTAGTCGCGTCCCTCTCCTGAGCGGGACCTCGGCAAGGACATGTATGGAGGTATGTTTGCGAATCAAGGGGGACTCCTGAGCATCGCGACTCAGGAGCCTAACTGGCCATGTAGCCCCTCACCCCTTGGTTTCGTCCTGGTGAACCAGACGACCCAATGGTGGCTGAGGCATGTGCGGGGCTGGGCCCTGCCGACATAGAACAACAATCAAACGGGAGGGAGATCGCGGAATCCTAACAAATTATTACAAGATGTATTGTTCTTCCAATACCAAACACAAGTTTTGACGCCTCCACGAGGCACGTTGCACATTGCAGGAAAGTTTGAAGGGAAATAAAAATGGGAAGGAGCACCACCGCCCACCCGCAAGCCCCATCTTCAGCCTTGGGCGCCGTCGTTAGGGAGCGCCTCCCCGACAGCAGCATTGCTCGTGTTCGCAGGGTCAGTGCCACCGTCAGCCGGAGGCACGGGATTGATGGCGATGAATTTCTCCAACAGGGCCTCCACCCGGTCCTTCACGGCTATGGCAGCAGCCTCACAGCGCTCCTCATCCACGGCCTCGAGCAGGGCGTCGAGGTCGACGTTGGGGTCGTGAAGCTCAAGGTGGCTGAAGACGCGTGTCAGGGCTAATGAGGAGAGCGCGCGGGCTTCACCCTCCACCATGGGGCCTATCCTGTTGACAACACCCTCGAGCGCCGTGACGAGCTGAGGGAGTAGCTGGGCAGGGCCATCATCATCAGTCACCAACGACTTCTCCATGCCCTTCTCATAGAGCTCCTGGAGAGCCTCGCGGGACCTCATCTCAAGGGACTTGAAGGCCACGCGATCTTCTGCAAGAACCTTCGCCCTGGCCTCCAGCTGGGCTTTCTCCGCCTCCAGCTTTTTCTCCGACTCCTCCAGGCCGCGGTGCTCCACGGCCTGCGCCCGCACCAGCTGCTTCAGCTCCTTGTCACGGCCGGCGACCGTGTCATCTCGAGCCTTCATCCTCTCGTACCATGCCTCGTACATATGAGCTTCAGCAGCACGTTCATTGCGTAAGGTCTCCAGCTCAGATTCCACCACCCGGTAGCGCTCCTTGGCGTCATCGGCATCCTTCAAATCCACCTCGCAAGCGGCCGCGGCTAGGTCGACAGCCCGCTTACCCTGCTCAAAAGCTGCCACCGCCTAGCCCCACGCCGCCCTCACGGACACATCGGATTGCAACCAACCCGAGATTAGCTCCAGGCACCATGACGCCAGGCGATGGTCGACGCCCTGAAGATCATCCGGAAACTGGGTCAGCGCAGAAAAAGCCTCCTCCAGAGCATCAGGAGAGGCAGAAGGATCACGGCCCAGTGGTGTGAAAGGAAGAGGAGGAGGTAGCATCGGCGCCAAGGCCTGCAGGTCGGCGGCAGCAGAAGAGGTCGGGGACACTTGAGCCTTCGGAGCCTCAGCAAGCAAGCTAGGAGCAGGCTCCTCCGAAGCTGGCTTGGCCATGGAGATCGTCTTCTCCTGAGGTCGGGACCCGAGGACAAAGATCACTCAGAAGAACGTGAAAAGGGGAAGCTGGCGTGGATCTAACCTAGCAGTTCCTGCATCGTCGACACATAAATCAGGCACTGCGCAAGGAATAGCTCCAGACTTGCTATCATAAGTCACGCATTCAAGTTGGCCCGGCACTGCGGCTCAGGATTTTCAGCTCTTACAGCCTTGCTCCGGCAATGGCGCCTTCATTTTCTACCTTTAGGAAGCTGCTTGCACGCCAAGGGGGACCTCTTGAGCATCGTGCCCAAGGAGCTCTTACCGGACCTTGGGCCGCTCACCTCCTGTCCTTGACCATGGCATCGCGACCTGGCATACCAGCGACGCCTAAAGCCTGCATGGCGACCGGGACCTGTCGGTGTAGGGCACTAAGCTACCACAAGGACGAAAAGGGGAGACAATGCCATAGCAAGACACGCAATCGCAAATTTCATAATAAGAATAACATTGATGCAATAGCGCTATAGATTCTTTACACACCCCATGGGGTTCATCTCGACTCCTTGTAGTGAACCAAAAAAGGAGGTTTCTAGGATTCATATCTACAGATGTCGCCGCCAACGCCATCGTCAACAGTGGGCCACGAGGGGCCAACACCAACCCCATCTAGATCAATGACGATGAACGGACACCGCTGCTGCGTTCCGGGCATGTCGAGAACTCAGGGGCACGTAGTTGTCATCGCTCGTCTCCGGAGTCTCGTCAAGCTCAGGAGAGTCACTGGACACCCAGGCACCGTTGCTGCCGCTGGAGGAGCTGTCGGCAGAGCTAAGGGTGGTCCCAACGCCTGCCGCTGCACCGTCCCGGCGACCCCCACCAGGGCAGCACTCCAGGCGGCAGCCTTCCTCGTCGAAGACCTTGAAGAGCAGCGTGGTGGCGCCATCATACTCAAAATGGATGGCGAGGGCGTCCTGCATGCGGCAGGCACGGGTGACCTCGCTCCATCCACGAGTCATGAAGTTCTTTCCCACGGAGACAACCTCGACCTCCGCTCCCGTTGCTGGGGTGCTGCATTCGGCGTGCTGCAACCATAGCTTGAGCGGCCCCCTCGGCGGCATCTCTTCGGTGAAGAACTATGAGAATCTGATCCTCATGTGCGATGGCATCTCCGCCCACATCACAAACTCGCAGGATGAGCCATCAGCATGAGTTCGTGGGTCGACGGCTCGTGCCACCACGGCCTGGCCACCGTGGTCGTGATGCAAGCGGCGCAGGGCGCCGCCTCCTCCTCCAGGGCCTTGTGCTTGGGCATGCAAGGGCAGCGGGTAGCCTGCGGGAGGCCGCTCGTACCAGGGCCTCGTCACGTCCTTCCTCACGACAACACCGAGGGGACGGGTGTGAGGACCCCAACTCATAAGTCGTGATCGCCGAATGCACGTGTATAGTGATCCCAGAGATCAGTGCTCACTGTACACACAGAAGTTGAATAACAAGAGTCTTACATCCATACAAACCGTATTACATAAATTATGACCATTATGGTCAAGTCTTGAGTATAACTTCGCAGCGGGAATCTTCATCGATAACTTGGACCCATGCCATCTGCCTTAACCCAACAGGCATTCTAACTGGGAAGTGTCCTAGCTCGCATGTTCGTCGCTGAAGTATTCTTCATCATATGATGTTCTTTCAAGCCTGGCCTATAAAATAACCAGTGGCAAGCCAATGAGTACTTTGAATGTACTCGCAAGCAACCCAAGAGTGATAATAGAATAATTATGCAAGGCTCAACTTCTAAATTGGCATTTTATGGAAAGCTAATTTTGCTCATGCAAGTATGATCAACATTTATCAAGGACATGAATGCCTCTGCAAAAAGTATCAGGAGGTTACAGACATTAACGTCAAAAAAGAGTTGTGAAGAACTCATGCTCAGGCTCATCGTGACTTCCTCACGAATCACATCAACAATATACTCAACCCGTGTTGTTTGTCAGAAACATATGTACATAGTCTAAGCAGCAGCACCCAACTGTCCTTGACCATGGACACGGTTATTCGAATAGTTTGACACTCTGCAGAGGTTGCACACTTTACCCACAAGATGCAGGAAGCCTTCGTGTCATCCACGACCAGCGGTACCTCAGGTACCCGGGGTAAGCACCTGATCACTACCTTTCCCTAGTTGTGACCAACATGGAGTCCACTCGATTGGTAACAGCCCCCGTGCCAAACATTTTCACAATTTAATTTGATGGAGCCACGCTCCCATACTCATCACATGTCACATGCATGGGGGTACCAACGGTGTGTCCGGTGCCCTATGAAAACAGTCATGGCCGCCTATCCAACCACGTCCCCGCCCCGAGAGTGACCACGTCACTCCCATCACTAGTAATGCGGGCATCCATGCTAGCACGAACTAGGTAATCAATAATGCCCCGTCCCATAAGGGGGTAGTGTGGTTGTACATGTCTGGTTGGGACGATAGACAATCTTAAATCCAATCCGTCTCTGTAAACAACAATTTCATCAAGCCTCAGTACACTACCTCTCCACCAAGTAGTGACCTAATTCATCATCATCTCCCAGGGGCATTAGTGGCACCCGCTGGGGTTGTTTGCAAGTATGTCAAACCACACTTGTTTCTTTCCATGCATAACCCTGACCCACTTTGCATAGCCATTTACTATAGCATATTTATACAACCCATCAACACAACTCTAAACAAGGATAGAGTCATGAACATTGCAAGTATCAACAGGTTATGCAATAGAGGAAAGCCTAGCAAGTTGCCATTCAAGATATACCATGCACTCGATGAACAATGGAAATGCTTTTGTGATGTAAAAGGTTTCATCATGGTCAAATGGCTGCTTGCTTGGTTCAGCAAAGTCTTCAAATCTTCTGATCCATCTTCGAGCATTTTATCTACTTCGTCAACTATCGTTGAAAGCAATCATAATAAGCAACACAACAACGCTGAAGATAAAAGTGCTCTAAAAATATGAATTTGACTTTTCTAGGATAGCCTTGGTTAGATGAAAAATAACCAGAGTGGTTTCATTGGAATTGGATTATTGGATATTTCTGAACATTTCAATATGATGGAACATATAGATCTATGGATTTGCAAGAAGTGTCTAAGATTTGGTTTCACTATATATTTAAATATATTTTTGAAAAATGAGCAAAGGCACCCATTTTGGAAAGGATGAATTTAGAAGCATCTAGGATTTGGTTTCACTATATTTGGAGTTCAAATGAATATTCTATGGATTTGCACAGTTGACAACCATGAAGAAATGGCTCATTATCGTGTGGGGCAAAGAAAGTATTAAGAAAAATGTTCATAACCCAAGTTATGAACTTAGATGTGTCTAGAAATTTGAATCATGGCATTTTGTTAAAATTTGAGCTCTCTATGATTTTCTAAAGTCCATCATAGAAACTGTAAAAAGGGGATTTGATAAATATGTGTGAAGATAAAGTTCCTGGAAAAATGTGCAAGTTGTACCATGAGATAGATCATGATTTTATAAGCTCCTAGAAATTTGAATCATTGAATTTGGAGTTAATTTGAATTATTTATGGATTTTAAAAATTGTATAGAAAAGAAAAAGGAAAAGGTTTTTGCCCAAACGGGCTAGATCTGGGCGGCAACAACATGCACTGGGCGAGGCTTAACGGCACGGCGCCACTATGCCAGCCCAACAGCTCAGCCACATGGATGATAGGTCGACGTCGAAGGCGCCTTCACGGCGTACGCTTCTGCGCGGGGGAAGCGGACCCGCTGGATCCGTATCCACTAAAACGGATGGGCCCACCTGCTGGGTCGCTGACGTCTGGGCCCCAGTGGCAGGTCATCTTCCACCTCCCACACGCGCTTTGCCCGCGGGGAGGAGCGGCTCCCAACGGCGATAGCCGAGGCTAGAGAGCATCTCCGGTGACCCTCCGCCCATCGGCGTTCTCAGGAGGATGAGCCGCATCCATGGGTGTACGACTCGCTTGCTGAGGAGAGCCGTAGCAGCGACGGCCTAGATGACTACGGAAGAGGCCATCGTCCATCTTCGGCTTCGAGCACACGACGCTCCTGTGTATGAACGGTGACGAGGGAAGGGTTGTGGTGGTGACAAGAGGGTATGGGGCTATCTAGGGGGCAGAGAGAGGGACTGAAGCTTGCGAATTTCAGTAGCGGCCGGCGGCTCGGCTCCGACCTAGGAGGAGGACGGAGAGCGCGAGGAGGGGAGTGGGTTTGTGTAGGGGGCGCACGGGAGGGAGAGAGAGCCAAAGGAGTATAGAGGGGCCTCGGGGTGGCCTTAAATAGAAGGGGGCGAGGAGCACCGTGGGGCCGTGCACCGGCGAGGCCGTAGCCATTGTTGGAGGCCACGGGAGGGCGTGGCTTCGAGTAGGGGGTCTTCCTGGGCGTGGTCTACAGCCAGGGAAAAGAAGAGGGAGAGAGGAGCGAGCGCGAGGCGGGCCAGGGACGAGGGCGATGATTGGTAGATGCGGGCGGCGCTCGGGCACGCGCCGCAGGGGGTGAGAGAGGGGGAGAAGAGGGGCCCTGCATGGCTGTCTTGTTGCGGACGTCGAGGACCTCGACTCGCGCGAGGGGGTGGGGGGCTCGAGGTGGTCGGGGGACGCGGCGTCAACGGTTGGGAGCATGATGACGTTTTCTAGAGCGTGTCTTTGGCCGGCATCCGCGGCTTTTCGCGCGCACCAGCGCGTCCACTTGTGTCTGGCAGCTGTAGGGGGTGTGGGGAAAGGAAGTGGGGAGCCTCAGATGCCCTGAAAAGCCAAAGGGAGAGAGAGGGGCTGAGAGAGAGAGAGAGGCAAGGTTGCTGTCCAGAGAAGGAAAATGGGGTTTCACCCCCCTCAATCATTTCCCCTCGGGCTGGAAAGCTTGCGGGAGGTTAAGAGGGACTAGATTAGCGTGTGGGTGGAGTTTCAACTCATGGAGATTAGTGGAAGGGGCTGAAACATGGAGTTTTAAATTTTGTAAGAAGGTGTTTGATGGTGGTTTGGGAAAGCAAATGCATTCTCCTTGGCATCATATTTAACAGGAGTGAGTGGCATCACATAATAGTAGTGACCACCAATTTTGAGGTCCAATGGAGAAAGTGTCCAATGCAACTTTTGTAAACCCTAGAAATCAACAGAAATGGTTTTTCCAAGATTTAGTCATGCAAATCTATTCTCCTTGATGCACCACTTGGTGTAGTGTCATCATGTGAGGATTTGAACATGTCCACAAAAATTCAGATCAAAAGGACACACTTGGCAATCTAGAGTTGTTCAAATTTGGAAAAAGGACATAAATGGTTTTGAGAGGGTTTGGTGGTGCTATGTTGTTCCCCATGAGATGAGACTCTGTAGGATCCTCAAGTAGGTCATTTATGACATGGTAGAATATTCTGGGATTTAATGGATAATATTTCCTATGTAAATATTTCAAAAGCTTGAAATGTCCAGGAAGGGTTTCTGAGCGATTTGACCAATATTTTGGTCATGACCATGTGTTGAAACTCATATATATGGACAATATATGACCACGGAGTCTCCCTAAATTTTCTCAAATATTTTTGAAATATTAAAATAATTTTAACCTATTAAAGACCATTTCTGTCCTTAAGAAAAATCCTTTAAATAAAATAGCACAACAACTTTTAAAATAATATTTTTGTGGTTTATGGGAGTCTTATATCTAACAGGATTCAAATATAATGTTTGAAAGATTTTTCACACCTTTAATCTTGTAGTTCAAGGCTCAATTCAGGGGATTTTGGAAAAGCTATTTTAGAAAAATACTTTTTAGCCAAAATATTTTTGCAAGAAAATACTATTTTGTCCTATACATGTGGGATGATCATTGGGCAAGGTTTTTGACCAAGGAGGAGGAGTATCAGAGTTGGAGGATTTATTTGATTTTTTAGAGCACTTGCAACCAACACACAAAAATCAAATCAAGCAAAGACCAAAACAGTCAAAAGTTTTTGTCAAACCACATTTTTATCATGATTGATTAGCTCAAGTATTGTGGCATGAAAATCAGGGTGTGACAGCGGGCCAATCTCTTCTTCGGCGGAAGTGGCCCCTACTGTTCATGATGGTTGTAGACGAGCCCTGGATGTACGTATGCGCGAGTAGGCGTTCGAGACCCCGCCCGTAGGTATGTATGTGGCCGTATTTGCTTTGTTGCACCCTGGCCGTTGTACGTACGTGTACTTGCTACGTGCGCGCCTCTACTACCACACGTGCATGCCTCTACATCAACCAGTATGTACGTACACGTTCGCGACCAGAATGACAACGCTACATACGCTTCGACCGGGTGGGTCCTGACTGTCAGGCACTTCCTTTTGTGCGAAGATGTAGCTGGTGGGTCCTAGCAGTCAGGGCCGAATCATTTTGTTGCCCGTAATATGGACGCACTTCCTTGTGTGCGAAGATGTAGCTGGTGGGTTCCAACAGTCAGGGGGAAACGTTTTATTCATGAAATACGGTGGCCCGTCCGATGGGTCCCTGCACTTAGGTGGAGGAATAATTAATTTCTGCATAATAAGAAGGCACTTCCTTTTTGCGGTTGTGGACCCAGCTGTCAGCCTCTCCACGTATAGTACTCTTCTGATGGAAGTCGGTCGTTGACCACATTGACCACGCCACACCGAGAGCACCAAGGAGGTGGACGACGGGGAGGCCTAGGAAGGGAACGACGCGGAGCCAGGGACGACACGGAAGTGGATGCCCATGCGAAGAGGAGTATGAGGGTTCACTGGTTTGGATGCAGTGTGAGGATGCCGTTGCCGCAGAGCCTGGCCAGCAGTGGGAGTTATAGGGGGAGGTGAGGCCTTCGCGGCAGCACATCCGGCCATGGGAGGCAGGAGCAGGTGGCACGACCGGCGCTGCTTTGGGCGGCTAGAGCAAGAAGACCAGAGGTTGAAGAATCACGACGGCCGTTGGATGGACATCATATGTTGACTGCAGCTAGAATCGTTTATATTGACTAAGTTGACAAAGGCCTTGGTACGCGTCAACTTAGTAGGCCCACAGGTCATCCTCCGAAATGGTGTGCCCCAGATGTCAGGGGGAGGAATCCTTTTTTGGGCGGCTGAAGCTAGAATATCCGAGATTGAAGAAGAAGCACGACATCCGTTGGATGGACATCCAACGAACACTGCTGCTAGAACCGTGTGTTGACTATAAGTTGACAAAGCCTAGAATACGCATCAACTTAGTAGGCCCACAAGTGTGTGGCAGAGAACTTATAGCCCACTTGCGATTTGTAAGGATGCACATCCCATTTTTGAATTCTAATGGAATTTACTACATCCCATTTACAGTTTCTTAAAAGTACAACCCATTTTGTAGCTAGGATAACGATTAATAATATCAACCAACCATTCAAAACAGAATTCAATAAAATTTCCCACATTTCGATAGGATCCAAAATATTTTTGTCTTGAAATTTCTAGTCAGATTAAATACAATTTCAATATAAATTTGTATTACGTAAAAGTCTAATGAAACATTGCGCGCGCAACAATTAATGTAATTAAAATTTTCAAAATCCTAATGTACTATTTTATAAACTAATTATGTGTTTGGTGTATTTTTTATAGTTATTGCCCAATTTTTATAAGTACATCCCATTTATTATTTCTTAAAGCCCATTTTCTTGTTAAGCCTAATGCATCCCTCCTAGGAAAGATTTGTAGCCCAGCGGGGCGGAGAATAACAAGTTGACCCGGATTGTGTACAACTGTCAGCCCAGTTGCATTACTGATGTTGGAAAAAAGGCCTGTGTAGTACAGTACAACCTTACATGGCTACTCAGCCCACATTCAGCGACGCCAGAAAGTCCAAAACAAGGCTTCTGTACAACTTTTTAAAGTCACTAAGCTCAATTAATAACTTATGAAAAAAGTTAGAGTACAATGGAACCTAATTAAAAGCTGTCACGAGCGAAGATATAATTCAACGGGTCCCACTTATGCGTGTGTGTGCGCGTGTGTGTATGTGTGTGTGTGTGTGAGTGAGAGAGAGAGAGACCCGTCGGTCGATGCTCGTAAATACATCTTTCAGCCATATGCATTGATGATGCTAAGTAAAAACTTATATAGTTGGCACAATCATATAGAACATCATAGCACACTAAACTTGCATACAAAATTTTCATGCAGGCGCACAATCAGGGTGGAAGCAGTGGATCACTACAGGTAGGGCTATGTTGAAACCAACGAACTTGTACATAATGGTTCATTGTCTTTATCAGTGACGGGGAAATATCTTGAATGTTGTGCAAAGAAAATAGACAGACAACACAATATATAAGTTCTGCTAGAACATTAAGTTAACGTACAACCCTTTCTAAAAATAGTTCAGGTAAAAAAATAGAACAAGTCATCTGACAAGATTCAGTTGTTATCTCAAATTAGAGCACATACAGTCAGCCAACCCTGCCTCTTCTCCCAAAGAAGCAGTGGCCTCCACCGCACGATGGAGTTGGCCCCGTGCCATCCATGGTTCCGATCAACATGGGGAAAGTCTGGCGTTGACTCCTGTAATGGACGTCGTCGACGGACCCGGGCACCAGCGGCGGCGGCAGGACTTCGATTGATGGATTGACCACTTCTTCGACATGTACGAACACTCAATATAGGTACATCCCTAACGTGGTACGCGGTGGCCTTGGTGGCGAAGAATAGTACAACCCCGGTTCCTGCACCGGTATCTAAGGACCAATCACCTTCGGTATGGTGGACGGCTTCTTCATCCATGCCATAACTGTCAGAGCCCAGCTGTTTGGAGGAACAAACATACTTATGAGCTCACCTCCAAGGTCGTTGATAAGCTCATTCATGGACTCACTATTCCAAGCACGTCGACGCATGCCGTGGAAGGTAAGATTTGTTAAAAATTCAAGCTTAGAGGGCACCGAGCCCCATCCTGGGTGCCACCGATCAAAGCTCACATGCGCACCAACCCAGAACAAATGTCGGGAAGATTCAAACACATGACTGCAGTCGAAAGTTGTCCGGAACTTGACAAAGAAATTAGCCGGTGGTGGACAGACTTCGATGAGGAAGCCACTTATTTGGATGACGTGCGTACTACCAAGAGCTTTGACAAGGTCGTCCAGCGAGACAGAAGGCCAGTCACCGTTGATGGTTACAATCAGCACTTTGCTGGCATATTAGTCGTCAAGCGCCGCCATGCCACTGTTGAGCGATAGCACGCAGCGCCCGATGGCAGGATGGACCTCAGGATCTCCGGCTCGAAGATCCGCTTTGACCGGCGACATGATAGTGCGCTTGAGTACAGGGAATACATGAGGGGGGTTTGGGGGAACTGAAGTAGGAATCGAGATTCGAGAGGTGGGGGAGGGGCGGTTGATTGGGGATGAAAAGGTAGCATGAATTTCAAACACACGCCAATATGCTCTAGGCGCGCAAGCGCACGAAAACACTGGTGACGCCCACATGTCGGCCTAAGAGTCCCTATTCTTTCTTTTTTGAGAGCCCGACCTTTTTTGAGGATCTTTTGAGAGCCCGTCCTGAGAGTCATAATTGACATATCTGGGATTGCGTTACTACTCGGCCCATATTCAACGACACCTCACTAGCCAAAACAAGTGTACATCATCCAAAAGACACTAAGCTTAAATTATAACTTGAAAAAAGGAGATATACTCTGAACACTTGAGAATGGTGATGCCCTCATTTAGCCCGCCAGTAGTTCGAGACAATAAACAGTTCGAAACAACGATATATACAACATTCAAACACTGACTAGTGAGTACTACTGAGATAAACAACAAGACATGATAGTTCATAAGAAGTCTTGCTACACCACCAAAACGCACCCATCTGTAGCACTCAGACTCTCATGATCCAGACGAGAATGACATTCTAAATAGAGGCAACGATTACATAGTAAGAGTGACATAGACAAGGATGACCAAATGACAAGGAATATGCATAACAAAAGAGAAAACTACCCATCCAGAACAAGCAGCAAAGACAACAAGTCATTCGAAGTGGGATGATCCATCACCATCATAATCTACAGCACCGGTTTAGCCACCAGTGATCTGGAGACACCAATACTCCACCCTTTCGACACAAAAGCCCAATTACCTATCAACCTGAAGGCTTGAACCACATCATTGCCTGTCGGACTGGACATATCCAAGGATCAAAGTTAATCCAGATGCCTTTGTCATTGTCACCTACTTTTGGCTGCAGGCTGTATTATTGACAATTAGGGGAGTTTTCTCCCGAATTCTTCTCGTCGTGTAGACATTGTTTTCCATAGCAAACAGAGCCTCTCTACCATCAAGGTCCTTGCCAACGGTGATCTCCTGGTTAATCGGATAATTGAGTGGGAGACACAGAGAGTATGAACCAAGGCTATTTACTCGCCTCCAACTCAAAAATCCTGCAGGCCCCAACAAGCTGGTATCCTGCTCATGGACGTAACATGCACTGTCCGGATACTCACGTATTTCACGGTGCTTGCATACAGTGGGGTTTTTGCAATATAACTTTTCTAGCTCATGTGCCCGAATGATCATCAGTCTTTTGTCGGCCTCTAATCGAGCGAGGTACCAGTTGTGCTTCCTTGTTTTGGCAAAGGTGGTGTGATTACAAAGGGCAATAACTGTAGGGACACTGCATCATATCAAGAAGGACATGCATTGTTAATGTAAGATCAGCATTGTTCAGAGTATGAGTAGTATAATGAAAGAAACAACATTGATATGTCTCTGTTGGAACTGGGGGGAAATACAGGGAAAATACTGGATTCGAAAATATAGAAGTACCATGCATGGTTATATCATGTTATCTCACAATCGATTCTTCACAGGAAACTACCATGTCATGCATGTTATGTAATCATATTCTGTCCTCACAAAGAAATTATTCAAGGAAACTAACAGACCATGCATTGTTATATACTCATGTTCTGTGGGCAAATTTATTGTGAGCATATTATTCTAGCTATTGATTCCTGAAGGGCAAACATGGGTATGTACACATGGTAAGCATTACATGATTTCACTACTTCAAAATATAGAGTTCTCCATATGCACATTTACTTCCCTAATGTATGGTTAGATGAAATCAACAATGTGATGCATGTTTCGACAGAGGAAGGATAATCTCACTGGAGGTCTGGAAGTTCACGAGCACCAACTTTTCCCCATCTTATCTGACGACAGCCATCCAGTGGGAGTTCATGCCGACCCAGTACATACCTGCAAGAAGTTTCGGGCAATGTTGATCGGATCGAAGTCGAGGGGGATGATGTACGGTGACCCAGTACATACCTACAAAGAAGGTTTGGCTAATGGAGGTCGGAGTGAAGTCGAGGGGCATAATGTACTCCTCCGTATCATGGTGAGCAAATCTCAGAAGACCGGATAGCAGCAAGCAGTGTGTCTTGAAAAGCTTAGGCCTCGCTTCGATGATGCCCGTGTGCATGCCCCTCGAGCATGGAGCCAGCCGTAGGGTGCTCAACGTATCCATACACGAACAACAGAGGTCGAGGACATCACTTGGGAGATTGCTCCAATCACGGCTCATATGGAAGCTACGTGGTTCGCGTTCGGCCATGGTGGAGTTTGGAAGGTGGGGTTTTGGGGGGCTTGATTTACGGGGGAGAAGGCTTTCGGTGCTGGAGCGACTAGCGAGGGAATAGTGGTACTGGGGGAGGCGAGCGAGGAGAGGGTACGCGGGGGCACAGTGAGATGATGAAGAGTGACCTCAGGATCTCCGGCGAGACGGAGATAGAGATGGAGTGGTGCTAGAGGAGAGGGAGACGAGGTGAGGCATGCTATACAACGACGGTGACAGTGACTGCATAGTGCACAAGGTGAGGCTGACTTTGGTAACCCGGACACGTTGCCTGGACTGGTGTCACCTCGGGCACACGGTCTTGTCAGTTCACTGTGAGGACCGAATGAATAATAGTATTTTGACCATCAAGTGTACCACAGTTGTACTACTACTACTACTAGTAGGAGTAGTAGGAACATGAGTAGTACTCCCGTGCTAGCATGCCTCTGGGTTCACTTCATCCTCCAGGTATCATCCATATTGCGAGCAGAACCAAATTCTCGTGCATGCGGAAGCGCGAAGAAGGACTTTTATTTTTTGAGGATCACCGCATATTCCTTAACTAGAGAACGTTGTGTCTCCCACGCACTCGCCAATATCCATCTGAACCAGCTATGACACATTTTTTATCCGTTTGCATAGGTCCCACCTGTCAGGTGGGGTACAAAAATAAAAAAGCAATCATAAAATGTCTCGCCATGGTGATTCTAAAGAGTGACCTCAACTAGCCAGTGGCACATATAGCGCTGTAAGGATGGGCACGTACAGAGACAGGCCCCAATCCTCAGTCTACCCGCGTAGCCTTTTCGTTTAGTCTACCTAGCTGTCTAATCAACTGCCTGCAGGCCACTTCTCCCATTTACTTCTCCATCGGGAACCGATTTTCCTCGGCTTCTTCACTACTCCTTGATCTTCATTTGCATCCAAACCACACTGCATTCACATTGTTTTAACCTCTTCACATCCTCCCAGAGTAATTCCGAAGCCCCTATAAATAATCATCTTCTTCATTTAGACTAGCCATCTAATCCTAATTTTACAAACCATAGCCCTCCGGTCCAGCGGTTCCAAATGGTGAAGGAGATCGAGATGCAGGTTTTTAGCATCCAACATGTCATCGTCGAAGGCTCGTTGAGCATTGTTGCTAAAGTCGCCGACCACCAAATGGTTGTTCGGAAGTGGATCAACAATGTATCCAACTGCCTCCAAAAGGTGCAGATGAATGTAATCGGTCTCGACTCAGAGTACATGGAGCGTGCCACTTGGAAGGTCCAACGCGCTACCGTCCTTCAACTGTGCCTCGAATATGATGTTTTGGTGTACCACATCATACACGCGCCCTCCATACTAGGTGAGCTTCACGATTTCTTGTCTCGGGAGAACATATACTTCTATGGGGCAGCCATCGCAGGGGACAAACAAAAGTTGGAGCCGTACAACCTTGATTTGAAAAGCATCACTGACCTACAAACCAAAATAAAAATTTCTGTAGAAGATTGTGACAAACCGACACCATCCCTATTCTACATACCAAATTTTGTGCTCGAAACAAATCTTCAGAAGGGTGACGAGTGAGGGAGTCCTGGACTAAGGGGTCCTCGGGCGTCCCACCTGTTAGCCATGGGCCGGACTGATGGGTTGTGAAGATACGAAGACTGAAGACTGCACCCGAGTCCGGATGGGACTCTCCTTGGCGTGGAAGGCAAGCTTGACGACCGGATATGTAGATTCCCTTCTTTGTAACCGACCTTGTGTAACCCTAGATCCTCCCGGTGTCTATATAAACTGGAGGACTTAGTCTGGATAGGACACTCTTTATCATAGTCATACAAGCTAGAATCTAGGGTTTAGTCATTACGATCTCGTGGTAGATCAACTCGTGTAACACTCATACTCATCAATATCAATCAAGCAGGATGTAGGGTATTACCTCCATAGAGAGGGCCCGAACCTGGGTAAACATCGTGTCCCTTGTCTCCTGTTACCATCGACCTTAGACGCACAGTTCGGGACCCCCTACCCGAGATCCGCCGGTTTTGACACCGACATTGGTGCTTTCAATGAGAGTTCCAATGTGTTGTCGCTAAAAGGTTTGATGGCCCCTTCAACCGTCAATAATGACACCGTCCAAGGAGAAACTTTCCTCCCCATACATACCTTCGTCTTGGGCAGCTTTGCACTGCGGGACAATTCGCTTGGACATCTGGAGCAGATCGAAAGCTACGCCCCTGGCCATCAAGTCAGATTTGGGAGCTTGAACTACGTTGCGGACATCCGTGGAGACTTGATCTTCGCCGGATTCGAGACCGCGGTAGCCACTCCCGGTCACCCCGATGATCATGACCTAAATCTGTCATTAGGGTGCATCCAGGAGATCGCCCCTGTAACCGCTCTGGCCCAAGATCCGGAGCAAGATGCACCACCCAAGGACGGGAGGATCAACCCCACCACGGAGGCCACAGATTCCACGGTGTTGGAGCCGCATACAGACTTAACCTCTCACGACGTCTCTGTCAGCGGAGCTCCGAACTCGTATCCGGCCGTAAGTTCTGAACCATGTGAGCCTGCGGACACCGAGCTTGATTGTTTATTGATCTTCAAATTTAGCACCGTGGACATCTTCCCGCACTCGCCTTTGGGCGATGTGCTAAACTCGTTAAAAAATGTCCTTGACAAAGGACTCATAGCCGAACTGTATCCGGCTTGAACTAGGAGCCGGCGATGGAGAATTTTGCTTCCCTCCCGCCACCCACTTCATAGCCACGGTCGAGGATTTTACCGATGAACTTGACTATGACTCCGAGGACATCGATGGTATGGACGACGATGCCAGAGAAGAAGAGGTCCAGAACCTGCCGTTCACCGGACGCTGGATAGCCACTTCCTTGTATGATGTATACATGGTGGATGCACCAAAGGAGAACAGCGGCGAGGACAAGGAAGATCCATCTGAGGATAAACCTTCTGAAATACAGTTGAAGCGCCAGCATCAGCGGCGCCGCTCTAAGTGACGCGGCAGCAAAGACAGCAGTACCGGCACAGGAGAAGACAACACTCCAGAAGGTGCCGAAGACAATGAAGACCCTGTCGATACGTCTAATGAATAAGACGAACTGCAAGGTGGGCAGGTTAGCCCCGGTAAACAGGCCACGCATGAAGACTCGAAGGACGATAACTACCTTCCGCTCTCTGAGGATGAGGTGAGCCTCGACATCGAGGATTTCATTGTGCCTGAGGAACCTCTTGAGCAGGAGCGCTTCAAGCGCCAGCTAATTGCCACTGCAAGGAGCCTGAAAAAGTAGCAGCAACAGCTTCAACCTGACCAAGATCTGCTCAATGATAAATGGACCGATGTCCTAGCAGCCGAAGAGTACGGCCTCAAGCGCCCAACCAAAATCTACCCAGAGCGCAAACTGCTACCTTAGTTTGACGAGGAGGCGCCGAAGTAAATACCTCCATTGTACAATGCGTCTGACCGACCACCACGTGGTCGAGACAAAACGGCAACTCACGCCAAACACCAGCCAGCCCCGCCTCAGTGCACAGGCAGAGGTAAACCAGCCCAGGGGCATACATATGACCTCTGGCAAACCCTGAACAAAAACCTAGGACACACTAGATCATTCTACGGATCGCGAGGGTGTGGCTTGAGATGCGACGACAGCCACATATTCGGATGTGACAAACTTAGTCACGCACGGGACGAAAACCGCAGACGGACTCCATCCGAGCTACGTCGCGATACGACCCGATATAGAGGCGCCGTACACCCTCATTGCTTCACTGATGAGGTCCTGGATCATGAATTCCCGGAAGGGTTCAAACATGTGAATATAGAATCAAATGATGGAACCACGGACCCCGCGGTGTGGATTGAAGACTTCATTCTCCACATTCATATGGCTCGCGGCCACGACCTCCACGCCATAAAATACCTCCCCTTAAAACTCAAAGGGCTCAGCAGTGGCTCAACAATCTGCCTGCAAATTCTATTGGCAGCCGGGAGGACTTCGAAGTGGCCTTCCTCGATAACTTCCAAGGTACATACATTCGACCTTCGGACGCTGATGACTTAAGCCATATAGTTCAACAGGCCGGAGAGTCCGCCAGGAAATTCTGGACTAGGTTCTTAACTAAAAAGAACCAAATCGTCGATTTCCCGGATGCCGAAGCCCTAGTAGCCTTCAAACACAGTATCCGCGACGAATGGCTCACTCGCCACCTTGGCCAAAAAAAGCCAAAATCCATGGCAGCCCTCACGGCACTCATGACCCACTTTTGAGCGGGCGAGGTCAGTTGGTTGGCCTGTAGCAAAAAGAGTGCAAGCGAAGCCGGCACCCCTGAAGCTAAAACTAGCAACGACAAGTCTCGACGGAACAGATACAAGCGCCGAAACAACAGTGATAACACTGAGGCCACGACAGTTGCCAGATTCAGGGGCCCTAAATCTAGTAAGCAGAACAAGCCGTTCAAAAAGAACAATTCAGGCCCATCCAGCTGAGACTGCATACTCGATCGTCCGTGCTAGATTCATGGCACCCCAGACAAGCCACCCAATCATACAAATAGAGATTGCTGGGTTTTTAAACAGGCCGTCAAATTAAACGCCGAAAATAGGGAAAAGGGATCGCTAAGCGAGGACGATGATGAAAAGCCCCAGCAACCGACCATAGGGGGACATAATAAGTTTCCCCCTCAGGTCAAAACAGTGAACATGACATATGCTACACACATCCCTAAGAGGGAGCGCAAGCGTGCGCTCAGGGACGTCTATGCGATAGAGCCAGTCGCCCCAAAATTTACTCCATGGTCATCATGCCCAATCACTTTTGATCACCGGGATCATCCGACCAGTATCCGGCATGGTGGCTCAGCCGCATTGGTCTTAGACCCCATAATTTATGGGTTCCACCTGACTCGCGTCCTTATGGACGGAGGTAGCAGCCTTAATCTTATCTATCAGGATACAACGCGAAAAATGGGCATTAACCCATCAAGGATCAAGCCTACAAGGGATACCTTTAAAAGAGTCATACCAAGCGTAGAGGCTCGTTGTACGGGCTCAATCACACTCGAGGTTGTCTTCGGATCTCCGGACAACTTCCCAAGCGAGGAGTTAATCTTCAATATCGTCCCATTTCGCAGAGGCTATCACGCACAAGCTCGATTCAACGTAGTACCGCACTATGCTTATCTCAATCTCAAGGTGCCCGGTCCGCGCGGCGTCATAACAGTCAACGAAAATACGGAACGCTCCCTCCATATAGAAGAGCACACAGCTTCCTTAGCAGCAGTAGTACAGAGCGACCTTCTCAAGCAGAACCTTAACTCGGCTGCCGAGCCCACGGACACCGTTAAGAGGGTCTGAACTACTCTATAGCAAGAGAGCTCGGCTCGTCATGATCTCGACTAGCAATTCGGCCTCTGTCGCAGTTCTGATCAAGTGGTGGCATTCCTGGCGCGCGTACATAACTATGCGCTCAAATTCCCATGGGCATCGACAAAGGCATAGCTAGCTTGTGGTCCGTAGTATGGCTCAACCGACGTCGGATACACATATACTTTCATTTTTACTTGTTTCCTTTTTATGTCTCAATCCCACAGGCACCATCCGATCGCCTAGTCATCGGTCATCTTGAAGGATAAACACACCAAGACGATGAGAAACACGGACATATGGGGGACCTCTTAGGTGATTCCGTTTACGATAACTTTACCTGTTTTTCAAGACCCACATTCAGCTCTCCCTTGGTTTCGACATGTCAAATAGTCTGTTGCTTATCGCACTACCTGTATCAATGCGCTTTGACATACTAATTACATTACAATGAGAACAGTTTGCGGCTGGAGCTGTAGGACTCCAACCTTTTTGTACCTTTTCGGTTTTCTTTCTCCTTTCTCTTTTTTTAGCTCCCCTGTGGACAACCGTATCAGGAAGCACCCGTACACTTTGGTATGTTTCATGTCCGCCAGGGGCTGCACAACACCCCACATTACGGCAACAAAAGTCTGAACACTTTTTATAAGTATAGTTCGGCACCCCGAATTTAGCATTATATGCATTGGCTCCGAATCATGTCTATGGTCAATAGTTGGGTTGCCCGGCTCCTGTGCTTGCTACCTTACACTCCGCTACATCGGCTAAGGTAGTAAAGGGATAACTACTGCGATTGCGTCTTGGTTTATCCAAAGGAGCACCTTATTAGAGAAAGCCGAAAACTGACTGTCATGATGTGGCGAGAGCCGGTTAGCTGTTCGGAGGTTGCAGATCATTGGAGTTTTCTTCCGCATTACGCGAAGGATTGGTACTTCCAGATCAGACGCTTATAGCACTCTAGTTCGGATACTAGGGGCTGCGCCCATGTTTTTATTGTTGCACTCCTATGGCTAACTGAGGGCGTTACAGCCGCATAGTCTGGTTGCCTGGTTCGCTGTGCTAAACAACTCCTTCAAGGACCATCCAATTGGATCAAGATTGTTTAGATTCCATCCGGAACACCCCCATACTACCTACGTGGGGGCAGAAGCCCACGACTGGTTAACCCGCAGATTTTATACAACCCGGCCGCACAAGAAGTAAAAATTTAAAAACATAACAAGCATTATATTGCATAAACATTTTGTTTCACCATACAAGGCAGCGGGAGCTCAAATACATTCAGTCAAAGATGGTGTCCTTCCCACAATGATCCGCAACAATGCAGGACCCCTCTAAGACATCGCCAAAGTATCACTCAGGTGTGCGGTACTCCTTGCCCTTCGACGCCCCCCGGTCGCGAGCTTGACAGTGTCCAGCTTCGCCCACCAGACTTTGCAACAAGAGAAGGCCAGACGCGTGCCCTCAATGCAGACGGACTGCTAGATGACATCCAGCTGAGGACAGGCATCCACCAGCTTCTTCCCGAGGCTCAAAGTAGCTGCCGGGAATTGCTTCAGCTGGCCACAGCCGGACTATCATATACTTCATGGCCAGTTCGGCCACCCTGTGCATCTCGGCCAGCTGTTTCAGCTGATCGCTGAAGGGCACCGGATGTTCTGGCGCACAATATTGTGACCAGAACAGCTTCTCCGCGGGGCTCCCTTCTTCAGCCTGGAAGAACTCCGCAGCATCGGTCACACTGCATGGCAGATCATCAAAGGCCCCTGGAGAACTCCGAATCCGGGTTAGTAAAAGGAATTTACTCTTCACACTCCTTCTTTGCATATTGAATGCCTTACCCTCCGCGATCTTCCTGGCCTCCTAAATCTCATTGAGGGCACCTTGGACTTCAAACCGGGCCGCCTCCGCACTCTTACGAGCCTCGGGAAGTTCGGCCTCTTGAGCTGACGCATTGTGCTCCAAGGTATCACACTTGTTCACCACGTCCTGGAGCTCCTATTCGACTTCGTTGACCCGGGCCTTGAGCCTTTTATGGGCGGCCTACTCCTTGACAGCCTTCCCCTCGGCTTCGACCAGGGCAGCTTTCAAGGCCTCGACCTCGGTCGTCTCCTCTATTTACATCATGATACTTCGGTCATTGCAAACTATTTTCACTTTTTTCGAATCCATGACATGTCATTACTTACCTTGTCTTTCTTGGAGCTGCCTCTTCACCTGGCCCAGCTCCTCCTCGGCCTCCACTAGTTTCTGCTTCAGTCCAGAGACTTCGGCAGTATGTGAGGCCGCGGCCAACAACGACGCCTGCGCATACATTTTCAGACAAATTTAGTTAAATTCCTACACATGGAGATTGATCCTCTGTCCGGTTTTTATTTTCGAACACTGGACAGTGTCTCAGGGGCTATTGTCCACACTAGGATTTTCTCATTTTTTGTGCTGCTTACCTCAAAACTTGGTAACAGGTTGCTGCAGGCTTCGGTTGGTCCACTTTTGGCGGACTAAACCCTTTCAATTACCGTGCCCATAAGGACACGGTGCTCATCCGCAATGGAAGCGCCTCGCAGCGCTTCCAGCAGATTATCCGGTGCCCCTGGTTGGACAGGGGTCACCGGGGGAACATGCATCCCCCTTCTTTCGATGGAGGTAGCATGCCGGATTCCGAAGCATCCCTAGTCTCCGGAATTGAGTCCGGCTGAGGGTCGAACTGATTTCGTCCCTCCCCACCAGTCTCCATGTGGATTGACTCCCCATGGTGTCCGGCGACGGGATTTTCACCTTCTGGAGCCTCCTGAGCCTCTCCCCCGCCTGGAAAAGTCCTTCGGGATAGCACCTCCGCATCATCCTTGAGCTTGGTGGAGTGAGCGGCTGGCGGCAAATCGCTGGCCATCGCCTTGGAATCCAGCGACACTCCTGACGAGGATCACGGGGAGCTGTTGTGGGACGGACTACAATAAAATGTAACCAATCATTTAATTGCAATAAGGAGGAGAAACTTTATGGGTGGATACAAGTCTTAGTACTTATGATGCGGCCCGAGGCTTAGCGCGGGGACATTTCTCCGGACTGTTGTCGATGTCCCATGCGGAGTTATCCGCGAGGGAGCCATTCCCCTTCTTGGGCGCCTCCGCCTCAAGAGTGTTGGAGGCCGCCCTCTTCTTCCTCCCCCCATCAAGCAGAGAGTCGCTTTCCTCGTCCTCGTCCTCGACGTGTTCGGCGGCAAGGGAACGGGCCTTGTCTTTTGACGTCACGTCCGAAGTTCCCTTGGGGCGGGGGCCACTTCGGACCCCCTTGGCCTTTCTTGTGGCCTTCTTCTCTGATGCCTTATAAGGCGCCGGCTCCAGCATCTTAGCTAAGCGCGGGATGACTGGTTCTTCGGGCAGGGGAGCCGGACACCAGATCTGCTTCGCCTTCTTCAGCCAGTACTGAAAAAGGAATGATAATAAAATCTTAGATACCACCCTTGAAACAAGGAAGTAGGGGATGTGTTGAAAATAACATACCTCACTGGGGAGGTGATTTATGTCGTGGCCACGGTCCGAATCTGTGGTCGGCGCTATCTCATTGCCCTTGAAGAGCAACTTCTATGCATTTTCATGAGCTTTTTCGAACAGCCTTTCCAAGGTGTGGTGCCTTTTCGGGTTGAAATCCCATAGAGGGCGGCTTCGGCTCTGGCAGGGGAGGATCCGGCGCACCACCATCACTTGAATTATGTCGAAGAGCTTGATGTCCCTATCGATCATGCTTTGAATGCATGTTTGCAGCCCAATCATCTTGTCTAATGAACACCAGTTTGGGCTCTTCTCGACCCAGGAGGTAAGTCGCACAGGAGCGCCGGAGTTGAATACGGCAGCCGCGGCCCAGGTGGCGCCGCGTGGTTCGGTGATGTAGAACCATTGTTTCTGCCATTCCTTGACAGACTCCACGAATGTGGCCAAGAGACATTGGTGAGCTTGGTCACCATGGCGCCCCCGCACTCTACATGCTGTCCGTCCACCACCTTGGGCTTAACGTTAATGGTTTTGAGCCATAACCCGAAGTGGGGTGGATGCAGAGGAAGGCCTCGCACATGCTGATAAACACCGAGATATTGAGGAAGGAGTTCGGGGATAGATCGTGGAAGTCTATCCTGTAATAGAACATTATCTCGTGGACGAAGGGGTGGAGTGGAAACCCTAGCCCACGGAGGAAATGGGGGAGGAACACTACCCTCTCATCGGGCTTCAGCGTGGGAATGATTTGTCCTTGGGCTGGAAGACGGTGGGAGATTTCCTTCGCCGGGTACCCAGCCGCCGGAAGCTCAGCAATGTCCTCCTCCTTGACGGAGGAGGCCATCCACTTGCCTTGACCTTCCGATCCGGACATGGTTGAGTGCTTTCTCGAGTGGGTAACAGATGAGAACTTGGGCGCTGGAGCTCAAGGGTGGAAAGGCAGAAGAAGAGAGAAGGTGTGGGAGAAGAAAGGGGAATCTTATCTCCTTATAAGGGAAGTGAATATTGAACGCCACCCCTGTCGCCTCAAAATTCACCTGCTCCCGAGGGCTGTGTAAACGGCGCGGTTGGGTTACCTAGGCCCGTATTGATGAGAATCCCATAATAAGGGGAAACGATCTCTGCTTTGACAAGACGTGCCAATGGCAACCGCGTATCGAAACGTGGAGCGGCAGGCAAAAAATGTTTTGAAATTATGAACGGCTGGACGTGATGTCATGTTGTAAAAGTTGTCAGCGGATTGGACTCGTGTATTATTATACTCTCTCTACGGTTTTATGTGGTGTGTATTATAGGTCCGGACACAATCAATTCGTCCGAAGACTATTCTAGAGTTCAGAAGGAGGAACCTGTATTGCAATGCCGAAGACAGCACTACGCGCCGGATACCTTGTCATTGAAGCCCGGTTCAGGGCCTACTGAGGGAGTCCTGGACTAAGGGGTCCTCGGGCGTCCGGCCTATTAGCCATGAGCCGGACTGATGGGCTGTGAAGATACGAAGACTGAAGACTATACCCGAGTCCGGATGGGACTCTCCTTGGCGTGGAAGGCAAGCTTGACGACCAGATATGTAGATTCCCTTCTTTGTAACCGACCTTGTGTAACTCTAGATCCTCCCAGTGTCTATATAAACCGGAGGACTTAGTCCGAATAGGACACTCATTATCATAGCCATACAAGCTAGACCTCTAGGGTTTAGTTATTATGATCTCGAGGTATATCAACTCTTGTAACACTCATATTCATCAATATCAATCAAGCAGGACGTAGGGTATTACCTCCATAGAGAGGTCCTGAACCTGGGTAAACATAGTGTACCTTGTCTCCTGTTACCATCGATGCTAGACGCACAGTTCGGGACCCCCTACCTGAGATCCACCGGTTTTGACACCGACAACGAGACGATGGCATTAAGGTCGTCTGGATGGGAGAATTATCCCTTAACATGCGAGCGGATAAAATATACTGCCCTCGATGCCCGTTTGAGTTTCGAGATAGCTGCAAGGTGCAGAGAGCTTGTTGCGAAGCCGTCTCCCACAAAAAATGAGAACAAGAGGAAGAAGAAGAGGATGTTGCACCAGCAGCAGGGCATTGTGGATGTATGAACTATTTCCTCTCTTGTAAAATATATTCCCTCTCTATGTATATTGATATAGATGGACTATTTCGATGGTGTGCATGTCTTTGGAACAAGTAGTAGCATGGGTCCGATTAACTATAAGGAACTATTTATTCGCCTAGATTTCTCTACTACTCCTTCTAGTGATCGGTATTTAATGCATGTGTCCGTAGACATGACAGCTTGTCCATGGAAGTTCAACTACGGCGACCATCATGTTGCATCCAGTGCCACTCGCGATTCCCACGATGTCGCTCCAATGCACGGCACCACGTCCCCCGACGTGTTCCTCACCCCTCTCGGGCGCACCGCCCCTCTGCCTTTGTGCGCATGACATGTGGGCCAGCTGAAATGCAGCAAGCATCAAGTTTCTACCATAGCGACACGTGATTCCCATGATGCCGCTCAAACCCATGACACCACACGTCCCCCGACCTGCGGCTGACCCCTCTCGGCCCCACTGCCCCTCTGCCTTCGGGAGCATTACATGTGGACTAGCCACCTATCGGGTCCACATGTTACTGACTCAAAGGTAGGTGTCGTAAGGCACTGAAGCTCATACCTGAGGGCCCCTAGAGGTAAATGTAACTCCTGCGCCAGGCCTTGTGGTGCTACCATTGCATGAACTCGTGCCGAACTCGAGATTTGTTTCTTTACTATACATGCACGCAACGATTTAATGGACATTGTAATGTCAACATGTGATGGGAGCTCTAAATTTGAATTTGAAACTTATAAAACAAAAAAAATTCAAAACAAATAAATTGGGAGAGAGGGAGTATACCGTTGGATGTGTCCCATATGAAACAAGTCCCCTCGTTTTTCACCGCGAAGATGCGGTTAGAAAGGATCATGACGTCTTCGTACCCGTACTGCAACAAATCGGCCACAGACAACATCGTCCACCTTTGACCGCCATTTGCAAGGTTTGTGCTATCTTCTTCAATCTCATGGTGGTTCCATCATACAAATTCAGACGGTGGCCCGTTGCATGGCTGATCCCAATGTTGGACAAAGGTTCTACGGGAACGGTGTCACCCTTGTAAATGTTGTGCAAATTGATGTTGGTACCCTCCCGTACATATGCAAGCCAATCTCCACTCGCACCGAGCCTAACCTGTGAAACAGTGGGCAGGGGGAGAATTAGGAAATGGACATGGAAGTAGTCTTTAGAATGCATTTACTATGTGATGAAACTCATCTTACCTGCTCATCGGACAAAATCCGAGTGCCCCTCAACGTCGGCATCTCAAGGGGCGTCAACTTGCAACTATGGCCACGCCGCGTTGGACATACCCCCAAGGAAACATCCTCGTGTGTTGCACAAAACATCAAGTTGCATTTGTATGAGTAGTTTATCTTGTGAGAGAAAAGTATGAATGAGGGAAGGCCTTATTTGCAAATGTGGAGAGGGGTGTCGGTTTCTTTTTGCAAAATTGCCACAGTTTTCTTCCTATCCATCAGATATAAATCGGACGACCTATAAAAAAGCAGAGTTAGTGATGATGGTGTGCCTGCCATCCTGCAATATGGGCCATATGATCTATATCTAACGGATAGGAAGGACACTATGACAATTTACCCGCACTCCTCTCCACATTTGCAGATAAGGCCTTCCTTCGTTCATCCTTTTCTCCCACAAGATCTTGATGTTCCGTGCAACGCACATGCATCTTGCTAGTATAAGCAGGGTGTGGGTATTTTTTTTTTGCAAAATTGTCATAGTTTCCTTGCTATCCGTCAAATATAAATCGGACGGCCTATACTACAGGATGGAATGCACACCATCATCAACAACTCTGTTTTTTATAAGACTACCAAGATGCCCATGCGTTGCACGGAACATTAAGATGCATTTCTATGAGTAGTTTATCTTGTGAGAGAAAAGGTTGAACGAGGGAAGGCCTTATTTGAAAATATGGAGAGGGGTGTGGGTATCTTTTGGCAAAATTGCCATAGTTTCCTTCCTATCCATCAGATATAAATCATACGACCTGTATTGTAGGATGGCAGGCACACCATCAATACCAACTCTGTTTTTTTATAAAAGTAGAAGTAGAATAGAGATAGAGATAGAGACTACTACTACCAATGTGCTGGCCCGTGCGTTCCAATGGATCCAAAGTAGTGGAATAATGCTTGTTCACCGGCTTGAAATATAAACACTCTAGTTTTGATATACATATATCATTAAAAGTAAAAGTAAATCTCGGGCTGTTTTGATGGTTTGATGATAACAGGTTTTAAAAAATTCGGAGCTATTTTTTTACATTTTGTAGCGTGGCACGGCATCCGGTGCACCTAATTGTCTGAAAAGAAAATTGAGTTTGGGTCGGTGGCACAACATGCGGCAAGATGCCCGTGTGGCCTTCTTCTATAACTAGTAAGATGCCCATGCATTGCAGGGAACATCAAGATGCATTTTTTTTACAAAACATCTGTTGTGATTGACCCTTGCAGGAGTAATCACATGTTTAAAAACTAATGATATTTCGAGAATTTTATCAGAAAAATGGTATCTTTGGAACAAGTTTTCTCTACTACTGCTCCTTGTAGTGAGCGCTATGCAATGCATGTGTCAGCAGACATGACATCTTGTCCATGGAAGTTGGACCATGTCGACCATCACGTTTCTTGTTTCTACCACTGCCACACCCACCCGCGATTCCCACGACGCCACTCCAACCCACGGCACGACGTCCCCTGACGTGCCCCTTATCCCTCTCGGCCCCACCGCTCCTTCGCCTTTGTGTGCATGACATGTGGGCTAGCTGAACTGCGGTGACCATCAACTTTCTACCACAGCCACACCCGATTGGACGCGGTTTGCCTGCTCTGATCCATACTCTGCACCATCGAATTTTCATCCAATGGATGTGACACATTTCATCCCGGGCATCAATCCTCAGTTGGAGTACTTCTGTACTAAAGGTAGTACCCGCCGGTGTGGCCATCTATGCCTCGTAAAGCCTCGACGCCCAGCTGTGTCACCCTCGCCACGACCACGCCACCACCAGCCAGTTCATCTCGAACGAGTGAGTCGCGAACCACGCCATCACCATGAGAATGACATGTGGGTTAGCCACATTTAAGGTCCGCATGTCATTGACTCATAAGCTGGTGCACTAAGCCACTGAAGCTCAGTCCCGTGGGCCCTGAGACGGAAATGGTAACTCCTGCGGCAGTCCTTGTGGTGCTCCCGCGCTACGAGCTTGTGCCAAACTCGGATGAAATTTGGTAACCAACTAGTAAGCTACACGTGCATTGGATGCATGAGATTTGGTAACCAAATCTCTACTCTCGATATCTATATCTATATCTATATCTATATCTATATCTATATCTAGATCTATCTATACCTATATTTATATCTATACTCTTATAAAAATAGAGTTGGTGATGATGGTGTGCCTGCCATCCTGCAATATAGGCCGTCCGATTTATATCTGATGGATAGCAAGGAAACTATGGCAATTTTGCAAAAAGATGCCCACACCTCTCTCCACATTTGCAAATAAGCCCTTCTCTTGGTCATCCTTTTCTCCCACAACATAAACTACTCATACAGATGCATCTTGATTTTCCGTGCAACGCATGGGCATCTTGCTAGTTATGAATAAATAACACTCTATCAACGAGCCCCATCAGACACCAAATTTCTTGGCTTCCGTGCTACAGCTAGATCTTCCCCTCGTTTCTATTTTCCAACCCGGCGGCGGGAGGGGTGCGGTTTGCCAATGGACGGTTTGCTCAATGGCATTCCCACATGAAAGTGAAAATGCAAAGTAACACGCCTTCCCTAGCTATGTGGCGTGCCGGACGGGCATGGTGTACTCCTGATTCCCGGGCATGTGGGGGTGTGACACGAACGCGGCAGGCCTTTTTCCTTAACTGGCAACGTGCCCGTGCATTGCGACGGATCCAAAGTAGTAGAATAGTAGTACTTGTTCACAAACATGAAAGAAATCACTCTTGTTTTGATATACTCCTAATATATTACTTTTCACTCAAAATATATTTCTCAGGCTGTTTTGATGAGGTGAGGGAGGGATGTGGTTGCTTTCAAGATAATAAGGGGTTTTCTGCAAATTGGAGCAGAGAAGAGGGCTATTGTTGCAAAAATTCCACAACTTACCTCACAGCCGTTAGATGCAGATCTAATGTTCAGAAATGATGGCTGGCAGACACACCACCATCACCAACTGAGTCTTTAGTAGGAGTAGGAGTAGAGAAAAATGTATAAGTTGTAACATTTGGTTCTGCTCCTTGGCACAATCGATAGATAGAAATAACAATTGTAAACGCTAGGGCGGGGCAATTTCCGCCGGGTAAGTAGGGTACGTAGTAGATAGGTTGGCGCATTGTCGGTTTAGTCACATGCGGTCCGACATGTTCTAGTGTTTCTAGAAAGATGCCTGTTCGTTGCACAAAGTTTATGTAAAAGGTGACCACAACTTATAAATTGATGGATGGAGTACTAGTTATAGTGATGCATATAATTAAGCAAAGGGATCGCCCATGTCGGTATTGACTGGAATGAGAATGCAATAGCACAATAAGAGTTAAGGCCACGATGATGCGAACGCAGTGGTGGTTACAGGAGGAAACAAAAAAGATGCATCGATCAATGTACGACCTCCTCCTCCTCAACTTAGTGCGCCGGGCCACCGAGCGGCGGCTAAGGAGCGGCGGCTTTTGTGGCGAGGTCACGGTGCTTCTCAGCAAAGGCATCGAAGGCTTCCAGCCGGTTGAGGAAGGCCAACATCTTATCGTCCTCAATGGCCTTGAATACCTATGTACATGATTTGATCATATAGGTGGGTGTGTAGGTCGACGAATTCTTGCAGGGTGAGGCGCCTCGCGGCGAGCACGACCTCCAGGTGGACGTTCTTCGTGGCGTCGGCGGACAGTCACAGGGCAACCAGTGCTTGAAAGAGGTTCTGGCCATGGAGGCCGATTAGGGCGGCAGGCAATGAGGAGCCTGGGCTCGTGGGCTACAGGAGTACGGTAATGTCATCCCCGAGCTTCTTGAGGACGGTGATCTTGTGGGTGGTGGCAACGATCATCTGGTCCAACTAAGAGTCGTAGTTGGCGTCGATGGCGGCCATCCACCAGCCGGTCACGAACACCGTCTGGAGACGATCCTCGGTGCCATGCCGCAGGCCGACATCGTGGACCATCTGGCACAGCGACTTGCCGCTCGCGCGCATCGCCGCCATGGGTCTGGAGTGAGCACTTTTGCACTTAGTGTAGGTGCTTAGGCAAATGCTTAGGTGCGTATGATGTGGTAGATGCATTGGAATGGAGGGGCGCCTTTATATGAGTGCAAACTGCATTGCATTCACATCGTGCAGCCTCTTTTCCCGGTCCTCCTCCCATTACTTCCCTCATGCATGCACGATGCTAATTGAAGGAGGATGCATCATTGGCCGTTCAACATTTCGGGAACCGCTACCCCTCCCTCGTCTGCATTAAAGCCGTATCGGGAACTACGCCGCCCGCTGTCAAATCAAATAGTACTGCACCGCCCGCTACACGCCTGGCTGAACACGCCTCCTCCCCTCCATCAAACCCGTCCATTAAACCCGCATGCAAACTGAAAAACCTACTCCGGCCATACGTCTGTTCATGAGTGGGCCGGAATTAAATGCAATACTGGTCGAGCTCCTCCCGTCCGCCCTTAGTTTAAACTAGGAAAAACGCCGGCCAAGCTCCTACCGTCCACACTTTATTTAAATGAGGCCAGACAGACAGCGGGCAAGAATCGCACCCCTCCGCTGCTCCCCATCTCCTCCTCCACCATTTTCTCCACTCTTCTGATGGCTTCCCAGGAGCCATTCTCTGGCATACTACCCGGCTGGGTGGCCCATCGAGCCCTTCGAATACGGGCGAGGCCACTCGCTGCTTCATCAACCTCGCTTGGCCTGACGGAGCCAGTTGCCACCCCAATCGAGCGTGAGGTTCAGCAACTCGCCGCTCCAGTTCAGCTCGATGAGGAGTGGCGAGTTGCTCCACGCAGGCACGGCGGTGAGCACGCCAGTACGGGCATCGTCGCTGCAGCATCGTACTGCGCCACCACTGTCTACGGTGGCCACTGAGGGGGTCCTGGATTAGGGGGTCCTCGGGCAACCAGGCTCTATACTTTGGCCGGACTGTTGGACTATGAAGATACAAGATTGAAGACTTCGTCCTGTGTCCGGGTGGGACTCTCCTTTGCGTGGAAGGCAAGCTTGGCAATTCGGATATGTAGATGTCCTCCTTTGTAACCGACTCTATGTAACCCTAGAGCCCTTCGGTGTCTATATAAACTGGAGGGTTTAGTCCGTAGGACAAGAACAATCATAATCATAGGCTAGCTTCTAGGGTTTAGCCTCTACGATCTCGTGTTAGATCAACTCTTGTAATATTGATATCATCAAGATCAATCAAGCAGGAAGTAGGGTAATACCTCCATCAAGAGGGCCCGAACCTGGGTAAACATTATGTCCCCCACCTCTTGTTACCATCAGCCTTAGATGCACAGTTCGGGACCCCCTACCCGAGATCCGCCGGTTTTGACACCGACATTGGTGCTTTCATTGAGAGTTCCACTATGTCGTCACGATAATGCTTGATGGCTCGTCTTGTTGTCAAGGACAACATTACCTCTGGGGGAGCCCAGGCTGTAGGCCAAACTCTCCGACTAGGCGGCTTCGTCATGACCGACTGCTCGGCCATCGCGCTGACGATGACTTCTCGGGTCATCAAAAACAACCTCCACGTCGGCTCGGGATTCACCAAGCAGATGGATCCAATGGAGCTCTCTTCCTTGAACGAGCTCTTGGATCGCACCGCCGCCTTCTGAGTCTCTATGGACTATGATCGAATCGAGCTTAAACCCGACCAAAGGGAGATTAACTCTCCGCCGGTCACCCATCAGATAGCAGTGGTGGATGAGGAATGCAGTGATTCTTCCTCTATTTTGAGGACAAACTATGTCCGGATTCCTGAGCTCTCCGAGCTGGATACCCGTCTACGGGAGGACATGGCCCAAGCTTCGAACCTAGAATCGAACAGCGAGCCAGAACTATTGGGAAACGTCCCTGAGCCCGAACTGCCAAGCTCGGAAACTCATCTGCCCCTGGGTCTTAGATCAGGTCAGGATTTGAACCTAAATCTACCCACCCACCCTCACATAAGTGATCTTTCCCACATTAGACAAGAGCCCCAAGAGATAGTACATCACTATTGGGCCAGATTCCTCCTTGTAATGAGCAAGGTCAAGGACTGTTGCGAGGAAGACACAATTTTATTCTTTTGCAAAAATTGCACGGACAAGGGAATCCTCATAGCCATAAGTCGCCGTGACATAGCACACTTCGCTGACTTGGTGGCCATAGTATAGAAGTAATGTGTGATGGAAAGCACCTAGAAAACCCAAACAAAATTCTGGGATCCTTCGGCTCTCACTAAACCCTGCGTATGAACTAAAATGGTGTACTCTCATAAGTCACCCGATCCAATTACAAAGAAACCAAAGCCCACTACAAGGCATGGAACCGTATTGGTGGGATGGCTCAATGGGCCATGCAAAACTCATAGTACACTGGATACCATGCCAACACACAGCCTTAGAGCATGTTGGATACTCCGGCAGGTGGCCAAGAGCGGCAAGGATCTCCTCATCAACAATACCATAGAGCACCATCCCGTGGAAAATAACAATACAGTATTAACAGTCTTCGAGACTTCGGCCTCAATTAATAGGCGCAAGTGAGCACTCCGCAGCCTCGCCGAAGTCTGCCACGTTGCAGCAATAAATACATGGAACGATACGGCCATAACCTTCAATGCCAGTGGCGAACCTCAATTCCAAACAGCCCGAGCACGAGCCGCTTTGGTCCTTGGTCCAATTGTGGACGGCTTCCGGCTTACTAAAGTGCTAATGGATGGTGGTAGCGGATTAAACCTCATCTACGAGGAGACTCTTAGCAAAATGGAAATAGATAAGAGCCGCATTGAGCAAAGCAGCATGACCTTCAGAGGAATCATTCCTAGTCGGGAGGCACGATGTGCGGGAAAAATCACACTAGATGTGGTATTCGGCACGCCGGAGAATTATAGGTCCGAAGAAATCACATTCCAAGTGGTCCCATTTAGTAGCGGATACCACGCCCTTTTAGGGCTGGAGGCATTCACGATCTTCCAAGCTATACCCCATTACAGGTACATGAAACTCAAGATGCCCGGGCCTAATGCAATCATCACTCTAGCTAGTGATCCAGACATAGCACTCTGCACCGAAAATAAAACCGCCGCACTGGCCCGTGAGGCGTTATCCGAAGCCCTCGCGGCTGAAGAACTTACTGCGCTGCGCTCCATAGTGGACAGGGACAACGTGATAGTCGACAAAAGACCCAAGTCCACCTCTTTTAAACCAGTGGACAAAATAGTCAAATTCCAGGTCCACCCAATGGACACAACAAAAACATCATTCATCGGGGTACAACTGAACCCCACAATAGACACCGCACTCTGGGAGTTCTTGCGCGAGAATTGGGACATCTTCTGCTGGCATCCTTCAGACATGCCGGGAATCCCTTGCAGGCTGGCCGAGCATAGCCTAAACATTCTAAAGGGATACCTGCCAGTCAAGCAAACTCTTCGGCGTTTCTCAGAGCCTAAGCGACAAGCCATGGGAGAAGAGCTAGCCAAGTTACTCGAGGCCGGATTCATTAGAGAAATAAAACATCAGGACTGGCTAGCAAACCTGGTGTTGGTACCAAAGAAGGACAAATCCTGGCGCCTATGTGTCGATTTCAAGGAACTTAACAAGGCTTGCCCCAAGGATCCCTTCCCCCTCCCCCGCATCGATCAAATTATCGATGCTACCGCAGGACACGACTCATTGTGTTTCCTCGACGCATACTTCGGATACCATCAAATCAAGATGGCGGAGTCCGATCAAGCCGCAACGGCATTCATCAATCCATACGGCCCCTTCTGTTTTAACATCATGCCTTTTGGGCTCAAAAACGTTGGTGCAACCTATCAACGCATGATTCAGACATGCCTGGAAACACAAATCGGCAACACAGTGGAGGCATATGTAGACGATGTGGTCATCAAAACCAGACACGTCGAATCTTTAATAGATGACTTGTGGCTTACGTTCGAGAATTTCCGAACATATGACATTAAGCTCAATCCGGAAAATGCGTTTTCGGCGTGCCCGCCGGAAAGCTCTTGGGCTTCATTGTTTCCAATAGAGGAATTGAAGGAAATCTGGCTAAAATCTGAGCTCTATCACAGTTGGCTATCCCAACAGACCTCAAGAAAATCCAGAAATTAACCGGATGTGTGGCTGCCTTAAGCCGCTTTATCTCCCGGTTGGGAGAAAAAGGATTACCTCTTTATCGCCTTCTTCGACTCACCGAACACTTCCAGTGGATGGTTGCGGCCATGGCAGGATTGGATGAAATAAAAGCCCTCTTGCCCAGCAACCCAATCTTGGCCGCACCAAATATCTGCGAACCAATGTTGTTATATATAGCGGCAACACACCAGGTTGTAAGCGCAGTGCTCGTCGTCGAACGAGAGACGAACGGACATAAGTTCCCGCTTCAAAAGCCGGTATACTACATATCCAGTATCCTCACTCCATGCAAATCACGGTACCCACATTATCAAAAGATAGCATACGCAGTCCTCATGGCATCTCGGAAACTACGACACTACTTTCAAGAATGTTCAATTACGGTGTCCTCTGATGTACCACTCAATGACATAATAAATAACCGCGATGCCACAGGCCGGATTGCTAAATGGGCTATTGATCCCCTCCCGTTCGACATAACATACAAAGCACGGTGAGCCATTAAGTCGCAAGTACTGGCTGATTTTGTCGCCGAATGGACAGAAGCCGAACTCCCTAAAGAGTACGGCGCGTGCTCCAATTGGATCATGCACTTTGACGGCTCTAAGATGTTGGCTGGTCTGGGGGCAGGCGTCGTCTTGACATCCCCCGCTAGAGATACAGTCCAATATGTGCTCCAAATATTATACATAGACTCCAACAATGCAGCAGAATATGAGGCCCTGTTGCATGGTCTCCGGATGGCAGTCCCCATGGGCATTCAATGCCTAGAGGTGCATGGGGATTCGAACCTTGCAATATCTCAAATAAATGGAGACTTTGACGCCAAGGACCCACAAATGGCGGCTTACCGCAATGCCGTCCTCAAAATGTCAGCTCGGTTCGAGGGGCTCGAATTCCACCATGTGGTTCGAGAAAAACAATCAAGCTGCGGATATCCTCGCCCGCATCGGCGCTAAGCGCGACCTTATCCCACCTAATATCTTCTTGGAAAGGCTGCTTAAGCCATCCGTGGTGTGGGAAGGGGAGACCGGCAACAATAGTCCGGATCCAGCCACAACACCAGATCCCGAACACTCTGATGTAATCGGAGGCTGCGCCACCGAAATAACACCTTCGGCCCATGTGATTATGGCTTTCATCGCCCTGTGGACAGAACCCTTCTTAGCTTACCTAAATTGGCAAGAACTCCCTGAGGACCCAAACAAGGCACGTTGCATTATGTGGCGGTCTAAAGCCTACAAGGTCCACGAGGGAGAGCTTTATAAGAAAAGCGCTACCGGAGTACATCAAAGGTGCATCTCCGAAGAGGAAGGATGGAAACTTTTGTCTGATGTGGGGTTCCGGCAAACCCTTAAGCTTCAAACACTGGGGTGCGCGCGAAGTGTTTTCCTCCCACCGATCTATTCCCTAGCTCGCTAAGATCTCGCGGATGAACTCGGCGAACTCGCAACACAGAAAGACACAAGATTTATACTAGTTAGGGCCACCATTGTGGTGTAATACCCTAATCCAGTGTGGTGGTGGTGGATTGCCTCTTGGGTTGATGATGAACAATACAAGGGGAAGAACAGCCTCCTGAGGTTGATGTGTTCTTGTGCTTGGCTAACTTGTGTGCATGAGAGTGATCTCTCTCCTCTCTCTCTATCTCGCTGTCGTCCGTCCCCTTCATCGTCCTTGTCATTTTTTCCTGCCTATGGTGGTGGCTAGTCTTATTTATAGAGGCCCTGGTCCTCTTCCCAAATATTGAGCGGGAAGGGAGCCAACAACGGCGGGAAAATATGAAGGGGGACAGCTAGTACAAGCTATCCTGACAAAAGTGGTCTTTACCTTCCAAAGGCTCTGCTGGTGGCGCCGTCTTCGGCTCCACGATGACCTCCGTCTTGCCGTCCTTCTGGTCCTGGTCTTGTTGCACCAAAATGGCAACCTTTGCCTAATGCCTCGGTACTCCTCGCCTGCTCTGGCCTCCTTAGCACCAAAGAGGAAACAAGGACGCTGCGCCCGCTCGCGCCCGCCTAGTGTCGATCGTCATGGCTCACGTCACGAGAGCCTCGTGAGGTTGGTCGCGCCTTGATATCTCCGCTCCTCGTGAGCCTGCCTGACTAGGGCACTCTAGAGGAGGACTTGCGTCATCCGCCTCGCGAGGCTTGGCCCCTCGCGAGGGTCTTGGATGCCTTGTTGATGAAGATGGGCCGTACGGCCTGCTGGCTTAGCCACGCAGCGGGCCGCAGGCAGGCAAGTCTGGGGACCCCCGTTCCCAGAACGCCGACAGTAGCCCCCAGGGCCAAGGTGTGCTTGGGCTTGGCTTCGCGGCAAAGCCAAGGGTCAAGTACGGAGCATCACGGGCCCCCAAAAGCCCGTGACCTCAGTTGATGCGTGGCGGTTGATTGGACGTGGGCGTCTCCGCTTCCCCATGCTGCCTCGGCAAGTACTCGACTTGACAAGTCCCTGCGACATGCAATGAAAACCATCATTACCTGCGATCGTGAGAGGTCCCGGTTGGCCTTCTCTTGCTATAAATGGGGAGGGGGGCTGAGCCCCCATTGCCCATCTCTTCCTTGCTCGGTTGCTTCTTCCTCCTTGCTCCACTGCTAACATCAATGGCGCCTATTAGAAGGTTCTCAGCAGAAGAAAAGGGGAAGGCCCCCCGAGATGACCCGGAGCCACTTTCATCGAAGAAAAGGGCGATCCACCGTCGTGACGAAGCGGCGATGCACGTGGTGACGAGGCCTCGGTTCGAGCGGCCTCCCCCAGGGTATCCGCTACCCCTGTACGCCCAAGAAGAGGACTCAGGAAGGCGGAGCAACGAGCAGTGCCGCCGGCGCCGCGCCCGGGGTCACCGCGGACTCCTCGCGCGAGCTGGTGCTGTGGGCGCCGATGCCCCCAAGCTCTTGGATTTGCTTCCCGCAGTTCTTCTCCGACGTGATGCAACCGAGGGGCCTCTTGAGGTCTAGTTGTAGCACGCCGACTGCGGCGCTCCGGCGACTGGAGCGGAGATCGAAGTGGTCCCCACCGGCAAGATTTTCATGACTCGTGGCTGGGGCGAGAACGCGCGGGTCTGCCACGCGGGGGGTGCCCTCGCGATCCACCTTGAGTTCGACGGCGTCTCCATGCTCTTCTTCAAGGTCTTCGATGCCGAGGGCCACCGCCTGGAGTGCTGCTTCGGAGAGGAGCACGAGGCTGATGCGTGCTCCGCTCGCGACCACTCCAGTAGCATAAGCCCTTGGGAGTCCAGCAGCTCTCCTGAGCTCTATGAGACTCCGGAGACAAGCGATGACAGGTACATGCTCCTGCGCTCTTGCCGCGCTCGGAGCAGTGCCGCCGTGTCCGGCCGTCGCCGCCGCTGATCTGGATGGGGTTGGTGCCGGCCTCCCGTGGCCCACTATTGATGATGGCATCTGCCACGGGAGGGTGTAGATAGGGTCCTTCTTAGTCTCAGCTTTTGTTTCCTGCGAAGAATCATGAAGCGCCCCGTGGGGGCATGTAAGGGTCTGTAATGTCTTTTGTGCTTATCTTCCCTGTTATGAAGATTTGATGAACGCGCGTCCCGTTAAGGCTTGGTCCCTCCTTTGTTTCCTCGCGATAGCTTGTTGATCTACGCTGACAGGTCCCGGTTCCAAGGCAGGCTACAACCGTCGCTGGTATGCCAGGTCGCATGTCGTGGTCAAGGCCAGGAGGTGTGCCGCCCGAGGTCCAGTAAGAGCCCCTGAGGCGCGATGCTCAGGAGGTCCCCTTTAGCGCTCAAGCGGCCATGGTAAGGGAAGAAAGGGAGTTGACGTGGCCGTGACGAGATTGCGGCAAGGCGTGAGTGTCCATAAGGCCCTAGACATTTAGCCGATCCGAGGGCGAGACTTATCTTGTGAACCTCGTGGCGATTCCTGACGTTGCGCTGGGGCTACGCGTTAACTTGTGCGGCATAGCCAGGCCGGTCCATACGAGTTTCCCTCCTCCCATGCTCTCCTTAGTGATCTGCGTTCTCAGTTCCCGGCCCCCGAGCGAGCTCAGCCGCCGCTGGTATGCCATGTTGCAATGCCGTGGTCAAGGCCAGGGGGTGAGGGCTGGAGAGCCAGTAAGAGCTCCTGAGTCGCGATGCTCAGGAGCCCCCCTTTTAACGCGCAAGTGAATTGCACGAGAGAAAAGGAGAATCGTGGTGCCGCCTGCTATCCTCCCTGCAGGGTACCTGTGAACAGGCACAAGAAGAACATGGTTTGCCGTTACAACCGTCAGCCTGCCGCATGTTGGTATGGATGAAGTGAAGGCACTGAGGGCCTGGTGAGGTGACGTGCGCAGGGCGTGCCGCGAGCCAGAGCTCGATCTCTTAGATTGGTAGACGTGGCAGGGACGGACCCATGCACCAGCGTCATGCCTGTGAGGAGGCCCCGTGGGAGGCAATGATCGAGCAGGTGATAACCGTAGGCAGGTTAAGCAGGGAAGGAAAATCAGCTTGGGTAAATGCAGGAAGATACATGCCACTGGGTCCGGCCCGAGTGGCTTGGGGATGATGCAGCCCGAGGGGCGCCCCCAGCAAGGTAAGCTAAATACATAAACAAAAGGGATACATGCCCTAGTGACGGACCCACACGGCCTGGGAATAATGCAGCCCAAGGGGCGCTCCCAGCTTAAACGAGCTTGGAAGATGTCACCTAGTTTTGTAGACGAAGCAGAGTTGGTGCAGCTGAAGGCGCTCGTCGAAGAAATGACTCCTCATGAGCCACCGGAGCCCTGAGCCTCGGGAGGCTCTGGGGCTCTGGAGGCTCCCTGAAGACCGTCTCCATTCCCTCCAGGACAGCATGGTACCTGGCCTCTTGAGCCGCCAGGTCACACTGCATGGCGTGCTGATAGGCCGATGCCACGTTTGGAAAGCCGAACGACATGCGAACGTAGCTGTGTGGCGGGCCCTCGCAACGGCCCACACGCGAAGGCCAGAAGCGGTCCTGAGACGCGGCCCTATTGAGCCTCGGGACGTCGATGCAGACGCGTAGCTCAGCACCCTCGCCTGGGAGGTGAGCTGCGCCCTGTGAGCGGCTGTCGCCGCGCATGGCTCTTGCGTCTTCTAGTTCCTGTGTGGTCTTGGCGATGAACTCCTGAGTGGTGGGCACCCCTTGCCCTATGTTCTCCTGAGGAAAACATGTCGCGTAGCATGCCTGAAAGTGGTGCCCAAGCGCCTCCCTCGCGAGGTTGGCAAGGCCTGAGGACCTCCAGAAGAGAGCCCCCGAGCCCTGCCCGAGGAGGGCGCTGGCCACGCCTTCCTATGCGATGAAGGGAGGCGCCCTTGGGACGAATGTTGATCCTTATGAGGCTCCTGCCGCGACGCCATCCTCCTGAGGTCCTGCGCGGCGCAGCTGCTTCTTCTAGGGGATGGCCTCCGGAGGGCCCTCACTTCTGCTGTTGGGGTTGTTGATTGCTGCAGCTTGGAAGGCGCGCTCGAGGGAGCACACCGCATCCCTTTCTTCACATGGGGCCGTGATGAACCCGCCACTTCCAGGCATGTTGAGGACGTTGTAGCCGTGGTGGGTGACCACCATGATCTTGGCCAGGGCCGGATACCCAAGTATGGCATTGTATGGCAGGCGGATGTGGGCGACGTTGAAGTCAATGAGCTCGGTGCGGTAGTTGTCGCGTGTGCCGAAGGTGACAGGCAGGCGGACCTGCCCTATCGGTGTGGTGGAGCCGTCGGTCACTCCTGAGAAAGGTTTGGTAGGCTGGAGCTGCTCGTATGTCACTTGGAGGTTGTCGAATGTGTCGACGGACAGGACGTTGAGCCCTGCACCACCGTCAATGAGGGTCTTGGTAACCTGCACATTGCTGATGACTGGGGAACACAACATCGGGAGGATGCTGGTGGTGGCCGCGCACTTGAGCCGATCTGCCGAGTCGAAATTGATGGCACACTGGAACCACTTGAGCGTGCACGCGGCCTCATGCTTGGGGAGCACCACGTTCACCTCGCGAGCAAACCGTTTGAAGATGCGTTGAGAGGCTAGGGCCTGGGTGCCGCCCAAGATGCAGGCGATTGCACGCGGCTCTTGGAAGCCCCCAGCCCCCTCGTCCTGATGATGATCGTCGTTCCTTCTTGGTGGCGGAAGTGGAGGAAGACCGGTGTTGCCTTGGGGGCAGTACTCACAAGGCTGGTCCCTCCAGGCCCCCTCACAAGGATGGTCTTGCCAGCGGTCCTCACGAGGCCTCTCGCGCCATTCCTGGCGCGGGCCACGGTTGTCCCAGCGTCCGCCTCCTTGTCCTCCTCCGTGGCCGTAGCCCCAGTCGCTCTGCTCGGGGCGTCGACCGTAGCATCCCTCTTGTAGGGCTCGAAGCTCTTGGCAGTCGCTTGTGTTGTGGGTGTTCAGGTTGTGGAAGGCGCAGAACAGTCGGTTGTTCTTGGATGACTCGGGCTGATCTCTTCCCCGTTTGGTGTCGGGCTCCGCCGCTAGCACTGCTACTTCCTTGTGCTTCATGTCCTTGGCCTTGGCTTTCTTCTCCTCTGCGCGTGCGACTGCTATCTCAAGGAGGGAAAGGCGCCCCTCCTCAGCTCTTTGCCAATTGGTCGCCAGGTTGAACAGCTCCTGAGACGTGCAGAGCTCCTCGTGGATAGCGAGCTCTTCCTTCATTTTGATGTCACGGACACCGTCGAAGAACGTGCAGATGATGGCCTAGTCAGTGACCTTGGGGATCTTGAGGCGGGTGTTGTTGAAGCACTGCATGTACTTCTGGAGGGTCTCCCCTGGCTGTTGCTTGATACAGCACAGGTCGCCGGCGGCCGGTAGGCGGTCGTGAGTGCCCTGGAAGTTGGTGACGAAGCGATCGCGCATCTCGTCCAAGGAGGAAATCGAGCCGTGCTGTAGGTTCAGGAGCCAGGAGAGGGCCTCGTCCTTGAGAGCCATGGGAAACCAGTTTGCCATGACTTTCTCATTGCTATTGGTTGCTTCAATGCTCAACTCATAGAGCTGCAGGAACTCCGCGGGGTCAGCGGTGCCGTTTTAGCGAGGAGGCAGATCCGGCTTGAACTTGCCTGGCCAGGGGACGCTGTGTAGCTCAGGGGTGAAGGCGTGGCAGCCAGCCGTAGTTATTGGGGCCCACCTCGGTGGTGGAGCTTTGTCTTGATGAGGTCCACGCGGCGCTGCTGTGGGCCGCACGCGGTCTTGACGAGGCGGTGCGGGGAGCGCGGGTGCAGCTCCTCGCGACCGAGGGATTTCTTGGCAGCTTCCCTCTTCGCGCGCAGGCACCGGACGTGGTGGATCGCACCGCGAGGCCACATGCCTTGGTGCCAAGGCGCCATCCTTGGGCTGGAGTGGTGGAGGCGTGCCTCGTGCCTCGTCGCCCGTGGCCGGCTGAGGGTGAGGCAGAGAGACGGACAGCACCGCGGAGCCCCCTGCGGCGCGGACGAGCTCGACGACGTAGTTGAGCCACTCCTCGTAGTGGTTGTCGACTAGGCGGTAGCGCAGGAGTTCGTTTGCAGTGAGGAGTGCGGCCCGTGCCTCCATGGGAGCGCGGTGTGCATGGGACGAAGAACCGGCCGGGATCGGCGATGGAGCAGCAGTGCGGTCGTCCTGCCGCACCGAAGGATGCAGCGAAGACGCTTGCTGCTCATTCCCCACCTGGCCGGTGGCAGCGTTGGCAGCGGGAGACGGAGAACGACAAGGTGGCCCGCCGATGGGGGCCGTCTGAGCAACGCAGGCGGTGAGGGCAGCCTGATGCTCAGCTCGAGCACGGCGAGCGTCCGCCATGGAGATGATGGAGTGATGGAGCGACGAACTGATGGAAGGGAAGCTACGGCGCACTCCTACCTGGCGCGCCAAATGTCAGATGTGGGGTTCCGGCAAACCCTCATGGTTCAAACACTTGGGTGCGCGCGAAGTCTTTTCCTCCCACCGATCTACGCCCTAGCTCGCTAAGATCTCGCGCACGAACTTGACGAACTCGCAACACAGAAAGACACAAGATTTCTACTGGTTCGGGCCACCGTTGTGGTGTAATACCCTAGTCCAGTGTGGTTGTGGTGGATTGCCTCTTGGGATGATGATGAACAATACAAGGGGAATAACAACCTCCTGAGGTTGAGGTGTTCTTGTGCTTGGCTAACTTGTGTGGGTGAGAGTGATCTCTCTCTTCTCTCTCTATCTCTCTGTCGTCTGTCCCCTTCGTCGTCCTTGTCATTTTTTCCTGCCTATGGTGGTGGCTAGTCCTATTTATAGAGGCCCTGATCCTCTTCCCAAATATTGAGCGGGAAGGTAGCCAACAACGGCGGGAAAATTTGAAGGGGGACAACTAGTACAAGCTATCCTGACAAAAGTGGTCTTTGCCTGCCAAAGGCTCTGGTGGTGACACCGTCTTGGGCTCCACGATGACCTCCGTCTTGCCGTCCTTCTGGTCCTGGTCTTGTTGCACCAAAATGGCAACCTTTGCTTGATGCCTCGGTACTCCTCGCTTGCGCTGGCCTCCTTAGCACCAAAGAGGAAACAAGGACAATGCGCGCGCTGGCGCCCGCCTGGTGTCGATCGTCATGGCTCACGTCACGAGAGCCTTGTGAGGTTTGCCTCGCCTTGATATCTCCACTCCTCGTGAGCCTGCCTGACTAGGCCACTCTAGAGGAGGTCTTGCATCGTCCGCCTCGCGAGGCTTGGCCCCTCGCGAGGGTCTTGGATGCCTTGTTGATGAAGTTGTGCCGTACGGCCTGCTGGCTTAGCCACGTAGCGGGCCGCAGGCAGGCAAGTCTGGGGACCCCTGTTCCTAGAACGCTGACAACTGTTGGCAGAAATTCGTGCTAGACTCGGCGGCCATCACGCCGCAGCTCGGGCCCTTGTAAGCAAGGCCTTCCTTACAGGTTTCTACTGGCCGACAGCCCGAGCAAACGCGCAGGAACTCGTCAACATTGCGTCGGTTGCCAACTTTTTGCAAACCAAAGCCATATGCCACCTACCGCTCTCCAAACAATCCCCATTACTTGGCCCTTTCCGGTCTGGGGGCTTGATATGGTCGGACCCATTAAAGAAGGAAGCCATAAGAAAAAGTACCTATTGGCCGAGACCGGACCAGTGATAGACTTCATATCCGGGGTTGTACACCGTTATGGTGTCCCCCACAGCATCATCACCGATAACGGCTCGAACTTCACAGCTGACGGGGTAAAAACTTGGTGCGGCAACATGGGCATTAAGCTCGATTATGCCTCCGTCTACCACCCCCCAAAAAATGGTCAAGTCGAACGAGCAAATGGTCTTATTATGAGCAGCATTAAACCCAGATTAGTGCGATGCTTGAAGGAATCAGATACGCACTGGGATGAGGAGCTCGACTCTGTACTATGGGGGCTGCGGACCACGCCGAATCGCACTACCGGATACACACCGCTTTTTATGGTATACGACGCAGAGGCGGTACTGCCCTGCGACATCATTCATGACTCACCTCGAGTGCGCATGTACAAAGAGAAAGAAGCCGAGCTTGATCGGCAGGATAGTTTAGACGCCCTGGAGGAGGAGCGTGACGTTGCAAAAGCCCGCTCCGCATTCTACCAGCAACGGGCTCGACCGTATCAAATCAGAGAAGTACGGGCCAAAACTTATAACGTTGGCGAACTCGTTCTACGCCTACCAGAGAAGAAAAAGGACAAGCTCAAGCCCAAATGGGAAGGTCCCTTCATCATCGACAAAGTTCTAACCGGTGGAGCGTATCATCTGCGTGATGCATCGGATAATCGACTTGAGCCAAACCCATGGAACGTGGCCAGACTCCAAAGGTTCTACGCCTAGTGTCAGACTTTGTGTTTGTCTCCTTACCTCCGCACATTTTTTATATATATCCACTATCTGTCTTTCTTTCTTTATTTCTTCCCTTTTTCTTCACGGCCTTAAAAGGTTAAAATGTGTCTTGACTACACAATTTTGATGCACCATGCGTGCTCATTATACCCAGGGGCTTCTTATACAGAAGCTTAATAAAATTATGTTCCGGGCTCTATGCCCCCTGCACATGTGTTACTTCTCCACATGTACCTTTTCTTCGCCATTATATGCATCGATATGACTTAAGTTTTGGCCAAGCTGGGTTGCCTGGCTCTTGTGTTTATGCCCTACGTTCCCGTTAATTCGGCTAGGGCATAAGGGGAGAAACTCTGCGATTGTTACCGCCGGGTCAGCCGGATGTTTACCTCAGACTGGGTGAAGCCGAAAGCTAGCATTCTTAAGAGAATATTCGGTCAGTGAACAAAAGATGACCTTTACTTATTGCACTAAATGCCCCCATATGTTTATATCCTGCGTCTCTTTTCGCAGTTCGGACATGCACATTAATGCATGCGTACCCAGGGAAAGGAACCCTTAACGAAACTATTCTCCCTAGAAGATGTTTCTTACTATCCATGTAATATAACATAGCTAGTTGGGTACTTGTCTGTTCAAGCACTTATGAACCCTATGCCTGGTTTCCACGCGAACCCTGGTTTTTACATAACTGACCGGGTATTCGGATACACTCCGGACTGTCGGGTCCGGAGGTCGAAGCAAAAAGGTCCACCATGACAAATGATTTACAATCCGGATAGGGACAAAATATGTCACTTGAAGTACACAGTCACTTAGACTGACTAAATTCTTCTTCTACACCATCCAACAGGCTGTCTAGCCTACAATCCTCTTGGGAATACTTTGCGACTAATTTTACCTGGTCATATACCAAACTAACGGGGATCTCTTTCCCATCAGACCCTACAGGTCCGACCTCGGCCATGTGGTTCGGGTCAGCCTTGGTATATCGCGTCTTCACCATGGCCCAGGCTTCCCTTGCACCTTGTCGGCAGGCAGATATCTTCCATAATCGGAAGCGCCGCCACGCTCCCTTGAGCATCTCTACGAGCTCCCCCATGCCTCCTGGCAAGGAGGTGGATGGCCACAAGGCCTAGGAAATGCCCTGCATCACCTACCGAACTTGATCGTGTAGTTGTGAGAGCTCTTGCAGAAGATTGCCCGCAGATCAGGGCATCTCCTCTTCGAGATGACCCGTATGTATACTAACTGGTACATGTCATTTTATTCTTTTTGATCAGGACAAGTATTACCAGATGGGGCCTTCTTGGACTCCTCCATTCCGGCAACTGCGACCTGTAGCTGGGCTTTGCACTCCTCTAGCTCTTGAGACAACTCAGGGGCTACTGATATACATAATTATCAGATTTTCATACCCGTATATCCGTTACATACTGGTCCGTGGCTCTGGCAAGGCCATTTTGAGCAACTCAATTATACGCGTCTCCTGAGTTGAAGGCATCGAACGCCTCTTCGGAGAAACCAGGGTCGCGGAGTATGGCCCGGCGACGCCTATGATTGATGGCACTCTCCAATTCGAAATTTGTAGCGGATAGCCTATCCGCATCCTCTGTAGGAGGAACATCCGGTGTTGTCCCCACGTTAGCATCTGCCCCTAAGTCCGGCTCTGGAGTCTGGCTGGTGGAGGCGTGGCCGGTAGGCTCTCCGAACACGGTCCAGCGAGCGTTGTTTCTGCCATGAACCATGGACGTTATTATATTTTAAAGACGACAACCACGGAGTAGTTTTTTTCATACCTAAGCGACGGTGTCTCCGTCCTAACCGCCTTTCTTTTAAGCCTACCCGGCTTCGGTGCCCCTTGTTGATGAGTCACCGCGGGTTTGGCATGGCGCCCCGAGGGCCTTCCCTATAAGATGCAATACGTGTGCGGTGGGTGAGGTGCAAAAAAGGGATCCTTCTCGGAAGTTGGGACTCCGGTTTTACTTACATGTGATGCAGGGAGCAGCCTAGGATAATCGGCTATGATGGCCACCAAGGCACCGTCGCATCTTAACTGATAGAACGTCCTGTCAACAAGCTCTACAAATATGTCCAGATCTTCTTCGAGTCCGGGGTTGAGGGCCCGGTCAGGGTCCTCTGGCTGTACAGACGGGCTATGGACCTCCCTCATAGCTTTTCGCAGTTCCTGCTATGAAGTAGCAATGTAAATATTTATGATGAAGAATGCAGGAAGGTCTGGAGTAAAAAGGTAGCAGCTCGCCCAGTTTGGGGGGTTGTACATGGAGAATCCATCCCGTGGCTTAATGCGGATGAACTCCTCTTCCTCTCCTTTGTACAAATCAGACAGTATTTTCGCTAGAGCAGCGGCGAAGTCCGGACCTTTATGACCGCAGCGGGTGGCATCGTCTTCTCCATTGAAGTGCCACATGGGTTTCCCCCGATACTAAAGTGGCTACACCCCCCCCCCCCGCATTATACATAT
>NC_041382.1:262378668-262382487 GCF_002162155.2 Triticum dicoccoides | reverse complement strand
CATATTGACATAACCTCGACTATTGTCAGTCCTGATTTGGCTCACGTTTTTATCCTGCCCATCAGGTAAAGGACCTCTATGTTATCTTCCTCTTGGGGGCTCTGAGGGCACCAGCTACGGCATTTCTTCAAAGGGGCATTATTAAACTCAGGAAGGCCTATCCGAATAGGGTCCCGAAGGGGGACGTCCTCCATATAAAACGACTCTGAAGGCCAGTCTTCGGATGTCTTCTTCGGAGTACCGGACAGGTATCCGGCCCTGGTGATGCGCCATATTTCGGCTCCGCCCACTTGATATATTGACTCCTCCCGTGTGTTGGGTACGAGGCAGAATAGCCTCTTCCATAGCTCGAAATGAGTTTCGCAGCCCAAAAACAGCTTGCAAAGGCGACGTAGCCGGCGATGTGTAATATGGAGGCGGGAGTAAAGTTATGCAGCTGGAGGCCGTAGAACTCCAGGAGCCCGCGGAAGAACGGATGGATTGGAAATCTGAGTCCCCTCAATAAGTGTCTAGTCCGGCTCGGACGGGGACCATACATAGAGTAGGGAGAAACCCCTGGGTCTGTAACTCTACTAATTGGCTATGGAGGACGGAACACTTCTCCCAATTGCCTGGCTTAGTGCTATGGGAGCAAGAGGAGGAGCTGCGATGACCGGCCATGATGGGATGGACTTTTCTGGGCGCGCTCCGATGGGTACTCGTTGTGTGAGGATGGTGTGGTTTGGATTTGAGGATCCCAGTCTCTTTAAATAGACGATTTACTTACATGGTTAGGGTGGCAAATGTAAAAATGCCCCGACTTCTCGCATTCGCTCGACACATGGAAGATAGCCATTATTAAAGAACAGATGCCGAGGAGTGGAACATTCATGGGAAGCCGAACACTACTCGTTACGACAGGTACTCGAGATTTGGAGAAGAACCCGCCTTGCAATGCCGAAGACGATCTTCGCGCCGGACTCATCGTCATTGAAGCTTGGTTCAGGGGCTACTGAGGGAGTCCTGGATTAGGGGGTCCTCGGACAGCCGGACTCTATACTTTGGCCGGACTGTTGGACTATGAAGATACAAGATTGAAGACTTCGTCCCGTGTCCGGGTGGGACTCTCCTTTGCGTGGAAGGCAATCTTGGCAATTCGGATATGTAGATCTCCTCCCTTGTAACCGACTTGGTGTAACCCTAGACCCCTCCGGTGTCTATATAAACCGGAGGGTTTAGTCCATAGGACAAGAACAATCATAATCATAGGCTAGCTTCTAGGGTTTAGCCTCTACGATCTCGTGGCAGATCAACTCTTGTAATACTCATATCATCAAAATCAATCAAGCAGGAAGTAGGGTATTACCTCCATCGAGAGGGTCTTAACCTGGGTAAACATTATGTCCCCCGCCTCCTGTTACCATTAGCCTTAGACGCATAGTTCGGGACCCCCTACCCGAGATCCGCCGGTTTTGACACCGACAGCCACACCTCCCATGTCTGTGGGCGTGCCTCCCATGCATGTGGCAATGCCATGCAGGCAGAGACAGAAGCTGGGTGTGTGGAGAGCGACGAGTCGGTGGCCAGCTTCTCCGTGTCCGCTGCCATCATCGAGGAGAAGTAGAACACGGGAGGCCGCCGCCACTTGGGTCCCATGAAGGCGACCACTGAGGTGACCATTGCGCATTCAGTTGGTTTCTTTGCTGCTTGGTCTCTTCCGAGGACCTTCGTTGACCCCGCAAGTGTCCGCCGGACATGTGGAAGACAACGGGATCCGCGGGTGGCCATTTAGATTAGGTACTCCCTCTCCTGTTGGCGGGAAATATTTGTTGTAAGAATGGATAAATTGGATGTGTCTATGACTAAAATAAGTGTAGATACATCCATTTCTAGGACAAGTATTTCCGGACGGAGGGAGTATTAATTATACGAAGAGAGCCAGATTAGCACCGGTTAGTTCATGTAAATGTAATAAAATCCATCATGTTTATATGAAGATCCGGCTTTTTTATACGAAATCCTACATGCTTATATGAAAATAGTCTGTGTTTGCACGAGTTTCATCTGGTTGGTTAGAGTTGTGAAAATGTATGCCGCTGGTGTTTGATGTCGTCGTCCGCAGAAGGAAGTGGGAGGAAATTTGCCGGTTGCCATTGGAGGTGCTCTTATGCTGGAAATAATAGAGTCACATCCAGTCCATTTGAGTTAATTGAGTGTATGATTCTCCCTCTATAAAAAGTTAATTGCATGTACAATGTACACGAGACTTGCAGGGTGGCTACAACTTCATACAAAAAGTTAAAAAAAAGTCCATCCTTAATCTTGTATTCTAAGTACTCTATGGGTTCGACTGTCAGTATAGTAGCGAAAAAAGTATATATTAAATAAGTAATATATAATATAAAAATCTAAAGTTAAAGATAGAATTCGAACTCAGGTCATCGCGTTGCGAGCATCCAGCGCTAAGCAGTCTAGCACATTTTTGTTGTAGACCATGCTGGAGATATATCTCCATGTCTACTCTTATACTCCCTCTATTCCTAAATATTTGTCTTTTTTCAGATTTCAAATGGAGTACCACATACGGATGTGTATGTAGACATATTTCAGAGTGTAGACTCACTCATTTTGCACCGTATGTAGTCACTTGTTGAAATCTCTAAAAAGACAAATATTTAGGAACGGAGGGAGTAGAAAATAGAGTTGGTGATGATGGTGTGTGTGCCATCCTGCAATATAGGCCGTCGGATTTATATCTAACGGATAGGAAGGAAACTATCATAATTTTGCAAAAATGTACCCACACCCCTCTCCACGTTTGCAAATAAGGCCTTCCCTCATTGATCCTTTTCTCTACTCTTACCAGCAATACGCCCGTGCGTTGCAACGGATCCAAAATAGAATAATACATGTTCACAATCTTGAAAGAAAAACACTCTAGTTTGGTGTATATATCACTAAAAATATACTCGTATTAGGTTTCACTCAAAATATATTCCTTGTGGCTATTTTGATGAGGTGGGGGGGGGAAGTGGTTGGTTTCAAGATACTAAGGGGTTTTTGCAAATTGGTGCAGAGAAGTGGGGTCTTGGTGCAGAAATGCCATGATTGATATCATAGTCATTAGATGCAGATCTGGTGGTCAGAAATGACAGATGGCAGACACACCATCATCACCAACTGAGTCTTCTATAGGAGTTAGAGATAAAAAACAGAGTTGGTGATGATGGTGTGCCTGCCATCCTGCAATGTAGGCCGTCCGATTTATATCTGACGGATAGGAAGGAAACAATGAAAATTTTGCAAAAAGATACCCACACCCCTCTCCACATTTGCAAATAAGGCCTTCCCTCGTTCATCCTTTTCTCTCACAAGATAAACTACTCATATAAATGCATCTTGATGTTCCATACAACACATGGGCATCCTGCTAGTCTCTCACAAGATAAACTATTCATACAAATGCATCTCTATGTTCTGTGCAACGCACGGGCATCTAGCTAGTTTATTTTAGAATAGTTACTACAATAATTGTCTTGAAGTGATATATTATATGTCTGCCCCGAGTGATTTCAGATTCACTAGTAGTAACAAAGAAAAGGTTGTCTTGTTAATTAACAGAAAACGGGGTGAAAACTATCACATGAGGCCGGTGAAAACAAGGCACATTGGGTTCAGCGTCATCTTCACGACAACTGTGCGCACGCGAGAAGTCTACACATCGAGGGGGCTATGGAGAAAAAGACATACCTCGTGTGTTTGAGCAAGGCACAGAGACACAATGTTTGAGGGAGAAACTGATTGACATATTAAGATCAGATCGAGTTGTCACCCTTTTGC
>NC_041382.1:262369178-262378263 GCF_002162155.2 Triticum dicoccoides | reverse complement strand
AGTTGGTGATGATGGTGTTCCTGCCATCCTGCAATATAGGCCATCCGATTTATATCTGACAGATAGGAAGGAAACTATGGCAATTTTGCAAAAAGATACCCACAACCCTGTCCACATTTGCAAATAAGGCATTCCCTCATTCATCTTTTTCTCCCACAAGGTAAACTAATCATACAAATGCATCTTGATGTTTCGTGCAACGCATTGGCATCTTGCTAGTAGGGAGAAGGAGTTTGTGTGACCCAAATCTATATTAAGGGATAGGTAGATAGGATGTGTGCGAGGCATACTTAAAGCATCACGGAGATAAACAAACTGTGTGCATGCAAGTGCCGGAAAAATGAAGCGATAAACAATTTCTACGCGCGTGTGTGTGTGAGATATATATATATATATAGGGAGAGAGAGAGAGAGAGCGAGATCTCAAAACAAAAGGTGCTCTGCTGGAATCCCATTGTGTGTAGTCATATGCTTCCGGAACTCGAGTTAAACTTAGGCATATGTGTGAGAGACATAATTATCCTTTGAGACATTAGTGGCTATGGGTGGGCGGAATTAAAGGGGTGGGCATGTTCGACAGGGAGAGCGTTTGTGTTTCTGTGTGAGAGACTTGTAGGATGGGGTAGAAAGATGAATTCTAACCTTGACGGAGGGAGAGAAATACACGAAGTGCAAGTGTGTGATTCTGATGGCCACGGGGAAATTAGATATGTATGCGTGTGAGAGAGATTGCACAATTCATTCATGTGTCCAAAGGTGCATCGCTTGAACATAAATCAATATCTACTTCGTACCGTGGCCAAAGGTACAATATTGATTCAACTCTATAAAGATTGGACACTCACATATCACATAATTGTCTATCTAAATAAACCTTTTCAATTGTGCATGCCAAAGTTACAGTGATTTTTCTTCAAACAACCGATGTAGCTATCATGTACATGCACCATTGTTACTCTTGCATTCAAATTCATTAGTCTTGGATGATTTCACGTTCTATTATGAAGTAGTATATGTAATATTCATATATTAATTCAACGGGTATGCAATTTATGAAATGGAGGCTATGTAATCATATGAGGTAACACTTTTAAGTAGAGGACTACAATATCCATTTCTTCTGTGGGACTACGATATCCATTTATTTTTGTGCGCCTCTACACCAACACGTCAATGCATTATGTTTAAAGTAAATAACGAATGGCTCTAAATTATCTATTTACATGAGAAATACATAGGTTGAGTGTTTGATCGCTTTTTTTGTGAACTCGCCTCTACACCCGTACGATTGGTTGTGCCCGTGTGAACATCCAAGTTATCGGTGCATCATCCCGAGTTATTGTCTTTTTTCTGGGGTGGACTTCACACCAGTTATTAACTGCTGATGACTGCCCTGTGTACACAGTGTCACATGACCTTCCCGCTAGCACGGTCCAAAATTAGTTGAAAATGGATACGAACAATCCCACGGGCGGCAAAATCTCCCCCTCCTTCTAAAATTTCCGCCACCTAGTCTTTAGCATGGGAAATTCCCCTTTTGTCCTTGTTGCATGGAGAACAATAGTAACAGTACCACCCTCATCTACATAATAGGTCGGGGCTGCTTTGGTAACATCCGATTCCCCCCCACCACACGGCACCCCCATTTCCTCTCCCCATCCCACAAAACAACTAACTCCACAACACCAGAGCATCTTACATCACGCCGTCCGTACTTCAACAGCCTTTCTATCCCTCCCCTCTCGAAACCCTAGCCTGCTCATCCACCGGCGTACCAGAGCCCGTTCACTGTCAGTGGCATCCACCTCGCTGGATCTACTTCTGCGGCCGCATCTTCCCCTCCCACATCCACTAGAAACAAGTAGACTGCTCATCCACCACTGTACCACAGCCCATTCAGTGCCGGCCTTGTCCACGGCGCCGGATCTGTTTCGCCAGTACTCTCGTCAACCGCAGCGCATCTGCAGCGGCTCATTCGTACTCCCCACCGGAGATGCTTCGTCAACACCCCCCCGGAGCCGCCCCACCGGCGGCCTCTGATCCTCTTCGCCGACACCTTCCTCAACCCTACCGGAGCCGCTTCACCGACACCATCGTCAACCATGCCGGAGTAGCTTCACCTATACCATTCTCAACCCTACCAGGGCCGCTTTGCCAACTCACAAGTCCACGGCCACAGATCCACTTCGTCACACCCTCATCCAACCTACCGGAGCAGCTTATGACAGCCCATCCACGGCCGCAGATTCGCATCATCGACACCATCCTTAACCCAACCACCGGAGCAGCTTCACCTACGCCCTCGTCCATGGCCACATATCCGCTTCGCCCACCCCGTAGTCCACCCTACCGGAGCCGCTCCACAAACACCCTACTCGACAGTTCTAGATCTCCTTACCGGACCCCGACAGCCAGTGCAGCGTCATCACCCTTGACGTTTCTAACCTGATTCCCACCATCTGGCAAGATGTCAACCACGCGCCACGGCCTAGGTACTTGTCACCTTTAAACCCATCCAGCATCACCTACCCGATGTACTTCAAATATACTAACAGGTCGCTGTTACCTTTATGCGGTTGGCAAAAACTACAAGGACGATGTTTCTTCTAGATCTAACAGCTTGGCCAACCAAGATCCTGGACTAAGGCATTGCTATGATCTTGTAAGTGTGTCTCTCTCTCTTGTATTGTTGTGTGCCTGCCAGCGTGCTTTGCTAGCATTTTTGACCAATAATCCCTTCGTGCAGACAATGATTTCTACTACTGGCTGCTAAATTAGATATGTAGATGTCATACATGATACTACCTCATACCTTCGTTCCTAAATATAAGTCTTTCTAGAGATTCCACTATAGGCTACATACGGAGCAAAATGAGTGAATCTACACTCGAAAATGCATCTATATACATCTGTATGTGGTCCATACTGGAATCTCTACAAAGACATATATTTAGGAACGGAGGCAGTACATTACACAAAATCGTAGGTGGCATGTTGGAATTCCAGTGCACTACATCATGCTCCCTTAGAGTGCCTGCTAGTCTAGCACCCAGAGTCATGGCTAGTTTATGTTACACACACAATCATTAATAGGTGGTTTAAATATGCGCAAGGTATATGCCATGTATTATCATGTAGAGATGTCTGAAATTAGCCATGTCAACTTTCAGATAAGGTTACACAATGAAAAAGTACAAGATGTATGTGGCAATTTCATGGAACATCACAAAAAAAAGGAGAGGCAGCGGTGAGCCAATACAGTGTGCTATGGTAGGTCACTTCTCCTTTGCATTCATCATGACATGTTATTTGTATGTCAGTTCTATTGGCCAAGTTTCTTAGGGACAGTTATTATGAGTTATCCTAAGAAAATAAGCACCTGTGAATATAAGCTCCAGGTAATAAGCCAACCAGTTCTTTTCATTGCCTTCCTTTTCAGCTTGTCTTTGGTATGATCAGCGAAAGGTCTAGATTGCATTATATTTTTTTCATTTTGCTGCCCATATGAAAAATAATTTGACTTGCAAACACCACAAATTGAACCCAGTGCAGTAATTAAGATGATAGGAAAACAAACCATCACTATTTGTTCAAAATGCAAATACAAAGATACCATCTACTTGGTACAATCTACTTTGGTCAATGTCTTCCATAGAGATCCCATTACCTAATTTAAACGAAGAACACATGACCGACATTGAAATGAAGAACAATTATTTATTGAAATTTTGATGGTCCAAGTGGCTGGTTATTATCATATAGCAGCAGCACTTGAAAGCATCATATAGCAGCAGCAGCTCATAACAACTCATCATATAGCAGCAGTAGCAGCAGCAGCAGTGTGCAATTCACCATATACCAGCAGCAGCTCATAGCAATTCACCATATAGTAGCAGCAGTAGCAGCTCATAGTAATTCATCATATAGCAGCAGCAGGAGCAGCTCATAGCAATTCATCATACAGTAGCAGCAGGAGCAACTTATAGCAACTCATCGTATAGCAGCAGCAGTAGCTCGAAGCAATTCATCATATAGCATCAGCAACTCATAGCAAATCATCATATAGCAGTAGCAGGAGCAGCTCATAGCAATGCATCATATAGCAGCAACAGAAGCATCTCATAGCAATTCATCGTATAGTGGATCAAAATGAAAATTTGGCAAAAAAATCGAATGATATCCTCACCTTGTTGGATGAGCTCATCCTTTAATAGCACCTCAAGGCCACGCCCTGGGAGGAGGAGAGGGGGAATAAGTTGCCTTCTACTGCAGTGTGGCATCAACCGTAGTTGTGTGGCGCCCGCCAGAGTAGTGCGTTGGATGGACCATAGTGGAGCAGCTGCTGGAGACCATGAGAAGGAGGGGCGACGCCAGAGGGAGGACCAGCCAGGGAAATTTGCCCCTACCAGCCGTCCATGTAGCCTAGCTGGATAGAGCATCGTCGAGGACTAGGTCAGATGGGAACAGAGGCAACGGCTTGCTAGAGGAACCCTAGGGCTACAGGCAGGGGATTGAGGTAGAGGGAAAGGGGAGAGGAGATGCAAGCTGGCAGGGCAATGAACGCTTGCGTGTTCATTTTTACCTGAGGGTCAGGTGTGACGCGAGCCTGAGCAGTTGCATTTTGAGTGTAATACAGGCAGACAACAGAGTCATTTCACTATTCCACTTCCCTTCATTTTTAGTGAGCTTCTACCCGAAACACCCCCCCTCCAAAGTGATATAAGTTAATCCCAAGCCCATAACTCAAAAATAACTTATTTACATCTTTTATGGCTTATTTTGATAATAAGCCCTAAAAAGGCGGAATCGAACTCGCCCTTAACATGCAATTCAATTGTGCGTGCAATGATGAATCACTCATACCTGCTATAGTGTAGATTTAGGCATCATCATACATGGTATAACCTAAGACATGTGCATTCCATTGAAGAATCTAGAATATGTAATGTTTATGTTCGTTCATACATTGCACATGATGTTTAAATGTCCCTTAAATCTTCTCAGTCAAGTGATGGTCTTTAAGCCTCATTCTTTGCTTTTTTTCTTGATATGTATGATTTGCTCACACATCTGTTCAATTGCTGTTTGCATCAGCCAACCATACAAGGATTGTTTGCTTTGATTACTTGCTGTTCTTGACCTAACACTCTTACAGAGCTTGTCAACAATTTAAACAGCAAGGGCTGCTGTAGTGGGGCCTTGTCTAACTCATAGGTGACATAAAGGTTTGGATGTACACTAAAGTAGGCTCTCCAAGAGTACCTCGAGATCCAGTTCGAAGGTATGCCTAGTTTTTACATACTGCAGAGATAGTAAATGCTCATTTCATTGTGTGCAAGTGCAAGAGATGTGGCATGTTTCATTATGTTGTATTGTTTTGTTATAATCTCATCCTTTTGTGTTGTTCACAGACTGGAAAGTATGCATATTTATCTTCCAAGGAGACGAGTAACTAGTTTGTGTCACCTCGCAGAGGGGGTGCAATGAAGATAAGATTGAGGATTTCGAAGTACAAGATGTTAGGAAGGAGTCGTGCAAGAGAAGTAGGAGTTGCGCTGAGCCTGTTCAACCAGTTAAGGTAAGTCACTGTATCCAACTCAACAGTTCAATTCCTTGTTTGTTTCAGGCATAGTTAATTTGCTCTTTTCAATTGCTTTATTTGTCCTCAGTAAATGAGATTCCCAAACAATGATGCCTGATGTTGGGTACTTGTATAACTATTAGTTGATATAATTAAAGGCCTTACCATTTAATTACTCTGGCGAAGTGTGCCTGAACCTTTGAAGTCTACTAACCAACTATTATTGCATGAGGCTCACAATCTAGTTTATACTAGGTTAATGATTGCATAGTTTTGTTTGTTGTAGTAGGTTTGTATGAATCCCTCTACTGTTCATTATGCTCCCTAAGACATTAATTGAGCTACAGAATGGCCAACTGCTTGCTTACTCATATGCAATGTGTTGTCTAAATTTGTAACTTGTCTGTGTTTTGGATTGGGCCCCAACATCATGCTCCTCTGGTGAGCTAAGAGAGATTTCTGTATGCAGGCTGCACAGACTACCTTTTTAATATTTTCAAAATATCACCTGCTTATGCTTCATGATGTGTAACATTATTGTTAGTCATGTTTGGCCATGTACGAAATAGTCTATCTTGCTCGTTTCACTATTGTAACTATATTTTTGCCCTATTAATCTATACTTACAGAAACATTTCAGGATGAAGTGACATCAACACAAAGATCCACGAGTAGTGTGGCATGGACGTTGCCGAATGATTATGGATTGGAATTGGAATGTGTTGATGTTCTCGAGCATCAACTAGAGGTGGCAAGACAACATGTACATGATTCTCAACGTACAATCAACAAGTTGAGACTGGACATGCAGGTATTAGATGCAGGAGTCAAAAAATGAAACAAGACACTAAGGTAACCATGAAGGAAATTTTTGCTAACTGAATCTGGCCAATCCATATTTCTGAAGAGATTATAGTTCAAATGGTAAGTTCTGTTGATGCCTGTCTATGATGTATGAGCTTTATTTGTCCAGTGTATGTAATTTGCTGTTTATGTATGCTTTATAATCACTGGTGCCGAATTATAATGCCCAGTGGGTATATTCGGCTGTAATTTCTGTATTGTATAGTGTAGGATTATTCTACGTTTCTATGCTTTTTTATTGTATAGTGTATGTTTTTTAGGGGCGATAGCATAGAGTAGGATATTTCTTGAATATGCTATATCGTTGAAATGGGGGCCAACATGCCCAAACATTTCCTGGATGCCATACAAACGAACAAACATGTGCAGTCAAAGCAGGCCTTAATTCGGCTAGTCAAAATAATATTAATTGGATCCCAAATGGGCCCACCGTAACAACGGCTCTTAGCAGGCCGTCAACAGGCCTAAAGCTCGATAGGGCCGTATAAATCGAAATGTCTTGTGGGCCTTTAGCAGGCCAAAATAAATGTCAATTTTGTCTCGGACCTTTTACTTTACGGGCCAGTAAGAGGCTGAAAGTGTTATGGGCCAGAGGAGGCCCAATTTGCAAACTAGGCTTTTCATAGGCTGAAAGTCGCGTTGGGCTGAAATGATGCCCTGCGGAACGTGGGCCCCTAAGAGACCTAAAGTCAAAGGCTGATCTGTTGTGCGGGCCCTTAACAGGCGGAGAGACAAAATGGCTTAGAGTTGGCCCATTTATCGTATGGGCCGAGGACAGGCCTAAAGTCACAGCGGGCTAGAATGGCCCAACTGCAGAATGGGCCGAGAAAAGGCCGAAAGACATTCCGGGCCGTTAACGGGCTGGAACTAACGATGGGATGCTAACAGGCTAAAAGAAGCTTGGGCCGCAATTGGGCCCAAAAACGAAGCAGGCTGTTAACAAGCTTAAACTGACGATGGGCTGCAAAATGTCGAATCTAGAATGGGCCTTTGATGGGCCAATTATGTGTAACTTGTATGGGTCGTACTTGTAAATGGGCTTGACTCAAGTAGGCCGCTAATGGGCCGGCCCGCTTATTTTGATAGGCCCAGCATTTTCACCGGAATGGGCCTCTGCTGGGTCGTGCCATGTGTCGACGTATCATAGGCTCCACCTGTCCAATGAGTGGATGCCATCTGTCTAAACATTGTGCCGACACGTGTTTCCTCCGGCCAATGAGAATTTTGCATGTAGAAAATTACGATTGGTCTAGGCTGTTAACGGGTTATCGGATCCAAAACCGGACCCGATAGCTTAACAACGTCCTATTACGGTGGATGCCATGTGTCAGTCACCCTTGATGAAAGCACTTCTATGACGCGCGATTTATCATCATGGAAGTGGACACTTCCGTGATGATAATTTTTGTAATGTGAACACTTCTACGACAGCACAGGTATGACTATCTTGATTCTGTCATAAATTTTTCATGGATGTACATGCATGACAGAAAATGTGACCTACTGTGACAAACACATATCATCACGAAAAGTGTCTTTTCTTGTATTCAATATGAAGGTTAAGCTTACAGAATTCCTCATGGAGAAGTTGTTGGCCCTACTTCAACATGATATTGTTGCAATAGGACTTACAACTTAGTGCATCAGCCATGACATTGCCTTTGCCTGGGGTGTAAGTGATCCCTAAGTCATAATCTGAGATCAACTCCAACCAACGTCTTTGTATAAGGTTCAAATTTGGTTGGGTGAAGATATACTTGAGACTCTGGTGATCGGTGTAAGTCTTGCAACATTTACCAAGAAGGTAATGTCGCCAGGTCTTAAGCGCATAGACTACAGCTGCAAGCTCTAGATCATGTGTAGAATAATTCTCATCATGTGGATGCAACTGTCGAGATTTATAGTGTAACGCCCCGAGACCGATGTGCCAGGTGTCTTCCAGTTATTCGTTGTTGTTAGCCTTGTCTTTGCTTGCATGTCATGCATTGCATATCATGTCATCATGTGCATTTCATTTGCATACATGTTCGTCTCATGCATCCGAGCATTTTCCCCATTGTCCGTTTTGCAATCCGGCGCTCCTATGTCATCTAGTGTCCCTTTCCACCTCTTTTCGTGTGCGGGTTTTAAACGTTTTCGGATTGGAACGAGACTTGTCATGCGGCCTTGGTTTACTACCGGTAGACCGCCTGTCAAGTTTCGTGCCATTTGGACTTCGTTTGATACTCCAACGGTTAACCGGGGGACCGAAATGGCCTCGTGTGTGTTGCAGCCCAACACCCTTCCATTTTGGCCCAAAACCCATCTAAACCTCCTCCATCATCTCTTTCGTTCGATCACGATCGTGTGGCCAAAAACCGCACCTCATTTGGACTCTCCTAGCTCCCTCTACCTATAAATATGTGGCTCTCCCCGAATTTTTCATGCAGTCCAAACCCTAGCCTTCCACCTCCTCGCGCCGCCGGACACATCCACCGACGGCCAGACATGTCCACCGCCAGCCGCCACGCGTTCTGGCCAATGAGAGGCCGACACGTCATCAGCACCGCCCCCACGCCCTATCTCATCTCACCACGTGGCGCCGCCGCGCTCGCCCCTGCCACCAGCCCGCGAGCCCAGATCAGGCCCGCGGGGCCCATC
>NC_041382.1:262262778-262368738 GCF_002162155.2 Triticum dicoccoides | reverse complement strand
AGCGCCCGCGCCCTCGCGCCTTCCGCCGCCTACACCCCGTCTTCGGCAACCGGACGCCGCCGGCCGCCGCCCGCCGCTCGCTCTCCCTGACACGCCTTGTCGCTGGAGCCTCACGCCGCCGCCTCGGCTTCCACACTCCTCCGCCGGAGCCGCGCCTCGTGCCGACCTCATCGCCGGTGGCCGCGCCGCCTCGTTGCGGATCCGGTCGGGCCGGACCGGATCCGTCCAACCGCTCCCTTCCCCGCCGGCCCCGGCGATCGCCGGAGCCTAGAGTTCGCCGGAGCCGGAGTTGACCTGGATCGGGACCAGATCCACCGGGTTCCCCATTCAAACAGCGCCCCTCCATCCTGGATCTCCTTATCCCGCTTCGTCTCGTCCCCGCGTTGACTTTTCGCGGAGGTAGAATTTCACTAAGTCCCCGAAATTTCCAAATTCATATGCCTCTTTTCGTCATGTCAAAATTCATCATCCGTGGGTCCGATTGATGCGTGTAGCATCTAAAAATGTTCGTCTCAACGAGTACATCATTTCATCTCATTGCATCATTTTCATTTGAGCTTATCTTGATGCCTGAAATGTTGATGGAAGAGGGCTATGTGAGTATTTTGTCAGATCTGTTTCAGCAAATGGCATTTTGTCATTTTCGCCATGATTACTGTCTGCATGCTATGACCCTGAGATCTACATGTTTTTTGTTATATGCCATGCCATCTTTACAGAGGTGCTTACCATGTATTTTTGTGATATGTGTGGTGACTAGCACAAGCTTGCAAAGTAGCGTAATCGGTAATGCTGATTTCAGTGACTTAGAATTTCACCAAGTCCTTGTCCTGATTTTGTTGTTATGCCATATGTTCATGTTGTTTCCTAGTGATCCGTGCCTCTTTTGGGGATGATCAGTAAGGATGTTTTGTTAACATTGTGGTTCTCTATCCATCTGTGTCTTTGTTTGCATTTATGGAGCATCCTAGCTTGAGTCAATCGAGCTCTACTTTTGCTATATTGTGAATCCTGGCAGATTGTTGACTTGTTAGCGATTTTGGCGAGGATGTTGCTATTGATCCGTGCATGCTATGTTGTTGTTCTTGCCATGTCTAGCTTCTATGCCATGTCTTCTTGATGGGTGTATGCTTAGTTTGTCATGCCATGCTCTTTAGTGAGTGCATCGAGCTCGTAAACATGCCTACTTTTTAACTGATTTGCATGCTCCAGTTTTTCACTAAGTCTGAATCTGTTTATGTTTTTGCCATGTTCACATGCTTGCAATTGTATTTTCCGATCCCTTTTGGCTCAAGGTCACTAAGGGACTTCTATTAAGTGCTTTGAGTGCTTCATGCCATGCCTTGTTTTGCCATGATATGTTCCTGTAGCATGTAGTTTTCATGCTCTAAAGTGTGCTTCCTGATGATAAATTCCAGACTTGTGTTAATTTCACAAAGTCTGAAACTTGTTATCATTTACACTTTTGCCATGCTTGTTTGAACCTGTTAATGGATGAATTAGCCATAGCTCAGTGTTCATCTTTTGTCAAGCATCTTGAGTGGATCTCTGCCATGTATTTTGTTGCCATGTTTGAGTGATGAAGCATATTTATCTTGATGCATTTATATGGGTACTTGCTGTTTATCGCAGACCGGGTGCCATATTTGTTTTGCTTGCCATTTCCAAACCGTGCATCCGATTCCGGTGATCTTTATATCGATTTCAACCAAAATCACCTCACCTCTCCAGTGGCACCCTTGGATTTCCATGTTGAGGCCAGGTCCAATCATTCCTTTCCAAATCATGCATATGCATCGCATACCGCATCCCGCATATCATACCATGTTCATGTGTTGGTTGTTTACTATGTTGTGTGCTTCTTTCCGGTGTTGATTCTTCGGGTTTGTTCCGGTAACGTCGTGATTGTGAGGACCCGTTCGACTATGTCCTTTTGTCTTCTTCATGGACTCATTCTTCTTCCTTGCGGGATTTCAGGCAAGATGATCATACCCTCGAAATCACTTTTATCTTTGCTTGCTAGTTGCTCGCTCTTTTGCTATGCCTATGCTGCGATACCTACCACTTGCTTATCGTGCCTCCCATATTTTTGAACCAAGACTCTAACCCACCTTGTCCTAGCAAACCGTTGTTTGGCTATGTTACCACTTTGCTCAGCCCCTCTTATAGCGTTGTTAGTTGCAGGTGAAGATTGAAGTTTGTTCCTTGTTGAAACATGGAGATGTTGTTCCTTGTTGGAACATGTTTACTTGTTGGGATATCAAAATATCTCTTATTTAATTAATGCATCTATATACTTGGTAAAGGGTGGAAGGCTCGGCCTTATGCCTGGTGTTTTGTTCCACTCTTGCCGCCCTAGTTTCCGTCATATCGGTGTTATGTTCTCAGATTTTGCGTTCCTCATGCGATTGGGTTATAATGGGAACCCCTTGATAGTTCGCTTTGAATAAAACTCCTCCAACAAGGCCCAACCTTGGTTTTACCATTCGCCACCTAGACTTTTCTTTTCCCTTGGGAGTCGCACTCTCGAGGGTCATCATTATTTTAACCCCCCCCCCCCCCGGGGCCAATGCTCCTCTGAGTGTTGGTCCACCTTGTCAGCCGCTGGGGGCCACCAGGGGCAACTCTGGGCTGGCCTACCGGAAGTTTGGACAATCCGGTGTGCCCTGAGGATTTGTCGGCACATTCGGGTGGTTTTGTTGGTCTTGTTTTACCATTGTCGAAATGTCTTGTAACCGGCATTCCGAGTTTGATCGGGTCTTCCCGCTAGAAGGAATATCCTTCGTTGACCATGAGAGCTTGTGATGGGCTAAGTTGGGACACCCCTGCAGGGATTTGAACTTTTGAAAGCTATGCCCGCGGTTATGGGCAGATGGGAATTTGTTAATGTCCGGTTGTAGAAAACCTGAAGTTGATCTTAATTAAAATACATCAACCGCATGTGTAACCGTGATGGTCTCTTTCCGGCGGAGTCCGGGAAGTGAACACGGTGTTGGAGTTATGCATGACGTAGGTTGTTCTAGGATCACTTCTTGACCATAGTTTCCCGATCGTGCTTTGCCTTCTCTTCTCGCTCTTATTTGCGTATGTTAGCCACCATATATGCTAGTCGCTTGCTGCAGCTCCACGTCATACCTTTACCTTACCCATAATCTTAAATAGTCTTGATCACGAGGGTGTGAGATTGCTGAGTCCCCGTGACTCACAGATACTTCCAAAACCAGTTTGCATGTGCTGATGATACCGTGCAGGTGACGCAACCAAGCTCAGGAGGAGCTTGATGAAGATCTTGTCCTTTGTGTTGTTTCGTTCTAGTTGATCAGTAGTGGAGCCTAGTTGGGGTCGATCGGGGATCTGTGTAGTATTTGGGGTAGTCGTCTTTTATTTTGGTTCCCTAGACGGACCTTGATTGTATCTGGATGATGTATTGCTTTATTCATGTTTCGTGTGAAGTGGCGATTGTAAGCCAACTATGTATCTTTTCCTTTATGTATTAAATGGGTTGTGTGAAGATTACCTCACTTGCGACATTGCTTTCATTGCGGTTATGCCTCTAAGTCGTGCTTCGACACATGGGAGATATAGTCGCATCGAGGGCGTTGCATATAGGCAATTACATGATGATCCTGCATAAGAATGCAACCTAGTCCCTATCATGAGGCATCACAATAGAAAATAAAGTTCTTAGTGAAATCCGGTGGCACAAGTATATGGGAGCATAAGTCAAGCGTCTTTCATTTCCTGAAAATCATGCTCACACTGTGGGGACCACTCAAACTTTCTATATTTGTTGAGAAGTTCCGTGAGAGGTTTGGCCACTTTGGAAAAGTTCTCAACATAGCGGCGACAATAACTAGCTAGACCAAGGAAACTCCTAACTTTCTTAACGGACTCAGGTGGAGTCCATGCAAGGACGGCCTGGACTCTCTTGGTATTGACAACAATGCCCTTGCTAGAGATTACGTGGCCTAGATAGGTCACTTCTAGTAAGCAAAATTCGCACTTGGAGAAATTGGCATAAAGGCATTGCTCTCTGAGTTTTTCTAACACGAGTCTAAGATGTTCGGCATGCTCTTCCTTGTTCTTTGAGTAAATAAGGATATCATCGAGGTAAACCACGACGAACTTATGTAAGTACTCTATGAAGATCGATTTCATCAAGCGGGAGAATGTAGCTAGAGCATTAGTTAGATCAAAGGACATGACGATGTACTCATACTGGCCATAACGAGTGACAAAATCCGTCTTAGAATGTCCCCGTTTCTGATCTTGATTTGGTGGTAGCCTAAGCTCAAATCCATCTTGGAAAAAACTGAGGATCTAGTGAGTTGATCATACAGGTCGTTGATCCTGCGAAGCGGATACTTGTTCTTTACCGTGACTAAATTAATAGGACGATATCCTACAACCATGCGATCCGTACCATCCTTCTTCTTGACGAAGAGGACAGGACAAGCCCAAGGAGAAGAACTAGGACAAATGAAACCCTTTTGCAAGGACTCATCAAGTTGTTTCTTAAGCTCAGCTAGTTCTAAGGGTGCCATCTTGTAAGGTCTCCTAGAAATTGGAGCAGTTCCTGGGGTAAGATCTATGACAAAATCTACATCCCTGTCAGGTGGATTACCTAGCAGTTCCTCTGAAAGAAATCCGGAAAGTCTCGGACTACCGGGATATCTTCAAGGTCTGGAAGAGGGCTGGCATTAATAGAATAGAGTTGACGCTTTGGAACTCTAGTGGTGACAGTGACTATCTTACCAGATGGGTGTGCAAGCCGAACAGACCTGGTGAAACAATCAATCTTGGCCTGATGAGCTGTCATCCTATCCATACCCAAGATGATGTTAATATCTGAAGACTTGAGACATATCAAGGAAGCAAGGAATACAAGTCTGGCAACATGTATTTCATTTCCATAACTTATCGTTGCAGTTTGCCATTTGGATCCAGGAGTTTGAAAGAGTAATCGGGAGGGCATATCACAAAATGGCATGTCATGCAAGCGGGCATAGCTTTCGTAAATAAAGGAATGAGATGCTCCAGTATCGAACAGAGCCGATGTCGGATAACGATTGACAAGGAGCGTACCAAGAACGACATCTGGATCATCTTGAGCATTTTTAGCTGAGATGTGATGCATACATCCACATTCAGTGGGAGCCGACTTGGCACTGATCATCTTGCGTGATGGATTACCACGGCCAACACACTTCTAGGGTTGGGGTGGAGTAACACTGGTCTGAGTGCAATTACGGGCAATGTATCCTGGCTCGCCGCACTTATAAAAAATCATGGAGGTAGGACGTGGACCCGCATTGCTAGGCGGTCCACCAATAGGCCTGGTGGAGCATATGACTGGACCAGGTGAGGCAACACATAAGATGGCCTCTGTGTATAACCGGGTGGAAGAGCAGAGTTCGGAACCCAAATCCGGCGCTTCTGAGAACTAGAACTGGAGGAAGAACCCAAATCACGGTTGTACTTATGAAACTCCTCGTAAGTGGGCTGAGTTGTCTCTGCATTAATGGCCTTGTTCACAAGAGCCTGGAATGTATTGCAACAGTGCAAGTGGAGATCACGATGCAACTTAGGGTTGAGATCCTTTCGAACCTATCCTGTTTCTTGGCATCCGTGGACACCTCCTCTGTAGCATAGTAGGCGAGGTTCTAAAACTCTGTATTGTAAGCATCAATAGCCATCTTACCCTGGGTGAAACTACAAAACTCTTCTCTCTTGCGGTCGATGAGGTATTGAGGAATGTGATGCTCGTGAAAAGCCCAGTGAAATCTCTCCAGGTAGTTATCTGGCCAGCTGGAAGCATAGGCTCATAGTTCTGCCACAAAAGACTAGTAGAACCTTCTAGGTGATATGCAACATAGGTGACCACGTCACCTTCAGCTATGTTCGCAGAACGCAGCTTGTGAGTGATACTACGGAGCCAGTAATCTACATCGGGTGGCTCAATGGAATGATGGAAGGTGGGTGGGTTCAGACCAATTAAGTCGGTAATGGAAACCAACTCATTAGCCGATGTGTGGTGTTCTTTTCAATCCGTGCCAACAAGAGGCTGGTCTCGCGCTTGTTCATCTCAACCTCCAACATGAACTTTTCCAACGAAGACTGATCGAGAGGATCCTCATCCCTACCATCTCCATGGTTTAGGCTACGAGCAACAGAACTTCGTGTAACTCACGACATCCTGGGAAATGAAACCAAGGATGGGATCAGCATCAACTATAGGATGCAGAATGTAGTACAAGGAAATACTATCTCTTGAACTCCTAGGACAATTTTAGTAGCATAACAACAGTAAAATGCTCAAAATGAGACATCCCGCAAACGACGGGGTAGTACCATACTCCACATCATCACTCAAGGTTCTATGATAGTACTAAACAGACTACATCGGAAGTACTCAAAACTGGAATATGACTCTAATCAACCAATCCTATGAGACTACGAGTAGTAACATGTGATCCTAATAGATGGAAGAGAAAGCCTAGTTCCTTAACCCCATAGGAAAGATAGGATGACTCAGATTAGAAGGCATAAGGTATAAGGAGTAAAAAGAGCCTTACAATTCCTTCCACAGTCAATTCCTTTATATAACTAAGGAATTTCTAGACTCAACTTCGACCTGTTTGGCTTAGTAATCCTACAGGCAGTCAGGCTCTGATACCAAAGTTGTCGGGACCCCGATCCTAAGTTACACCGATCTAGCATGTAACACATCATATCACTTTGCGGCCTCACGCACAGTATTCCCACGGGTGCCACCTTACCTGGCCCTGGACCATTTGCGCCTTTTGGCTCACGTATATGATAGTGTCGCTAGCATCCATGTGATAGAGAACCCGGGCCGACATGACTAGTCATGAATCCAAATTGGCACTAACTTATAGGGACAAGCATACATGACCCAGCAACGAACGTGTCGATCATCAACGTATGAACCCAAGACGTAGCAAGCTATAATGACTTAAAGGAACAACGCGCGACATTTCCCCGAAGGGACAGACACAAGAACAATCACGGACACATGCCGGCCAACCTAAGTGTTCCTTAGCAGTAGCAAGCTACCATGGCTCAGTGGAAACACTAGGAGACATTTCCCCATAAGACAGGCTACCAAGAATATACAACTAGGTGTCGGCTCCCACACATAGCAATACACATTACACGTATGCATAACATGCAAGTATGTGTTGTACAACATGGCATCACAACATAACTCAACAACTCATATAGATAAAGGCTCAGAAGATCCAGCATAGCATTATATTACAAACAGGGGTCACATGACCCATCATTCAGAGCATACGAGCAACGGAAGCATAACATATCTGAGTACAGACAACTTCAAATGAAAAAGGCTGGGAAGCCTGACTATCTACAAGACCCTCCCAAGGGTACAAGATCGTAGCTGAGGTAACAAGATACTCGTCGAAGTCCATGAGGAACTACTAGTGAGACCAAGGACTCCTCTACAAAACATAAATAAAGCAATGTGGGGTTTGGCTGCAGCAAGTCAGCTTTGACTCAGTGGCTATCCTGTTCTACGGCTACGAGAAACTTCCTTGAGGTGAGAAAGTGCACACGAGTACACTAATCACCACTTCAATACATTACTATGGATTCATTCATGTCTCCCTACGAGAAGGCCATCCATAGCACTCACACTTGTCTTGAGCGTTTTAGAGTATCCACTTCAAGTTGTCTATGTACCATATAAGTATCCAAGTATCAACCAGGGACGTGGCTATTCTAATAGATCATGTTAACCCTGCAGGGGTGTACTTCTTCACACGCGCTCTCGCCACTTACTGCCATGTACATGTCATCTACCTCGGCAGCCTTGAAGTGGAAGCTTGGCATGTGTGTCAGCCATGAACTGACTAACCACGCAAGACTCTAGTCTAGGTTTATCGCCTATTCGGGTTCCATCCGCAAGGAGATCCGGCAGGGGTTTCACTCCCGGCCCCAAACGATGTGTGCGGGGTTCCCAAGCCCACCTCGCTGGATGGATCTACGCTTGGTACACCGTGTGCCACGGTGCATAGTCTGTCCCAAGTCCACCCTATCGGGTGCCACTCTGTAGAAAAATAGCACTACCTACAAACACCAGAAACTAGTTGCAACTCCTGGACAGAGATCGAGGCGGTTAATGAGCCGATAGGGGTCGAGTTATCGGAACCCAATGTGTGGTAGTAGCTAGTCTTGGACAACATACACATAACTTAGTGCTCAAGGACGGTCCGAATGAGACAACCCACCATGTACTCCTACATGGCCTCTCATCGCTACCTTTACCAAATTGTGTTCACATGCTTAACTCTCAGCATCAGAACATGGCATAACACTCCAATTCATTCCCAATGAATCATACCTGACACAACTCTAAGCAGTAGCAGGCATGGCATGGTAGGAACACAACATGGCTCAATCAACTCCTACACATGCTAGTGGGTTTCAACTATTTACTGTGGCAATGACAGGTCATGTAGAGGAATGGGTTCAACTACCGCAACACAAAGTAGCAGTTGAATCGTTGTTGCCCTAATGCAATAAAAGAGAGCAGGAGCGAGAGAGAGAGTGGGATTGTATCGGAATGACCAAGGGGGTTTTGGTTTCCTGGAAGATGAATAGGGGCGCTGCTCCTCTGACAGGTACTCTGGAACGGTCTCCGAAGCTGAACCTATCGAGAAGGACGGTGCCAGCAATCGGTACACAAGCATATGCAACAATATGATGCATGATCATGGCATGTAGATGTGATGTGGTTTATGCTAATGCAACTAGCAAGAAGTTCAATGGAGCTCATTTGAGTCAAGGATTCAAATGCAACTCCAAACTTAAGCATTTTAAATGCCCTCTATGTGTTTTCACATATACAGTAGATATAAGTTGGTTTTTCATGTATGAAACTAGTACAGATGGATAGATTGAATTTTTCTGATACTTTTTCTTATATAAATTATTTCAATCTGAGCTATGGTTGAATTTTTGTGATTTTTTGAAGTTTAAGCAATTTTCTAGAATTTCTAACTTATTTTAAATCCAGAAAATGATTAATTGCGTCAGCACTGTGTCATGCCTGCATCAGCAAGCCAACAACACTGATCAGATCAAACCTGATGTGTGGGGTCCACACGTTAGTGACACGGTTAGTTAACATGGGTATTTAGCCTAACTAAAAGGATTAGTGGGTGCTGGGGCCCACTATCCGTGTCTCTAAGGGGGGTTAGTGCTAAACTAATCTCCTGGCCGGTGGGGTCCACTAGTCAGGTCGGCGAGGTCGTCGCCGGCGACCACGGGAGACGGCGGTGTCCGCGTTACGGGCAACAGGGGCGGCGACTGAGAGCATCGGGGCGTAGCTGGAGCTCGTATGCATCTATCGGAAGCAACTGGAGGATGCGGGGAGGCCGGAGCTCGCCGGAGCGAAGCTCGCGGTGGCAGCCAAAACACGACTAGGTTCGGGTTGGGTGCTGCGGTGCGCGGCAGGAGCTGCCGGCGACGGTGTTGGCCTTCTGGGAGGCTGCTGAGCGCAGGAACATGCGCTGGCGCGAGCTGAGGTGGCCCTGGCCACGACGGCAACATGAACGGCAGCAAGGAGCTACGGCCATGGCAGGGAACAGAGCTAGAGCGTGCAAAAACAAGGGGGAGAATGTAACACCCAAGATGCAGCTATATCTCCCATGTGTCGAGGCACAACTTAGAGGCATAACCGCATTTTGGTATTGTCGCAAGAAGGGTCATCTTCACACAATCCCATGTAATGAACAAGGAAAATAAATAGTTGGCTTACAATCGCCACATCACAAAATGATAAAATTATTCATACATTAAACAGAGTACACACATGGTCCGACAATGGACAAATCCAAAAGAAAAGAAGACAATCCCAGATGCTAAATCCCGATTGTCCCATCTGGGAACCACTACTAATCATCTAGAAACAAAACATAGTAACGGCCAAGGTATTCGTCGAACTCCCACTTGAGCTTGGTTGTATCACCTGCATCGGTATCATCGGCACCTTCAATTGTTTTGGTAGTATCTGTGAGTCACGAGGACTCAGGAATCTTAAAACCCGCGAGATCAAGACTATTTAAGCTTATAGGTAGGATGTGGTTATCAGGTGGACCTGCAACAAGCACTAAGCAAAATATAGTGGCAAAAATACGAGTACAAGAGTAATATGAGAAACTACGCAATGGTCGTAAACTAGAAGTGATCAAGAAGTGATCCTGAACTACTTATGTTCAAACATAACCCCATCGTGTTCTCTTCCCAAACCTCATTGAAAAGAGACCATCACGATTACACACGTGGTTGGTGTCTTTTAATTAAGTCAAGTGTCAACTTCTCTACAACCATATATTAACAAATTCCCATCTGCCACATAACCGCGGGCATGGCTCTCGAAAGTATAAACCCTGCAGGGTGTCCCAATTTAGCCCATGAAAAGCTCACAATCCGTGGAGACAATCCTCCATCGCGGGACCCTCCGATCAGACTCGAAATCCCGGTGCACAAGATATTTCGAGAATGGTAAAACTAGTCCAGCAAAGACCTCCCAATGCAGAGACCTAGTCTACTAGGAGTAGTACGATCTCATTCTCAGGGTACGCCGGATGAGCTAAGCGGACAGGTACCAACATAACCCAAGTTGCCAAGGGGCGGTCCCGCATGGTGCTCTAGTTTGGACCAACACTCATGAGGAGCACTGGCTCGGGGGGTTGATTATGTCCACGGGGTCCAGAAAGTCCCTATGCATGTTTTAGTTGTTATTAGGCAAATGGTAAAACCAATGTTGGTCCTTGTTGGAGGAGTTTTTTTCAAAGCGAACTATCAAGAGGGGCCCATAAACCCTCATCATCATAGGGACGCAAAATCAAGGAACATAACACCGGTATGACGGAAACTAGGGCGGCAAGAGTGGAACAAAACACCAAGCAAAAGGCCCAGCATTCCACCATTTACCAAGTATATAGATGCATTAATCATATAAGATATATTGTGATATCCCAACATATCCATGTTCCAACATGGAACAACCTGCAAGGCACCAACAACTAGCAACACTATAAGAGGGGCTGAGCAAAAGCGGTAACATAGCCAAACAACAGTTTGCTAGGAAGGTGGGTTAGAGGCTTGACATGGCAATATGGGAGGCATGATAAACAAGTGGTAGGTAGCGCGACATAGCGATAGAACGAACAACTAGCAAGCAAATATAGAAGTGATATCGGGGGTAATGATCATCTTGCCTGCAAAGTTCTCAGGGTTGTCGTAAGCCTTCTCCTTGTAAACGTACTCGATAGGATCCACCTTCGCGAACTCATCTACCGACTCTACCCAAAGCAAGGACACAAGCAACGGAACAATAATCAATCATGGTGCAATGCACAAGCAACATGATGCAAGACATGGCATGGAATGCGAGATATGATGTGCAATGCATATGGGTACTCCGGAAAGGAAAGGATGATCATGGCATCAACTTGGCAATCCAATCATGCCACTGGAAATATTAGGATATTTCGGTCGAAATAGATATAAGGATCACTGGAAATAGATGCATGGTTTGCAAACGACGAGCAAAACAAGAATGATGGAAAACTATGCTTAACGGCATCATAGCACTTAAGATGCATCATGAAACTATGCTACAACTCTCCAACATAGCTACAAAGCACATGGCAGGGAAGTACAAGTAAAGCTCTACAAATCATGAACACTGAGCTGCAGCTAGAACTCACTAGAACAAGCCTAAAACAGCATGGCAAAAATGCAAATGACAATCAGGTTATAGACTTGTTGAAAATACTAGACATGGAATAAACAGCATCAGGTAGCAATGTTTAGAGCTAGAAAACAACATGCTACAGGAAAATATAATGGCAAACAAAGGCATGGCATGCTAGTACTAAAGTCAATGAACAAAACTCCCTTACTGAACTTGAGCCAAAGATGCACAGAAAAGATGGTAGCATCAATGCAAACCTGGCAAGTGATATGAACAGTTTCAAACTTCGTAGAAAAGCATAGCATGGCAGAAACAAATTCATCATAGCAACTTTGCAAGCCCATGCCACTCACCACAAAGCATTTCATGGCATAACAAGGTAACCAACATTAAGTAGAGAAGGCACACATGGAATTACAGATTTGGGACTTAGAAGAATTTCGACCTCACGGAGAAGTGGACGAGGAGGACCCGGGATGAAGCGGTACGATGCGGACATGGCATTTGGTTCCGGGGCTTGGTGGATCTGGTCCCCTCCGGCCGGATCTCACCGGAGACAACGATGCAGTGGCGGACGGCGACGGAGGAGGCGTGTCCGTGCGCCGCGGTGGACATCGGTGGAGCGGAGACAGCGGCGCTGTGAGGCTGCGGCGCGGGACGTGGCGTCGGGCGGGCGAGGCGGAGGCGACGGTGGCGGCGTGCGGGCTCGCGCGGGCCTGGCTCTGGCCCCGCGGGCAGGGGCAGGGGCCGTGGTGGAGAGGCCATGTAGCGGCGTTTGATTGGTGCGAGCGGCGGCGGCGGACGTGTCCGCCTGTCGGCGGACGGGTCCGGCGGCGCGGGGAGCGGGATGGCTAGGGTTTTCCCGTGAATTTCGGAGGGGGAGGCATATTTGTAGGTAGAGGAGCTAGGAGAGTCCAACTGAGGTGCGGTTTTCGCCCACACTGTCGTGATCCAACGACGGATAGCATGGGGGGTTTGATGGGCTAGTGGGTTGTTGTGGAGGGATGCTGGGCTGCAAAGGAGGGGGGGTTTCGACGGTTACACGGTTAACCGTTGGGGCATCAAACAACCTCCAAATGGAACGAAATTTGACAGGCGACCTATCGCTGATGTACCAAGGCCACTCGACAAATCTCGACCCATTCCGAGAACATTTTTCTCTCGCTCACGAAACGAGATCTGAGAGGTGGAACGGGTGCATGTGTGAGTGTCGGATTCCAAAACGGACAATAGGGAATAAATGACCGGATGCATGAGATAGACACGAATGCAAAAGAGATGCACATGATGACATGAGATGAAATGAATGACATGAACAAAATGCAAAACAAGGACAAGACCCAACCACGGAGGGCATAACATATAACATAGCCAGAAATGGCAAGTGTTGGAGTTATAATTATGGAATGTTACATCCGGGTTGTTACAACTCTCCACCACTACAAGAGGATCTCGACCTGAGATCTAGGACTGAAAGAACTCCGGATATTCGGAACAGAGGTGATCCTCGCACTCCCAGGTGACTTCTCGGTCGGAATTGTGAGACCACTTAACTTTCAGGAATTTGATCAACTTGTTGCGACTTCTGCGCTCGGTTTCTTCAAGAATGGCAATGGGATGCTCAAGATAAGATAAATCTTCTTGGAGGTCAATCTCTTTGAAGTTGATAGTGCGCTCGAGCGTCTTGAAGCACTTGCGAAGCTGTGACACTTGAAACACATCGTGCACATTTGCGAAGTTGGACGGGAGCTCAAGTTGATAGGTGAGGTCGCCTCTTTTGCCAATGATCTTGAAAGGACCCACATATCTCGGGCCAAGCTTACCTTTGATACCAAGCGTTGAGTTCCTTTGATGGGAGAGACGCGGAGTTAGACATGGTATCCGATCTCAAAAACCTAGTCACGGTGCTTGCTACCATAGTAACCCTTCTGGCATGATTGCGTGGCTTTGAGATTTTCATGGATGACTTTACACATTTCCTCAGATTCTGAGATCAAGTCATTGCCAAGAAGTTGGCGTTCACCAGTCTTGGACCAATTGAGAGGAGTACGAACTTTCTGCCATAAAGAATTTTGAATGAGGCCTTGCCCGAACTTTATTGGAAACTGTTGTAGTAGGAGAACTCGGCATATGGGAGATAATCTTCCCACTTCATACCGAAAGATATGACACAAGCTCTGAGCATGTCTTCGAGGATTTGATTGACCCGCTTGACTTGGCCACTTGTTTGAGGATGAAAGGCCATGCTGAAGCGAATGTTGGTGCGCATGGCCTTCTGGAAGGAGTCCCTGAACTTAGAAGTGAAAATGCTTCCGCGGTCTGAGGAGATCAATTGTGGAATTCCGTGCAACGAGACAATTCTGGAGGTGTATAGCTCTACCAACTAAGCTGTCGTGATAGATTGTTTGATTGGGAGGAAATTTTTGTCAGCTTGTCTATGAGAACGAAGATAGCATCATTCCCACACTTGGACTTGGGGAAGCCAGTGACAAAGTCCATTTCGATATGATCAAACTTCCATTCTGGAATAGCAAGAGGTTGGAGGAGACCAGATGGTCGTTGATGTTCTGCTTTGACCCTTCGACAGACATCACATTCATTCATGAATTGAGGAATCTCTCGCTTGATTCGAGTCTACCAATACGACTGCTTGAGGTCATGGTACATCTTCGAACTGCCTGCATGAACGGAAAGAAGAGAATTGTGCGTTTCGTTCATTATGACTTTCCTTAGATCACCTTTAGGAACCACAATCCGGTCCTCGAAGAATAAGGTGTCCTTGTCATCAATGTGATTGCACATGTATTTGGATAAGCCCTTGTCAATACCATGTTTCACCTTCTTCACCATGTTATCAAGGAGTTGTGCCTCATGAATTAGGTCTTCCAAAGTTGGTGTGACTTGAAGGTTGGCAAGAAAACCTTGAGGAACAACTTGGAGGTTGAGCTTGCGAAAAGCTACACAAAGATCCGGTTGGAATGGCTTGAGAATTAAGTTGTTGCAATAAGCCTTTCTGCTCAACGCATCTGCAATCACATTCGCCTTGCCTGGAGTGTATTCAATACTTGGATTGTACTCTTGAATCATTTCGACCCGACGAGTTTGCCGGAGGTTGAGGTTGGGTTGAGCAAAGATATATTTGAGGCTCTTGTGATTGGTGAAAATGTCCACTTGCCTCCCCAACAAGAGATGTCTCCATGTTATTAATGCATGGACAACTGCCGCCAACTCAAGATAGTGAGTGGGGTAGTTTATTTCATTTGGCTTTAACTGACGAGAAGTATAAGCCCCAACTTTCTTCACTAGCATTAACACGGCACCAAGACCTTGCAACGAGGCATCGTAGAAAACTTCGAATGGCTTGGACTCATCAGGATGAGTTAGGACAGGAGCTATGACGAGTTTCTCTTTGAGAGTGTTGAAAGCAACGTCACACTCAGGAGTCCAAGAATACTTGACATGCTTCCGGAGGAGGTTGGAAAGAGTTTTAGCAATCTTTGAGAAATTCTGAACAAATCTTCGGCAATAGCTTGTAAGCCCAAGGAAACTGCAGAGCTGCTTGACATTCTAAGAAGGTTCCCAGTCGACAATTGCCGAAACCTTCTCCAGATTAACAACAATGCCCTCGGCGGAGGTGATGTGGCCAAGGTAAACAACTTCATCAAGCCAAAACTCACATTTGGAGAACTTTGCATAGAATTGATGCTCTCTGAGCTTGTCAAGCAATAATCACAAATGTTTGGCATGATCCTTCTTATTCTTGGAGAACACCAACATATCATCGAGATACACCAGGACGAAATAATTTGTGTAGGGGTTGAAGATGAAGTTCATCATACGAGAGAAAGTTGGAGGGGAATTGACAAGGCTGAAAGACATGACAGTATATTCATAAGAACGAAAGCTTGTTCTGAATGCAGCCTTGGGGATATCTTCTTCAGGAATGCGAATCTGATGATAACCCATACGAAGGTCAATCTTGGAGTAAACCTTTGCACCTTTTACTTGCTCGAATAGCTCATTGATATTGGGAAGTGAATACTTATTCTTGATTGTCTTCTTGTTCAATGGACGGTAATTGATGCAAAGTCGGTCCGTGCCATCCTTCTTCTGGACAAAAAGAACACCACAACCCCACGTAGATGAACTTGGTCTGATCAGACCCAGACGTTCTTGTTCATCGAGCTATTTCTTCAATTCTTTCAGATCCTTTGGTCCATGCTTGTATGGATGCTTGCAAACCGGTTCAGTACCGGGCTCAATATCGATAACGAACTCGACTGGACGGTGAGGAGGCATACCCGGAAGCTCTTCTGGAAAAACATCTTGGTACTCACAAACAACTGGAATTTGAGAAATTGTGTCTAACTCGCCCTTCTCATTGAGGGAGAGCAACCGAATGGTTTCATCACGAGCGGCATAGATGATCACATCCTCAGAAGGGTGCGTCAATTTAATCTCCCTGGCGGCACAATCAAGAGAAGTCTTGTGCTGAGAAAGCCAATCCATGACAAGAATGAGATCAATATCAGAGTCGCCAAGAATAAACGGGGAAGCCAGGAATTTATAATTTCCCATCTTGATGGTAACATCAGGAATCAATGTGGTAGCCCTAATAAACAAGCCCAGAGAAACAACTCCCATGGGTTTTTTCAAACGTCTCTGAAATGAAATCATGCTTAGCAAAAAATGGTCTTGACATGAAACAATGCGATGCACCCGTATCGAATAAAACTTTAGCAGGAATAGAGTTAACCGAGAGGTTACCCATGATCACATCTGAATAATCCTCCGCTTGAGCTGCATTCAACATGTTCACCTTTGCATGCTTTGGATTGTGCTTGACAAATGCATTGCTTGCCGACCTCACCGGATTAGAATGCGGAAGGCGCTTCTGGGTGCACTTGTTTGAGTAATGCCCTTTCATACCACACCTGTGAAAAGTCACCTCTGAAAGAGGACGATGATAAGCAGGTGGAGGACCACCTGTCCTTGGAGCTTGAGACTGAAACTTGTTCTGATAGCCTGGGTTGGGTGGGTGGGAAGATCCATGGCCACCTTTGTACTTCTATTGGTAGGGCTGACGAAACGGAGGAGGCGGAGGAAGCCAGAACTTATGTTGCTTAGCTGCCACTTGAGAGGAAGAAGACGAGTGAACTGCATCCCTGATTCTCTTCTTTGACGCCCCACACTTGAGCTGTGCACCTTCTTGCTTGAGGGCCATGTTATAGAACTGATCGAACTGAGTAGGCTCAACAAGAATGAGAGCTAACTGTAGATCTTCTCTAAGGCCACCCTTGAAGTGATAGATCATGCCCTTTTCATCAGGAGCATCTTGTTTTGCAAAGAGAGCAAGCTTCTGAAATTGGATGTTGTATTGATACACGGACATACTTCCTTGCTTGAGTTTGCGGAATTCCTCACTCTTCCTCTCGACAACACTTTTTGGAATGTGATGAGCTTTAAAGTCCCGGAAGAAGTCAGTCCAGGTAATCGGTCGGGCCCCTCTGGAATATTTCTATTGCTGATACCAATCAGCTACTTGGTCCTTGAGCTGAAAAGAAGCGAACTTGACATCGTCCTCAGGCCTGACATTGCTACATTGCAAATGCTTGTTTATGTACACGAGCCAATCATCGGTGTCCGTGGCCTCGGCACAATTGCTGAAAGACTTTGGCTGATTTGCAAGGAACTGGTTGAGGGTAGCAAATTGAGGCTGATTGTTGAATTGCCCTTGACCATGATTTCCTTGGTTGCCTTGATCTTGGTTGCACTCTTGCAAGAGTTGCAAAAGCATCTGGGTATTGGCGTTGGTGGTTGCCATCACAGCTTGACATGCCTCCGGAGGCAGAGGGTTTGCGTGATCCCCATCGTTGTGGTCCAGATTCAAATGCGTTGGAGGAGCCATCCTGAACAGGGTGACATCCATTAGAACCACGATAGACAGATAGACAAGCGGAATTAACGGATAGAAATTGCAACATATAGTCTTCACAATAAACATTCAAACAGAGATTGAACGAATGAATTCCAAAGTTAGCATTACACGACCATTAAGGCAAGAAGCCACTTATACAAAGGTTGATAAATGAAACAACAAGGTACGACTAGAACAAATAAATGATAAGGATCACCCAATCCCATACCAATTATCTGTCGGAAGAAGAACTAAGAGCTACTTGAATTCTCACCTATAATCTCCCGAAACTTTCTGGTTATGCAATCTGGTGTGGGGGATACAGGGAGGCACAATATATATCACACGACTAATAAGCCCTACGCTCCAACTGTATCCATTCATCAACACATAACCAAGAAAACTCTGGAAATTGTGTATCTCAACCTTTGAATAGCATCCGTTATACGAGGTGTGGAAATACTCCCGAACTCCCTCCCAAGTACTGGGTAGCGTCGAGGTTATCTCACCACTAACTGCATAAAAGAGATTTTCGATGTCGGCGAACTTAGGTATTTTAGAACTACAACGATAAAATTGTGACGACAGTACCTTGGAGCTTAACTCCTCGGGACACTGCCACAACCCCTAAATGTCAGGAGGCACCAAGAACAATGTTCTCCTTACAAGAATATTAGAACGATCACAAGATACCCGCGTGATCCTTTTTTTGTGAAAATGAGGAGAGGAAAGTCAAAACATCTACGTCAGGAGACCTCACCAGAGCAACGAAGGGGACTGAGGAGTAAAAAGAATGCTACTCTCCGATATATATAATCCTAAGACTCAAAATAGTTTTGTTCTAGACTCAACAACAACAGCAATTCGATCAAGCAGGGGGCTCCTTAGTCGGGGATGGCTCTGATGACCAACTTGTAACACCCAAGCAGGCGGCACCACTTAGAGGCATGACCGCATTTTGGTATTGTCTCAAGAAGGGAAATCTTCACATAATCCCATGTAATGAACAAGGAAAATGAATAGTTGGCTTACAATCGCCATGTCAAACAATGATCAAATTATTCATACATTAAACAGTGTACACACAAGGTCCGACTACGGACGAATCCAAAAGAAAAGAAGACAACCCCAAATGCTAAATGCCAATCATCCCAACTGGGCACCACTACTGATCATCCGGAAACGAAACATAGTAATTGGTATCATCCCAAGGTCTTCGTTGAACTCCCACTTGAGCTCAGTTGCATCACCTGTATTGGTATCATCGGCACCTGCAATTGTTTTGGTAGTACCTTTGAGTCACGAGGACTAAGCAATCTTAAAACCCGCGAGATCAAGACTATTTAGGCTTATAGGTAGGATGTGGTTATGAGGTGGAGCTGCAGCGAGCACTAAGCAAAATATGGTGGCTAACACACGAGTACAAGAGTAAGACGAGAAACTACGCAATGGTCATCAACTAGAAGTGATCAAGAAGTGATCCTGAACTACTTACGTTCAAACATAACCCCACCACGCTCTCTTCCAGAACCTCGTCAAAAAGAGACCATCATGGTTACACACGTGGTTGGTGTCTTTTAGTTAATTCAAGTGTCAAGTTTTCAACAAACGGATATTAACAAATTCCCATTTGCCACATAACCGCGGCACGACTCTCGAAAGTTTACACCCTGCAGGGGTGTCCCAACTTAGCCCATGACAAGCTCATGATTCGCAGAGAAAGTCTTCCATCGCGGGACCCTCCATTCAGACTCGAAATCCCGGTGCACAAGATATTTTGACAATGGTAAAACTAGTCCAGCAAGACCTCCCGATGCACCGATCTAGCCTTATAGCAGTAGTGCGATCTCGTTCTCAGGGTACACCGGATGAGCTAAATGTACATGTAGCAACATAACCCAAGTTGCCAAGGGGTGGTCCCGCACGGTGCTCTAGTTTGGACCAACACTCATGAGGAGCACTGGCCCGGGGAGGTTGATTAAGTCCACAGGGTACGGAAAGTCCCTATGCAAGTTTTAGTTGTTGTTAGGAAAATGGTAAAGCCAAGGTTGGGCCTTGCTGGAGGAGTTTTATTCGAAGCAAGCTATGAAGAGGGGCCCATAAACCCTCATCGTGTTAGGGACACAAAATCAAGGAACATAACACCAGCATGACGGAAACTAGGGCGGCAAGAGTGGAACAAAACACCAAGCAAAAGGCCCAGCCTTCCACCCTTTACCAAGTGTATAGATGCATTAATTAAATAAGAGATATTGTGATATCCCAACATATCCATGTTCCAACATGGAACAACCTGCCAGGAACCAGCAACTAGCAACGCTATAAGAGGGGCTGAGCAAAAGCGGTAACATAGCCAAACAACGGTTTGCTAGGAAGGTGGGTTAGAGGCTTGACATGGAAACATGGGAGGCTTGATAAACAAGTGGTAGGTAGCGCGACATAGCGATAGAACGAACAACTAGCAAGCAAAGATAGATGTGATATCGGGGGTAATAATCATCTTGCCTGCAAAGTTCTCAGGGTTGTCTTAAGCTTGCTCCTCGTAAACGTACTCGACAGGATCCTCATTCACGAACTCATCTCCTGGCTCTACCAAAAGCAAGGACACAAGCAATGGAACAACAATCAATCACGATGCAATGCACAAGCAACATGATGCAATACATGGCATGGAATGCGAGATATGATGTGCTATGCATATGAGTACTCCAGAAGGGAAAGGATGATCATGGCATCAACTTGGCAATCCAAGCATGCCACTGGAAAGATTAGGAGATTTCTGTCGAAATCAATATAAGGATCACCGGAAACGGATGCACGATCTGCAAACGACGAGCAAAGCAAGAATGATGCAAAACTGCGCTTAACAACATCATAGCACTTAAGATGCATCATGAAATGATGCTACAACACTCCAATATAGCAACAAAGCACATGGCAGGGAAGTACAAGTGAAGCTCTACAAATCATGAGCGTTGAGCTCCTGCTAGAACTCACTAGAACAAGCCTAAAACAGCATGGCAAAAATGCAAATACAATCAGGTCACAGACATGGTGAAAATACTAAACATGGCATAAACAGCATCAGGCAGAAATGTTTAGAGCTAGTAAACAACATGCTACAAGAAAATATCATGGAAAACAAAGGCATGGAATGCTAGTACTAAAGTCAATGAACAAAACTCCCTTACTGAACTTGAGCCAAAGATGCACAGAAAAGATGGTAGCATCAATGCAAACATGGCAAGTGATATGAACAGTTTCAGACTTGGTAGAAAAACATAGCATGGCAGAAACCGATTCATGATAGCAACTTTGCAAGCTCATGCCACTCACCACAAAGCATTTCATGGCATAACAAGGTAACCAACATTAAGTAGACACAATTATGAACTTCCATGCCTTTCATGATATGATTCATGATAACCAACATTAAGTAGACACAGATTCATGATATGAACTTCCATGGCATAACTAACAAGGTAACCAACATTAAGTAGACACAAGGTAATCAACATTAAGTAGACACAGATTCATGATATGAACTTCCATGGCATAACAAGGTAAAATGGCAATAGCATAGTGATAGGGTGCATGGATCACTAGCAAAACACATGGCAAAAATGAACTTCCTGTTAACAAACTGACAGCAACAATATTTAGCAAAAGTAGAGCATGTTAATGACAAGCTAGACTACTTCATAATTACAACCACATGCATGAATGTATAGAGCATAACCATATCTTCAAAACACTCTTACTAAACTTCATCCAAATACACATATATCTACTTGTGGAAACAAGTCAACATAGCAACATAATGTGATAGGAAAAGACAGTAAAAAAACTAAGTGTCTGAAATCAGCAACATCATTTGGCCTACTTGGCATGCTTGTGCTAGTCACCATAGGGCTCATACAAATACAATGCTTGCACCACTATAAAGATGGCATGAAGATGCTCCTAAAACATGTAGACATGATGCTCAAAGGATGCACACACACAAATGCTATGAAAATGACAAATCATCAAGTTATGCTAAATTCCAGCAGACTACATCATATAGCATTTTTGCAACGAATATTAGGGCATCAATATGGATAGTAACATACATTCAACTGATAGTAGCATGTAGATCATCACGAGAAAAATATTTGGATATATCATATGCGCTAATCGGAGCTCAGAGCATGGAGATATGACATGATGAAGGAGAACACATGGAATTACAGATCTGGGACTTAGAAGAATTTCCACCTCGTGGAGAAGTGGACGAGCAGGACCCGGGACGAAGCGGTACAATGCAGACACGGCGTTTGGTTCAGAGGCTTGGTGGATCTGGTTCACTCTGGCCGGATCTCGCCGGAGATGATGATGAGGCGGCGGCCGATGATGGAGGAGGCCCGGCGGCATGGCGCGGAGGACGGGGTGGAGTGGAGACGGTGGCGCGGCGAGGTGGCAGCATCGGTAGGCGGAGGCGGCGGCGGCACGCAGGCTCGTGCGGGCGTGGCTTGGGCCCCGCGGGCCGCAGGAATGGGCGATGGAGGGGAGGCCACGTGGCGGCATTTGAAGTGTGCGGGCAGCGGCTGCAGACGTGTCCGGCGGCTCGGGGAGCGGGATGGCTAGGGTTTGCTTATTTATAGGTAGAGGGAGCTAGGAGAGTCCAAATGATGTGTGGTTTTCTCCCACACGATTGTGATCCAACGACGGCTGGCATGGAGGGGGTTTAGATGGGCTAGTGGGCTGTTTGTGGAGGGGTGTTGGGCTGCAAAGAGAGGAGAGTTTCGATGGTTACACGGTTAACTGTTGGGGCATCAAACGACCTCCAAATGGAACGAAATTTGACAGGGACCTACCGGTGATGTACCAAGGCCACTCGACAAATCTCAGCCCATTCCGAGAACATTTTTCTCCTGCTCACGGAATGAGATCTGAGAGGTGCAACGGGTGCATGTGTGAGTGTCGGATTCCAAAATGGACAATGGGAAAAAATGACCAGATGCATGAGACAAACACGAATGCAAAAGATATGCACATGAGGACATGAGATAAAATGCATGACATGAACAAAATGCAAAACGAGGACAAGACCCAACTACGGAGGGTATGACATATAACATAGCCGAAAATGGCAAGAGTTGGAGCTACAAATATGGAATGTTACATCCGAGACGCTACAGAGAAGAGGGGTTCGGGGCGTTGACGGCGATATCGGGCAGCCGGCGATGAAGAAAATGGAGGTGACGGCTCCATGGGGCGTCTGACATCTCGTGGCTTGACGGAGAGGTAGCAGGCAACATGGCGGAGCTCGCAAGCACGAGGGCGGTTGAGGGGATGTGAAAGTGCAACTATCCCTGGGTGGTTTTGGTAATTCCTAACAACATATAGCTCATTGAGCTAATGCTATTTGAAGATAAAATTTTCAGGAAAGATCAATGATTGGCATGGCATGGATTAGAAAGTGGACCCCTCAAAATGCTAAGACCAAAAGATTAGCTCAAGCTGAAAGCACAAGACTCTAGATCTTACTTTTAGTGATCCAAGATGACATTGAGTCCATAGGAAAAGCCAATACTATTGCAGACTAAGGCATAGCCTAGTGGTGTGAAGGGGCTGATGCCTTCCCACCCACCCAGGTTTGTCAGATTTCGGGTTCCGGCAAACCCTTGAGGTTCGAACACTGGGGTGCGCGCGGAGATTTCGCCTCCTACCTACCTGCGCCCCTCTGCCTCGCTAAGATCTAAGCAATGGAAAGAACAACACGAATGACACAGGGTTTATACTGGTTCGGGCCACCATTGTGGTGTAATACCCTACTCCAGTGTGTGGCGTGGTGGATTGCCTCTTGGGCTGATGATGATGAACAATACAAGGAAGAACAGCCTCGCGAGGGTCTTCTCTTGGCTGGGGCGATGAACTGCTGGGAGGAGTTCAGTCACCCTTCTCTCTCTCTTTCCTTCTCTTTTCCTCATTCCTCGTCCCCCTTGTTCTGTGGGTGGTTGGTCCTATTTATAGAGGCCCTGGTCCCCTTCCCAAATATCGAGCGGGAAGGGAGCCAACAATGGCGGGCTAATTTGAAGGGGGACAACTAGTACTAGCTCTGGTGGTGACGCTGTCTTGGGCTCCACAATGACCTCCGTCTTGTCGTCCTCCTGGTCTTGGTCTTGTTGCACCGAAATGGCAACCTTTGCCTGAGGCCTCGGTACTCCCCGGCTGCGCTTGCTCCCTTTGCACCAAAGAGGAAACGAGGACACTGCACGAGCTGGCACCCGCCTGGCGCCTTCGGTCGTCATGGCTTGCGTCACGGGCACCTCGTGAGGTACCCCACCTTGATCTCTCCACCTCCTCGCGAGCCAGCCTGATGAGGCCGTGCCTGAGGAAGCTCCGCGTCGTCCGCCCCGTGAGGCTTGGCCCCTCGCGAGGGTCTTGGGTCTGTGTTGGTGAAGACGGGTCGTGCTGGGCCCCCCTTTGAGCCACGCCGCAGGCCGCAGGCAGGCAAGTCTGGGGACCCCCGTTCCCAGAACACCGACAGTAGCCCCCGGGCCCAAGGTGCACCCGGACTTGGCCATGCAGGGAGGCGGAAGGGCAAGAGTGAAGCGCTGCGGGCCCTAATAGCCTGCGGCCTTGGGTGCCGCGTGGCGGTATATTGGACGTGGGCGCCTCCACTTCCCCATGGCGCCTCGGCAAGTGCACGGATTGGACAAGTCCCTACATGCAAAGCGGGTCATGATTACCTGCGATCGTGGAGGTCGACGATTGGCCTTCGCCAGCCATAAGTACGGAATGACACGCGCCCTTCGAGTTCATACCCCCTTGCTTCTGCTTCTTCCCGGTCCTTGCTCCGTCTTGCTGCGATGGCTCCGATCCGTCGGTTCTCGACGGCAGAGAAGGGAAAGGCTCCCCGAGAGGAGCCTGACCCGCTCCCGCCGAAGAAACGGCTCGTCCCCCGTGGGCCGGACAAGGGGGGCCATCATGTGGTGCCGAGGCCTTGGTGCGAGCGGGCACCGCCGGGGTTCCCCCTTCCCTTGTGTGCCCACATCGAGGGCCCTGAAGGAGCTGATGCTGATCGCCACGGGCGGCGCCGCCGTCGGCGCCGACGGGTCACGAAGGTGTGGGTCGTCCCCCCTGGGGTCCACACCGAGGGCTCCTCCCGAGAGCTCGTGCTCCACGTCGCCATGCCTCCTCAGTCTTGGATTCACCTTCCTCCCTTCTTCGCCTCCATTGTCCTGCAGGGGGAGCCCCTGGAGCTTTGGCTGCAGCACGCTGGCTGCAGCACCCTCGCGACCGAGGCAGAGGTCGCGGTCGTTGCCCCGGGCGAGGTCTTCATGACTCGAGGCTGGAGCGAAATCGCCCGGGTTTGCAGGACAAGAGGCGCCTTCGCGATCCAATTGGAGTACGATGGTGCTTCGGTGATGTTCTTCAAGGTCTTCGATGCGAACGGGCGCCGACTAGAGTGCTGTCCCAGGAGAGGTGGCCGGGACCCTGCTGCGGTGAGGACTGGGCCCGCCGACCGCTCCCTTGGCGGCTCCTCGGGCGGTGGAGGCGTCGGAGGTTCCAGCGACTCCGGTGAGCTCTTCGCGACTCCGAAGACGAGCGACGACAGCTACGAGCCCCCGAGCCGGTGCCGCTCCTGGAGCAGGGCGGGCTCGTCAGGCCGCCGCCGACCCTGATCTGGATGGGGTTGGCGCCGGTGCTTGACGGCCCACTGTTGATGATGGCGTCTTCTGCAGGGGCACGTGTAGTTAGTGTCCCTTTAGGATCTGTTCCCTGCGAGGAATCAAAGATGCGTCCCATGGGGGCTTGTAAGGTGCCTGTGATCCTGTTTTGTTAATACAACCCTTGTCGTAGAACTGTGCGAGTTGCTCATTCCGTCTTAGCTCTGTCCTCCCTTTCGAACCTCACGAGGGCTTGGTGCTCTGCGCCGACAGGTCCCAGTCCCAAGGCGGCTTCAGCCGTCGCTGGTATGCCAGGTCGCGATGCCGTGGTCAAGGCCAGGAGGTGAGCGACCCGGAGTCCGGTAAGAGCCCCTGAGTCGCGATGCTCAGGAGGTCCCCTTTGGCGCCCAAGCAGCTGTCGTTCGGTGAGAAAGGAGAGCAGCGTCGTTAACACGGGATTGCATTAGGTGCGGGGGTGGTGCCACGATAGCTGGTGCTTCCGGGTGGTGACTTATCTCGAGAATCAGGGGTCGCTCTCTGGCGTGTCGCCGGGTTCGTGCATCGGCAGGCGCGAGGTTGCTCGGCGAGGTCCTCGCGTGTCCCTCCCCTCTCGCCTTTGCTCCCCTTTCTGCTCTACGTCCTCGGGTCCCGGCCCTCGAGCGAGTCTCAGCCGTTGCTGGTATGCCAAGTCGCGATGCCGTGGACAAGGCCAGAGGGTGAGGGCTGGAGAGCCAGTAGGAGCCCTGAGTCACGATGCTCAGGCACCCCCCCCCTTTAACGTGCAAGTGGTTCTTGCGGATGAGAGCGAAGGAGACAACGCAAGGGCCTCGCCTGACGCAGCTCCTTCAGGAGATCCTATAGACCCATCATAGAAAAAACGAGGGGTTGCCATGACAATTGATAGTCAGCTGTTGGTTGCTTCCGAGGGGTACGAGGCACTGAAGGCTTGACGAGGTGGTGCCATGCGGGGCTACCGCGGCCAGAGCTCAGCCATTCAGGTTTGTCGGTGTTGTAGGGACGGACCCATGCGCAAGCGTCGTGCCGTTTGAGAGCAGTTCCGTCAGTTGGCGTCAGTTGAGCAGGCAGCTAGGTCGAACACATTAGCCGCGACGGAGTGGATTCATTCAAATAGATGCTGGGAAGGCGGACATCGTTGGGTCTGGCCTGAGCGACTTAGGGATCATGCAGCCCGAGGGGCGCCCCCAACAAGGTAAGTTAACAACATGAAATTAAAGGGATACATGCCACAGGGACGGACCCATGCGGCCTGGGAATAATGCAGCCCTAGGGGGCGCTCCCAGCTGGAAGTAAAACTTGAAAGATGTCACCTGATGACGTTGAGGACGAAGGGGTGTTGGTGTAGCAGACTCGGTGGGCTGCGGAAGCTGATCCTCATGAGCCCACAGGCATAGGGGCCTCAGGAGGCTCCGGGGGCGTTGGTGGCTCCCTGTGGGCCATCTCCATCTCTGCCAGGGCTGCGGAACGCCTGGCCTCTGGTGCCTCCATGATGCCCCTCATGAGGCGCTGGTGCGTGACAGCCGCGTTCGGCAAGCCGTAAGGCATGCGAACGCAGCTGTGGGGTGGACCTCCGTAGCGCCCCACTCGCGAGGGCCAGAGGCGCTCTAGAGAGGCGACTCGGTTGAGCCCTGGTATGTTGATGCAGACGCGCAGCCCACCATCCTCGCCTGGATGGGGAGCCACTGTTGGTAGACGGCGACCGCCTTTCATGACCCTTGACTCCTATAGGTCCTGAATGGCCTTGCTGACGAACTCCTGAGGGTCTGGCTCTCCTTGCCTTACTCCTTCTTGAGGGAAACGTGCTTCGAAGCACGCCTCCATGTGGTGCCCAAGCGCCTCCCTCGTGAGCCTAGCTAGGTCGGTGGCCCTCCAGGGGAGAGCCCCCGAGCCCTGCCTGAGGAGGGCGCCGGGTGCGCTTTCCTATGCAACGAAAGGAGGTTCCCCCTAGGCAGGCACGGGCCCAGAGGGGCCTGCATCCTGAGGGGGCGGGCCAGAAAATGTCTTCTTCTTCTTAGGGGTGGTCTTGGGAAGCCTCCTGCTTCCGCGATCCGGGTCTTCCAGTGACGCGGCCTGAAAGGCTCGTTCCAGGGAACACACCGCGTCCTTATCTTCACAGGGCACCGTGATGACTCCGCCACTTCCTGGCATCTTGAGGACGTTGTAGCCGTGGTGAGTTACGGCCATGAACTTGGCCGGCGTCAGGTACCCAAGGATGGCATTGTACGGCAGGCGAATGTGAGCGACGTCGAAGTCGATGTGCTCGGTGCGGTAGTTGTCACGTGCCCCGAAGGTGACAGGGAGGCGGACCTGCCCAATCTGGACCGTGGAGCCATCGGTGATTCCGGAGAAGGGCTTGGTTGGCTGAAGCTGGTTGTAGGGCACTTGGAGATTGTTGAATGTTTCCACGGACAGGACATTGAGCCCTGCCCCGCCATCGATGAGGGTCCTGGTGACCACCACATTGCTGATGATTGGGGAACAAGGCATCGGGAGGACTCCGGCTGTAGCCGCACACTTGAGCTGATCTGCTGAGCTGAACGTGATGGCGCACGCCGACCACCTGAGAGGGTGCGTGGCTTCAAGCCTGGGGAGTACTGCATTCACTTCACGAGCGAACTGCTTGAAGATGCATTGAGAGGCTGGGGCCTGACCCCCGCCCAGGATGCGGGCGATAGCGCGCGGCTCCTGGAAGCCCCCAGCCCCCTCGTCTTGGTGGCGGTCCTCGTTTCTCCTTGGCTGCGGCGGCAGCGGAGGGAGGCCTGCGTTGCCATGCGGGTGATCCTCGCGAGGCTGATCCCTCCAGTCTCCCTCGCGAGGCGGGTCTTGCCAGCGATCCTCGCGAGGTTGATCGCGCCACCCTTGGCGCGGGCCACGGTCTTCCCAGCGTCCTGCGTTCCTTCCTCCTCCTCGACCGTAGCCCCGGTCACCGCGGTCGGGGCGACGGCCGATCCTTCCTTCTTGCACGGCTCGGAGCTCTTGACATTCGTTGGTGTTGTGGGTGTGGAGGTCGTGGTACACACAGTACCGGCTGCCCTTGGAAGGTTCAGGATGATCTCTTCCCCGCTTAGTGTCTGGTTCTGCCGCGAGCACGGCAACCCCCTTGCGCTTCACGTCCTTGGCCTTGGGCTTCTTCACTTCTGGGTCTGCGGCAGGCAGCTCGAGGAGGGAGAGACACCCTTCCTCGGCCCTGGTGCACTAGGTTGCCAAGTTGAACAGCTCCAAGGAAGTGCACAGGTCTTCATGCATAGCCAACTCCTCCTTCATCTTGACGTCGCGCACGCCATCGGAGAAGGCTGAGATGATGGCCTCCTCAGTCACCTTGGGAATCTTGAGGCGTGCGTTGTTGAAGCGCTGGATGTACTTCTGCAGGGTCTCCCCGGGTTGTTGCTTGATGCGGCGCATGTTGCTCACGGCAGGTGGCCGGTCACGAGTACCTTGGAAGTTGGCGATGAAGCGGGTTCGCATCTCGTCCCAGGAGGAGATCGTGCCTGGAGCCAGGTTCAGGAGCCAGGTGCGGGCCCCGTCCTTGAGCGCCATGGGAAACCAGTTCGCCATGACCTTCTCGTCTCCGTTGGCAACTTCGATGCCCAGCTCATAGAGCTGGAGGAACTCCGCAGGGTCAGCCGTGCCATCGTAACGCGGAGGCAGGTCCGGCTTGAACTTGCCGGGCCACGCGACGCTGCGTAGCTCGATGGTGAAGGCACGGCAGCCTGCCATGGCCACGGGATGCCTTGGGTGACGGAGAGCTTGGTCTTGCATATCCCCACGCGCTGCAGCTGGGTCTTTGACGTGCGGGAGCAGGAGCATGGTCGCGACGTGCTGGAGCAGGGAGCGCCCGGGCAGCTTCTTGCGGGCGAGGGACTTCTTGGCAGCTCTGCTCTTGCTGCGCTGCCACCTGACGGAGTGGGTTCCACCCAGGGGCCGCGCGCCTTGGAGCCATGGCGGCTTCTTGTGGAGGAGGCGGTCGGGGAACCACCGGAGCTTCGTCGCCCGCGTGGGGCGGGGTGCGGTGCAGTGGAGCGGACGGCGCAGGAGAGCCCCCTGCGGCGCGGACGAGCTCGGCGACGCGGTCGAGCCATTCTTCGTAGACGTCGTCGACGGGACGGTAGCGCAGGAGCTCATTTGCCGCGATGAGCGCAGCTTGAGCCTCAATGGGTGCGCGGAGAGCGCGGGACGAAGAACCAGCTGGGGTGAGCGAGGGAGTAGCGGTGCGGCCGTCTTGCCGCACGAACGGATTCTGAGACGATGCTTGCTGCTTGTCCCCCGCTGGGCTGGCGGCGGCGTTGACGGCAGGTGACGGGGAACGGCGAGGACGCCCGCCGACAGGAGCCGTCTGGGCGACGAGGGAAGCGAGAGCGGCCCGGCGCTCGGCGCGGGCCCGACGAGCGTCAGACATGGGCGCGATGGTCTGAGGAGAATGGGGCGGTGGAAGACGAATTCCGGCGCACCCCTACCTGGCGCGCCAAATGTCGGATTTCAGGTTCCGGTAGACCCTTGAGGTTCGAACACTGGGGTGCGCGCGGAGATTTCGCCTCCTACCTACCTGCGCCCCTCCGCCTTGCTAAGATCTAAGAAATGGAAAGAACAACACGAATGACACAAGGTTTATACTGGTTCGGGCCACCGTTGTGGTGTAATACCCTACTCCAGTGTGTGGCGTGGTGGATTGCCTCTTGGGCTGATGATGATGAAAAATACAAGGAAGAACAGCCTCGCGAGGGTCTGCTCTTGGCTGGGGCGATGAACTGCTGGGAGGAGTTTAGTCACTCTTCTCTCTCTCTCTCTCTCTCTTTCCTTCTCTTTTCCTCGTTCCTCGTCCCCCTTGTTCTGTGGGTGGTTGGTCCTATTTATAGAGGCCCTGGTTGTCACACCCTAGCTAGTCATGCATTAGAGTGTTGCATCATGTTTACTCTTTCATCAGAAACTTGAAATGGGGATCTGTGAAACCCTCAGAATCATTTTGAAAATGACCCAAATAAAAATTTCTCCAAAAGGGTCCAAGAAAATGCTCATGTTGATCTCTGAAAATATTGGACAGAGATAAAAATCAAACCAATATTTTTAGTGGCTCATGGACATTTATTTTGGGCATTTGGAATTAATGCATAAATATTTGCTTTGGAAATATATTTCTATATATATTAATATATGTCCAAATATTATGCCAATTATAAAGGAGCTCTGGAATAATATATCTAGCCCCTGAAAAATTTGGCATAAGTTAAATAAACGATTTAATATATTATTTAAATCAAAACAAATGTCAGAAATTAGAAAACAGAAAAAAATAAAAGGGAGAAGCTTACCTGGGCTCCTCCACTGTGCAGCCCATCCAGCTGGCCGGCCCAGCCAGCAGGCGGCCCAGCCCGTCTCCCTCCTCTTCGTCTTCGTCCCGACAGAGGGAGGGGAGTGTGGCCGGCGCGCGCGCGCCACCGCGCCACGCCACCTCTCTCCCTGCCTGCCTGCCCTCTCCTCCTCGCCTCGATGCCCTGGACGACGCCACGCCTCCCCCCCTGCTCTCTCTCACTCTCCCTCGGCTCTCCCCTCCTCTCCCTCGCTCTTTCTCTCACGGCCGAACACCACCGTCGCCGCCGTTCGCCACAGCAGCCGTCTCCGGCCACCCCTCGCTCCCCCGACTAGCTCAGCGGCTCCGCCTCGACCTCCTCTTCCTCCCCACCGCTCCATGGGTCTCCGGAAGCCCTGCATCGCCGCCACGTCGCCGTTCCCCTCCTCGGGCTCCGACCACCGTCGCCGTCGATTCGCCGTCTCCAGCGCGTCCCCGAGCCCGCTTCGACGCCCACTGCAACCGCGGTGAGCTACACCACCATTTCCCCCTCTTCTCCCCCTCGTTCCCTCACCGTAGCCTCCTCCCCACCACGGCCGAACCTCCGCCGCCGCCGAGCTCGCCGTCGACGCAGCTCCGGTGACCATTTGGTCACCCCGGCGAGTCTAACGAGTTCGTAAGGCTCCATAGAGCATCCCTAGCGCCTCGCTTCGCTCGCCTTCGAGCTCCAACCCCGTTTCCGTGCACGACCGAACTCCGGCGGCCGCAGCCGAGCTCGCCGCCATCGACTCCGGCCACCTCAGGCATGGCCACCACCACCGTTCGACACGCGGGAGCAAGGGCTCTCCAACGAGCCCAAGCACAGCCTCGCCCGTGCCCTGTAGCGCGATCCCGCATCACGCCGCCGTCTCGGACCTCGCCGGCGTCATGTCGCCGGTGGGGTTTGACTTGTCCGACCTGGGGTTTGACCCCCCAGGGTCACTGACGCGTGGGCCCCGTCGGCCAGGTGGACATCATTAGCGCTAACCACTGTTAGTTAACCCCCTGACACTGACTAGTGGGCCCCAGCGCCACTAATTAGTAATTAGGATTAATTTAACCCTGTTTAACCCCCCTGTCACTGACGTGTGGGCCCCACACGTCAGGTTTGACTCCAGCCAGCCGCAGTTGACCACTGACGTCATGCTGACGTCATGCTGGCGCAATAATTATATTTCTGGATTTAATTTAAATCGGGAAATTCCAGAATATTATTTTAAACTTCAAAAATTCATAACTTTTATTCTGTAACTCCAAATTGGACAAATTATATATGAAAAATGATCAGAAAAATCCAATCTATCCATCTGTACTATTTTCATGCATGATCAAACAAGTTAAATTGATGTTTTAAGCAGAACAAGGAAAAGCACTTTAAAAGGCCATGTTTGAGTTTGAAATTTGAATCTTTGATTCAAATTTGTTCAAACCCTTCTGGTTTTAGTTGCATTAGCCCAACACACTCATATTGCCATGTTTCATGCATGCATCATATTGTTGCACATTGTTTGGTGATGGTTGTGTGTCGGTGTCCTTTGCGACAGGTTCTGCCTCCGAGGAGTACCGTGATTACCCTAACGAAGAACCGTATCAGTGCATCGAACCATCAGGCAAGCAACCAACCATTTGATCATATCGATACAATCCCATGTTCTCGCTCTTGCTCTCTTTTACTGCATTAAGACAACGCGTTTCAAACTGCTGTGTGCTACGGTAGTTGAACCCATTTTCCTCTGCATGACCTGTCATTGCCACAGTAACTAGATGAAACCCACTAGCATGTGTAGGAGTTGATTGAGCCATATGTATGTGTTGTTCCTACCTTGCTATGCCTGCTATGCTTAGAGTCGTGTCAGGTCTGGGTCATCTGGGTGATGGGCTAGAGTGAAATGATTATGTCGGTAATGAGAGTGGTGTGGTGAACACGATTTGGTAAAGGTATCGATGAGAGGCCATGTAGGAGTACATGGTGGGTTGTTTCATTGAAGCCGACCTTAAGCACTGAGATCTGTATGTGTGATTTAAGAATCAGCTACTACCATGCATTGGGCCCGAAACCAATGGACCCTCTCGGCTTCTTATTCACCCTAGTTCTCCGTCCAGGAGTTGCAAGTAGTTTCTGGTGTTTGTAGCCTACTGGAGGCCGTGGATAGCGCTGACCGTAGGGGTGGGCTGTGATGCGGTAGGTACGTGGCACGGTGTACCGAATACCCGTTAGGTATTTCGGGAACCCTGTTCACATCATTCGGGGCCGTATGGGAAACCTCGGCCGGACTCCCTGCGGATGGAACCTGGATAGGCGATAAACCTGGACTGGAGGCTTAGGTGATTAGGTAGGTCGTGGCCGACACCCACGTTGGGCTTCCGCTTGAAGGTTGCCGAGTACATGTCGTGTAAACGACGGTAAGCGGTGAGAGCGTGTATGAAGGAGTACACCCCTGCAGGGTTAACATGATCTATTCGAATAGCCGCGTCCGCGGTAAAGGACTACTTGGTTGCCTATACAGTTCATAGACAAGTAAATGGAAACTACTAAAAGCCTCAAGATAAGAGTGAGTGCCGAGGATGGCTCTTCCGTAGGAAGACGGAGGTGGATCCTCGGTGGTGTATTGAAGTGGTGAGTAGTGGACTCGTGTGCGCAAAACCATTTCAAGTTGGAGTATCGTAGGATAGTCTAGCCAAGAGTCAAAGCTGGCTTGCTGCAATAACTCCACCAACCCTTCTTGATACTAAGCATGTATGTAGGATCTGATGTAAGTCTTGCTGAGTACCTTTGTACTCATGTTGCTATAACCTACATTTTTACAGAAGACGCTGCAACCCCTTCTGATGGGTTCTATGTAGACGTTGACATCAACGAGTAGGCTAATGACCCAGGTGGTGACCCTGAGCTTGTGAAGGACCACGTAGTATAGCTAGGCTTTCCAAGCCTCCTTTATTTTACTAGTTGTCTGTACTCAGACAAGTTACCTCCGCTGCTGGTTTGTATGACTGTATGATTTGTATGTTGGGTCGTGAGACCCGTACCTTTGTGTATGTTATGTATGGCTCCCTGAGCCTTAAATAAAGTACTTGTGTCGTAGAGTCATGTTGTGATGTTTCGTTGTATTTGCACATATCGAGCATATTGTGTGTATGACTGAAATGCTTGGTATGTGTGGGATCTGACTATCTAGTTGTTTATCTTTAGTAGCCTCTCTTACCGGGAAATGTCTCCTAGTGTTACCGCTGAGCCATGGTAGCTTGCTACTGCTCTGGAACACTTAGGCTGGCCGGCATGTGTCCTTCTTCGTTCCTGTGTCTGTCCCTTCGGGGAAATGTCATGCTTTGAGTACCGGAGTCCTGTTAGCCCGCTACAGCCCGGTTTACCAGAGTCCTGCTAGCCCAGTGCTACAGCCCGGACCCACTTGCTGATGACCGACACGTTCGAAGCTGGGTCATGGATGCCTGTCCCTGTAAGTCTGTGCCACTTTGGGTTTACGACTAGTCATGTCAGCCCGGGCTCTTTATCATATGGATGCTAGCGACACTATCATATACGTGAGCCAAAAGGCGCAAACGGTCCCGGGCAAAGGTAAGGCGACACCCGTGGGGATACCGTGCGTGAGGCCGCAAAGTGATATGAGGTGTTACCGGCTAGATCGATGTGACATCGAGTCGGGGTCCTGACAGCGTTGGCATCAGAGCCGGACTGCCTGTAGGTTCTCCAAGCCAAACTGGTCGATGTTGAGTCTAGAAATTCTTTAGTTATATGTAGGGGAATTGTTTGTGGGTTGGAACGTAAGGCTCTTTTTACTCCTTTATCTTATGACATTCTGATCTGAGTCAGTCCATTCTTCCACCGGGGGTTAAGGAATTAGGACCTATTCTCTCTATCAGGATCACGTGTTACTAATTAGTAGTACCTTATAAGTTTGATGGATACAAGCCTAGTTCAGTTCTACTACCACATTATGTTGTTAGAATGGATTCAGAACTTTGATATGATGATGTTGAGGGTGTACGAAATCCTTTGTCAAATGTCTCAAAATCCTTCTTGAGCATTTACAGCTGTTATGCTGCCGAAATTTTGCTAGAAATTCTAATGCCTTTGCATTATGATTGTGCTTTCAGATGGCCACTCGCGACCTCAATCAAGTGGTTCGCCTGACTCGATGCCTAGATGTACCCGGCCATACTGCCAAGTTGGTCAGGGTAATGACTGAGGCTGGATACCGCTGGTATCCTGAGTACACGGTCGAAGAGCAATTTCGGGACTTTAATCAAAGCCAGTATCTCTACACTGTCAGGATATTTCCATCTTATCCTGGATCCACCGAGCCCCTTCACTGCTCTTATGGACTCGGGGTTACTATTGAGATGGCTGTGCAGGACGCCGCCTACTCTATGATGACCATTATGCGAGTCAGATCTGGTCTATTTCGGGACTCTGATTTCCGGTATATGCCAGGATCACTTCCGGGAGCACAAGGGTATCTCCAAGCTATCTATGCTGACCCCACTCAAGAGGATTCACGGACTCGCACCACTGCTGAGATGCTCGAGGATAAGGACCGTGAAAATCGGGCCTTAAGGTTAGAGCTTTTCAATACCCGTGCTGACCACTGGGCCACTTTGACTCGGTTCGCACCGGCGGTGCAAGCTGGATATTCAGATATGCGCGATCTCTATCCTGTGAGATCTGCTCTGCCAGACGTGATGGTTTGGCGTGATGTAGGAGGCATCACCCCACCTCGCGGTCCCCGCAGGCCACCGTCTGTTGGTCCAAGACCTCATCCTAGCCCCTATGGTCCACAAGCTCCGCGAGATCGTCTGTTTCCGGATGATCATGTTGAGCTTCCAGGCTATGGAGGTGACTTCTACGAGGACTACTACGGATCGGTCTGAGTTAGTGGTAGTATCACTAGTTCGCACTAGCTGTGTCATCTATCGTCCCGCGTGACTCGTGGGATATGACCTAGTTTGTACTCTTTCCGGAGGTGTAGAAAAATAATGTATAGGAGCTTGGGATGCCTCCGATGAGATGTAATCCTCTTTTCACCGTAATAGTACTTTGTTTGGTCTTGTACTAAACCCTGTATGGTGTGTATGACGATGGAATAAAGAAGCAGTTTCTGTATCTACCATGTCATACGGATGATCATCTTGCATTTCGAGTTATTCCTTACATTTTTATCCTATGTCGGAATTTTATCATCCTGACTAAATCATTGTCTTGTTTACCTAGGATGGTCAACACGCGTGCTAACCCTGCTTCTCAAGAGCAGGCCGAAGGCAGTGAAGCCAGGGATGCAAATCTGCCTCATCCTCCTTCACTAGCCGAGGTTATGATGGAAGCTGAGAGAAACAAGCGGGAGACCAACCGTTTGTTGGAGCGTATTGAACAGAACACAGCACACCATCAGAGGACTAATGTGGTGTCACTCAGTGATTTTATCAAATTACATCCACCCACGTTCCACCACTCCGTCGAGCCTCTCGACGCTGATGACTGGCTTCGCAGTATCGCTCACAAACTGCGTTCCGCGCTGGTAGCGGAGGCTGACAAGGTCACCTTTGCTGCATATCATCTTGAAGGCCCCGCCAGTCTATGGTGGGAGAATTATGGAGCTATGCGCCCAGCGGGCCATGTCACTACTTGGGCCGAATTCAGCGAGGCTTTCCGTGAACATCACATTCCGGAGGGTCTCATGGACCGTAAACGTGAGGAATTTTGCAGTTTCACCCAAGGCCGACTTTCTGTGGATGCTTACAGCAGGGAGTTTGGTAATCTCGCACGATATGCAACTGAGGAAGTGTCTACTGATGCCAAGAAGCAAGCAAGGTTCCGTAAGGGCCTTAGTCCTGAGCTTCGTCGTGACCTCCGTCTGCATGAGTGCACATCTTTTCAGAAACTTGTTAACAAAGCTATCAGTGCTGAAACTGGTCAGACTGACTACACGCAACACGCAAGCATGGCTGTGACATGGGTTCCTCATCCGGTGCTGGTCCTCAGAAGCGCCGCGTGTGGGTACCCAACACCGCCCTGCCACCCAGGTTCACACCGAGGCCATCTTTCCAGGCGCCTCGCCCTGTTCAACAGTCTGCTCCAGCCAAGCCCTATGGGGGTCCAACCAACAATGCTCCTCCACGTACCAGTTCCGTAACTTGTTTCAAGTGTGGGGAATCTGGCCACTATATGCGTGAGTGTCCCCAGACCAACCCCAACCAGTCTGCTAAAGCTGTTGGCCGTGGCAAGCCGACAGGAAAAGTATTCCACGCCAAGCCGGTCACCGCTTCACGTGGCCATGTCAACTGTATCTCTGCCGAAGAAGCTCAAGAGGATCCCAACGTCGTTCTCGGTACGCTTCTTGTTAATTGCCACCCGGCATCTGTTCTTTTCGATACAGGAGCCTCTCATTCTTTTATATCTGAAAACTATGCTCGCTTGCATAACGTCGCATTCGGTGATATGCCAACCTCTATGGTAATTCAAACTCCGGGATCCAAATGGCAAACTTCTAGAGTAAGCCATGGAAATGAAATCCAAGTCGACAGACTTGTTTTCCTTGCCTCTTTGATAGCCCTTAAATTTTCAGATATCAATATCATTCTGGGTATGGACTGGATGTCAGCTCATCAAGCCAAAATTGATTGCTTCTCTAGGACTGTTCAACTCACTCACCCTTCGGGCAAGATAGCCAATGTCTTGACCCGATTAGCCAAGCGACAATTATATTCTCTTAACGCCAGCCCTTTGCCAGACCTTGAGGACGTTCCGGTAGTCCGTGACTTTCCGGATGTTTTCCCAGAGGAATTGCCAGGTGTTCCACCTGACAGGGATGTTGAGTTCGTAATAGACCTCATTCCAGGAACCGTTCCGATTGCTAGAAGACCTTATAAGATGGCACCCCTAGAACTAGCCGAGCTTAAGAAACAACTCGATGAGTCCTTGAAAAAGGGTTTCATCCGACCTAGCTCTTCTCCGTGGGCTTGCCCCGTCCTATTCGTCAAGAAGAAGGATGGTACGGACCGGATGGTTGTAGATTACCGACCTGTCAATTTGGTCACAATCAAGAACAAATATCCACTTCCCAGGATCAACGACCTGTATGATCAGCTCGCTGGATCCTCAGTCTTCTCCAAGATGGATTTGAGGTTGGGCTACCATCAAATCAAAATCAGAAACGGGGACATTCCTAAAACGGCCTTTGTTACTCGTTATGGGCAATACGAGTACACCGTCATGTCCTTCGGTTTAACCAACGCTCCAGCCACCTTTTCTCGGTTAATGAACTCAATCTTCATGGAGTATTTGGATAGATTCGTTGTAGTTTACCTCGATGATATACTCATCTACTCCAAGAACGAGGAAGAACATGCCGAACATCTAAGGCTAGTGTTGCAGAAACTTCGAGAGCATCGCCTTTATGCTAAATTTTCTAAATGTGAATTCTGGTTGCCAGAAGTGACCTATCTGGGTCATGTAATATCTGGTAAAGGTATTGCTGTCAACCCTGAGCGAGTTCAAGCCGTCCTTAACTGGACTCCACCTGAATCGGTCAAGCAAGTTCGGAGTTTTCTAGGCTTAGCGAGCTATTGTCGTCGCTTTGTCGAGAACTTCTCCAAGGTTGCCAAACCTCTAACCGAACTCCTCAAGAAAGATAAGAAGTTCGAGTGGACTCCACAATGTGAGCACAGCTTTCAGGAACTGAAAAGACGCCTGACTTCTGCTCCCGTACTGGTACCGCCAGACTTCTCCAAGGATTTTGTTATCTACTGCGACGCCTCGCGACAAGGACTAGGTTGCATTCTCATGCAACATCGACACGTAATTGCCTACGCTTCACGGCAATTGCACCCACACGAGGAGAATTATCCTACTCATGATCTAGAGCTTGCAGCTGTAGTCTATGCACTTAAGACCTGGCGACATTACCTCCTCGGTAATCGTTGCGAAATATTCACTGATCACCAAAGTTTGAAGTACATCTTCACCCAACCGGATCTGAACCTCAGGCAAAGACGTTGGGTTGAATTGATCACAGATTTCGATTTAGGAATAACCTACACCCCAGGGAAAGCCAACGTCATGGCTGATGCGCTAAGTCGTAAATCTTATTGTAACAACCTGATGTTACAACAAAGTCAACCGCTTCTCCATGAGGAATTTCGGAAGCTTAACCTTCACATTGTTCCTCAAGGTTTTCTTTCCACCTTGGTGGCAAAACCTACCCTTACGGATCAGATTATCAAGGCACAGAAGGTAGATCCGGGAATCTCCCGCATCAAGAGAAACCTTCAGAAAGGAATTGCGAATTGCTTCTCCATTAATGATCAAGGGGTCGTATACTTCGGGAATCGGCTAGTGGTTCCCAAAGTGCGAAACCTGAGGCGTTTGATCCTTAAGGAAGCTCATGAATCTCCTCTCACCATTCATCCCGGTAGTACTAAGATGTATCAGGACCTACGCCAGAGGTTCTGGTGGACTAGGATGAAGAGAGAAATTGATCAGTATATTGCAAATTGCGACGTCTGTCGTCGTGTTAAAGCAGAGCACCAACGGCCTGCTGGCACCCTTCAACCCTTAGCTATTCCTGAATGGAAATGGGATAAAATTGGTATGGATTTCATTACCGGTTTTCCCAGGACCAAGAGAGGGAATAATGCTATTTTCGTCGTTGTCGATCGTCTTTCCAAAGTAGCCTATTTCCTACCTGTTCGTGAGAGTATAACCGCTAGTCAGCTGGCAGACTTATACATCTCCCGAATAGTGTCTCTCCATGGTGTTCCTTTGGAAATTAACTCGGATCGAGGAAGTCTTTTCACCTCTCGATTTTGGGAAAGTTTCCAAAATGCTATGGGAACCCGTCTCTCCTTTAGCACCGCCTTCCACCCTCAGTCGAGTGGTCAAGTGGAACGCGTCAACCAAATTCTAGAAGACATGCTTCGAGCCTCTGTTATCTCATTCGGAATGGACTGGGAGAAGTGCCTTCCATTTGCCGAATTCGCTTACAACAACAGCTATCAATCTAGCTTGGGTAAAGCCCCTTTTGAAGTTCTCTATGGGCGACGGTGTCGAACACCCCTTAACTGGTCAGAGACCGGGGAAAGACAATTCTTTGGCCCGGATATGATTCAGGAAGCAGAAGAACAAGTTTGTATCGTTCGTGAAAAGTTGAAAACAGCCCAATCTCGTCAAAAGAGTCACTATGACCGAAAACATAAGGCTATGACTTTCGAGGTTGACGAGAAGGCTTATCTTCGGGTCACCCCTCTGAAGGGAACCCATCATTTCGGTATCAAAGGCAAATTGGCTCCTCGTTACATTGGACCTTTTCGCATTCTTGCCAAACGAGGGGAAGTTGCCTACCAGTTGGAACTACCTCCGCATCTCTCCAGAGTCCACGATGTCTTCCACGTTTCTCAACTCAGGCGTTGCTTCTCGGATCCTATCCGTGAAGTGGACCACGAAACGCTTGATCTCCAAGATAATCTTACATATCGAGAGTACCCCGTTCGTATCCTCGATCAGGCCGAACGTATCACCCGACGTCAGAACATCAAGTTCCTCAAAGTACAATGGTCGCACCATTCTGAGGATGAAGCAACCTGGGAAAGGGAGGATCGTCTTCGACTTGAGTACCCCTCCTTCTTCCCGGAGGAACCCAAATCTCGGGACGAGATTCTTTTGAGTGGGGGTGAGTTGTCACACCCTAGCTAGTCATGCATTAGAGTGTTGCATCATGTTTACTCTTTCATCAGAAACTTGAAATGGGGATCTGTGAAACCCTCAGAATCATTTTGAAAATGACCCAAATAAAAATTTCTCCAAAAGGGTCCAAGAAAATGCTCATGTTGATCTCTGAAAATATTGGACAGAGATAAAAATCAAACCAATATTTTTAGTGGCTCATGGACATTTATTTTGGGCATTTGGAATTAATGCATAAATATTTGCTTTGGAAATATATTTCTATATATATTAATATATGTCCAAATATTATGCCAATTATAAAGGAGCTCTGGAATAATATATCTAGCCCCTGAAAAATTTGGCATAAGTTAAATAAATGATTTAATATATTATTTAAATCAAAACAAATGTCAGAAATTAGAAAACAGAAAAAAATAAAAGGGATAAGCTTACCTGGGCTCCTCCACTGTGCAGCCCATCCAGCTGGCCGGCCCAGCCAGCAGGCGGCCCAGCCCGTCTCCCTCCTCTGTCGTCTTCGTCCCGACAGAGGGAGGGGAGTGTGGCCGGCGCGCGCGCGCGCCACCGCGCCACGCCACCTCTCTCCCTGCCTGCCTGCCCTCTCCTCCTCGCCTCGATGCCCTGGACGACGCCACGCCTCCCCCCCTGCTCTCTCTCACTCTCCCTCGGCTCTCCCCTCCTCTCCCTCGCTCTTTCTCTCACGGCCGAACACCACCGTCGCCGCCGTTCGCCACAGCAGCCGTCTCCGGCCACCCCTCGCTCCCCCGACTAGCTCAGCGGCTCCGCCTCGACCTCCTCTTCCTCCCCACCGCTCCACGGGTCTCCGGAAGCCCTGCATCGCCGCCACGTCGCCGTTCCCCTCCTCGGGCTCCGACCACCGTCGCCGTCGATTCGCCGTCTCCAGCGCGTCCCCGAGCCCGCTTCGACGCCCACTGCAACCGCGGTGAGCTACGCCACCGTTTCCCCCTCTTCTCCCCCTTGTTCCCTCACCGTAGCCTCCTCCCCACCACGGCCGAACCTCCGCCGCCGCCGAGCTCGCCGTCGACGCAGCTCCGGTGACCATTTGGTCACCCCGGCGAGTCTAACGAGTTCGTAAGGCTCCATAGAGCATCCCTAGCGCCTCGCTTCACTCGCCTTCGAGCTCCAACCCCGTTTCCGTGCACGACCGAACTCCGGCGGCCGCAGCCGAGCTCGCCACCGTCGACTCCGGCCACCTCAGGCATGGCCACCACCACTGTTCGACGCGCGGGAGCAAGGGCTCTCCAACGAGCCCAAGCACAGCCTCGCCCGTGCCCTGTAGCGCGATCCCGCATCACGCCGCCGTCTCGGACCTCGCCGGCGTCATGTCGCCGGTGGGGTTTGACTTGTCCGACCTGGGGTTTGACCCCCCAGGGTCACTGACGCGTGGGCCCCGTCGGCCAGGTGGACATCATTAGCGCTAACCACTGTTAGTTAACCCCCTGACACTGACTAGTGGGCCCCAGCGCCACTAATTAGTAATTAGGATTAATTTAACCCTGTTTAACCCCCCTGTCACTGACGTGTGGGCCCCACACATCAGGTTTGACTCCAGCCAGCCGCAGTTGACCACTGACGTCATGCTGACGTCATGCTGGCGCAATAATTATATTTCTGGATTTAATTTAAATCAGGAAATTCCAGAATATTATTTTAAACTTCAAAAATTCATAACTTTTATTCAGTAACTCCAAATTGGACAAATTATATATGAAAAATGATCAGAAAAATCCAATCTATCCATCTGTACTATTTTCATGCATGATCAAACAAGTTAAATTGATGTTTTAAGCAGAACAAGGAAAAGCACTTTAAAAGGCCATGTTTGAGTTTGAAATTTGAATCTTTGATTCAAATTTGTTCAAACCCTTCTGGTTTTAGTTGCATTAGCCCAACACACTCATATTGCCATGTTTCATGCATGCATCATATTGTTGCACATTGTTTGGTGATGGTTGTGTGTCGGTGTCCTTTGCGACAGGTTCTGCCTCCGAGGAGTACCGTGATTACCCTAACGAAGAACCGTATCAGTGCATCGAACCATCAGGCAAGCAACCAACCATTTGATCATATCGATACAATCCCATGTTCTCGCTCCTGCTCTCTTTTACTGCATTAAGACAACGCATTTCAAACTGCTGTGTGCTACGGTAGTTGAACCCATTTTCCTCTGCATGACCTGTCATTGCCACAGTAACTAGATGAAACCCACTAGCATGTGTAGGAGTTGATTGAGCCATATGTATGTGTTGTTCCTACCTTGCTATGCCTGCTATGCTTAGAGTCGTGTCAGGTCTGGTTCATCTGGGTGATGGGCTAGAGTGAAATGATTATGTCGGTAATGAGAGTGGTGTGGTGAACACGATTTGGTAAAGGTATCGATGAGAGGCCATGTAGGAGTACATGGTGGGTTGTTTCATTGAAGCCGACCTTAAGCACTGAGATCTGTATGTGTGATTTAAGAATCAGCTACTACCATGCATTGGGCCCGAAACCAATGGACCCTCTCGGCTTCTTATTCACCCTAGTTCTCCGTCCAGGAGTTGCAAGTAGTTTCTGGTGTTTGTATCCTACTGGAGGCCGTGGACAGCGCTGACCGTAGGGGTGGGCTGTGATGCGGTAGGTACGTGGCCGGGTGTACCGAATACCCGTTAGGTATCTCGGGAACCCTGTTCACATCGTTCGGGGCCGTATGGGAAACCTCGGCCGGACTCCCTGCGGATGGAACCTGAATAGGCGATAAACCTGGACTGGAGGCTTAGGTGATTAGGTAGGTCGTGGCCGACACCCACGTTGGGCTTCCGCTTGAAGGTTGCCGAGTACATGTCGTGTAAACGACGGTAAGTGGTGAGAGTGTGTATGAAGAAGTACCCCCTGCAGGGTTAACATGATCTATTCGAATAGCCGCGTCCGCGGTAAAGGACTACTTGGTTGCCTATACAGTTCATAGACAAGTAAATGGAAACTACTAAAAGCCTCAAGATAAGTGTGAGTGCCGAGGATGGCTCCTCCGTAGGAGGACGGAGGTGGATCCTCGGTAGTGTATTGAAGTGGTGAATAGTGGACTCGTGTGCGCAAAACTATTTCAAGTTGAAGTATCGTAGGATAGCCTAGCCAAGAGTCAAAGCTGGCTTGCTGCAATAACTCCACCAACCCTTCTTGATACTATGCATGTATGTAGGATCTGATGTAAGTCTTGCTGAGTACCTTTGTACTCATGTTGCTATAATCTACATTTTTACAGAAGACGCTGCAACCCCTTCTGATGGGTTCTATGTAGACGTTGACATCAACGAGTAGGCTAAAGACCCAGGTGGTGACCCTGAGCTTGTGAACGACCACATAGTATAGCCAGAGGCTTTCCAAGCCTCTTTTATTTTACTAGTTGTCTGTACTCAGACAAGTTACTTCCGCTGCTGGCTTGTATGATTGTATGACTTGTATGTTGGGTCGTGAGACCCGTACCTTTGTGTGTATGTTATGTATGGCTCACTGAGCCTTAAATAAAGTACTTGTGTCATAGAGTCATGTTGTGATGCTTCGTTGTATTTGCACATATCGAGCATATTGTGTGTATGATTGAAATGCTTGGTATGTGTGGGATCTGACTATCTAGTTGTTTATCTTTAGTAGCCTCTCTTACCGGGAAATGTCTCCTAGTGTTACCGCTGAGCCATGGTAGCTTGCTACTGCTCTGGAACACTTAGGCTGGCCGGCATGTGTCCTTCTTCGTTCCTGGGTCTGTCCCTTCGGGGAAATGTCACGCTTTGAGTACCGGAGTCCTGTTAGCCCGCTACAGCCCGGTTTACCGGAGTCCTGCTAGCCCAGTGCTACAGCCCGGACCCACTTGCTGATGACCGACACGTTCGAAGCTGGGTCATGGATGCCTGTCCCTGTAAGTCTGTGCCACTTTGGGTTTACGACTAGTCATGTCAGCCCGGGCTCTTTATCATATGGATGCTAGCGACACTATCATATACGTGAGCCAAAAGGCGCAAACGGTCCCGGGCAAAGGTAAGGCGACACCCGTGGGGATACCGTGCATGAGGCCGCAAAGTGATATGAGGTGTTACCGGCTAGATCGATGTGACATCGAGTCGGGGTCCTGACACTGGTCCTCTTCCCAAATATCGAGCGGGAAGGGAGCCAACTATGGCGGGCTAATTTGAAGGGGGACAACTAGTACTAGCTATCATGACAAAAGTAGTCTTCGCCTGCACAAAGCTCTGGTGGTGACGCCGTCTTGGGCTCCACAATGACCTTCGTCTTGTCGTCCTCCTGGTCTTGGTCTTGTTGCACCGAAATGGCAACCTTTGCCTGAGGCCTCGGTACTCCGCGGCTGCGCTTGCTCCCTTTGCACCAAAGAGGAAAGGAGGACGCTGCGCGGGCTGGCACCCGCCTGGCGCCTTCGGTCGTCATGGCTTGCGTCACGGGCACCTCATGAGGTACCCCGCCTTGATCTCTCCGCCTCCTCGCGAGCCAGCCTGATGAGGCCGTGCCTGAGAAAGCTTCGCGTCGTCCGCCCCACGAGGCTTGGCCCCTCGCGGGGGTCTTGGATCTGTGTTGGTGAAGACGGGCCGTGCTGGGCCCCCCTTTGAGCCACGCCGCAGGCCGCAGGCAGGCAAGTCTGGGGACCCCCGTTCCTAGAACGCCGACAAGGTTCAGGGCATGGTACTTGAAATTTGGGTTTGTTGCACCAATTATACTATAGGGGGTTCCCTTACAATATTTCTGTCAAAAAAGCCAATACTATTAAAAGGGGGTGAGGTGTTGCTTAATGAGTTACTTGCTCAAAATGCTTAGTTATATGCTCCAAAAACCCTCAACTTCTTTCTCATATCCACATATGTCCCAAACTAATAAGTCAAACTCGGCCCCACCGAAATCTTCTATACAGCGCCACCGAGTTCACTTGACATAGCCACTGCCAAAAACCCTAGTCACTTCGGTCTCACTGATAGGGATCTCGGTCTCACCGAGATGGGATTACAAACTCTCTGTTTCCCTTCGCAACATTTCGGTCCAACCGAGATGAGCGATTGGTCTCACTGAGATTGTAATGCAAACTCACTGTTTCCCCTTCGTAACGTTTCGGTCTAACCGAGATGAGCGAATCGGTCCCACCGAGTTTGCCTGACAAACCCTCTGTTTGTCGATTACCAAAATCGGTCCCACCAAGTTTGTGTAATCGGTCTCACCAAGATTACGTTATGCCCTAACCCTAATGGAATCGGTCCCACCGAGTTGACATGTCGGTCCCACCGAAATGCCTAAAGGTCACATTATGAACCAAATCGGTCTGACCGAGTTTTACGATTCGGTCCCACCTAGTTTGGTGATTTGTGTGTAACGGTTAGATTTTGTGTGGAGGCTATATATACCCCTCCACCCACTCTTCATTGAGTGAGAGAGCGATCAGAATATGCCTACACTTCTAACACACATTTTTTGAGAGAGAACCACCTACACTTGTGTTGAGGTCAAGATATTCCATTCCAACCACATAAATCTTGATCTCTAGCCTTCCCCAAGTTGCTTTCCACTCAAATCATATTTCTACCAAATCCAATCCTATGAGAGAGAGTTGAGTGTTGGGGAGACTATCATTTGAAGCACAAGAGCAAGGAGTTCATCATCAACACACCATCTATTACCTTTTGGAGAGTGGTGTCTCCTACATTGGTTAGGTGTCACTTGGGAGCCTCCGTCAAGATTGTGGAGTTGAACCAAGGAGTTTGTACGGGCAAGGAGAACGCCTACTCCGAGAAGATCTACCCTAGTCAGTCAAGTCTTTCATGGGTGATGGCCCTGGTGGGATAGTGTGACGCCCCAAGACCGGAGATTCATAAGCCTTCCATGTTTTCTGAGTTTTGTCATGTGTTTTCTTTAGTTAGCTGCATTGATCCTTGAATCATGTGCATTGCATCATGTCATCATGCAACTGTCGGCGTTCTGGGAACGGGGGTCCCCAAACTTGCCTGCCTGCAGCGTGGCCCAAAGGGGGGCCCACCACGGCCCATCTTCACCAACACAGGCCCAAGACCCTTGCGAGGGGCCAAACCTCGCGAGGCGGACGATGCGGAGCTTCCTCAGGCACGGCCTCATCAGGCAGGCTCGCAAGGAGGCGGAGAGATCAAGGTGGGGTACCTCACGAGGTGCCCGTGAAGCAAGCCATGACGACCCAAGGGCGCCAGTCGGGTGGCAGCCCGCGCAGCGTCCCCCTTTCCTCTTTGGTGCAAAGGGAGCAAGCGCAGCCGCGGAGTACCGAGGCATCAGGCAAAGGTTGCCATTTCGGTGCAACAAGACCAAGACCAGGAGGACTGCAAGATGGAGGTCATTGTGGAGCCCAAGGCGGTGTCACCACCAGAGCTTTGTGCAGGCGAAGACTACTTTTGTCAGGATAGCTGGTACTAGCTGCCCCCCTTCAAATTAGCCCGCCATTGTTGGCTCCCTTCCCGCTCGATATTTGGGAAGAGGACCAGGGCCTCTATAAATAGGACCAGCCACCCACAGAGTAGGGGAGAGACGACGGAAGAAGGAGGGAGAGAGAGAGAAGGGTGACTGAACTCCTCCCAGCAGTTCATCACCCCAGCCAAGAGCAGAACCTCGCGAGGCTGTTCTTCCTTGTATTGTTCATCATCATCAGCCCAAGAGGCAATCCGCCACACCACACACTGGAGTAGGGTATTACACCACAACGGTGGCCCGAACCAGTATAAACCTTGTGTCATTTGTGTTGTTCTTTCCATCGCTTAGATCTTAGCGAGGCGGAGGGGTGCAGGTAGGTAGGAAGCGAAATCTTCGCGCGCACCCCAGTGTTCGAACCTCAAGGGTCTGCCGGAACCCGAAATCCGACATTTGGCGCGCCAGGTAGGGGTGCACCGGAGTTTCCCCTTCCGCCACCACCACGACCTGCCTCGCGATGAGTAGCACGTCGCCCGCTCCGGCCGCCGGCGCCAACACGGGGGCCAGGGGGCTCCGAGCCCTGGCCCCAGCCCTGCGATTGGTATGGTGGACGGACAAGTTCAGGCCAACGACGCTGCCGCGCTACGGCGGCGCGACAGATCCGCTGGCCTTCTTGCCGGCGAGCGAGGAGGCCCCCCTCGAAGCTGGAGGTGACGATAGGGTCATGGCCAACTGGCTCCCCATGGCCCTCACCGGCGCTCCGTGCCCATGGCTGCTCCACCTGCCGGCAACCTCCGTGGCCTCTTGGGAAGAGCCCCGTAGCCTCTTCCCCGCCCATCGCGCTACACCAACACCCCCGGTCGTCTCGGCCCTACTGGGCGGCTCGCAGGCGCCACCTACAGGTAACCACGTCAAGTCGTTCATCCGTCGGGTCAGCGCCGCTTCCACGTGGCAGGGGGCTCCCCCGGACCGGGCGGTGTCCAAGGCCGGCCTGACCTTCAGCTCGGAGGACCACCCCTCCAACTCGGCCTGCTCGGGTGCGCTCCCCAGGCTGTGCACCCCCACCATCTGCCAAGTGGCCGTCACCAGAACTCTCATCGATGGCGGTGCGGGCCTCAGCGTGCTCTCGGTCGAGGCCTTCAACCTCCTCTGCATACCCCTGGAACGGCTGCAACCCAGCCGGCCCTTCTCAGGCGTTGGGGGCGGATCATCTAGCTCCTTGGGACAGATCCGGCTCCCAGTAACCTTCGGCACCTACAACAACTTCCGCACGGAGCTGGTCAACTTCAACATCGCCCCCATTGGCCTCCCCTACAATGCCATCCTCGGCTACCCAGTGCTGGCCCGGTTCATGGCCGCGACGCACCCGGCGTACAACCTCATGAAGATGCCCGGGAGCAGCAGTGTCCTCGCCATGCACGGGGACACCGGATACGCGCTGCGGGTACTCAAGCTCGCCTTCAAGACGGCGGTGTCGGCACATCCCGCCGGCTTGGAGACCCCCGAGCCCAAGGGGGCTGCACCTGCCAAGAAGAAACAATTGTTCACCCAAGACAAGGCAGAAACCAAGCAGATACCCGTCGATGAGGACGGGTCCGACAACGCCACTTTCACCATAGGCGCCAACCTCGAGCCTGAGCAGGAGGAGATCCTGGTCAAGTTCCTGCGCACGAACAAGAAGGTATTCGCTTGGGAGCCTGACCAGTTGGCAGGGATTCCTAGGAGCGTAATCGAGCATCACCTCAACATGTGCCCCAACGTGCGCCCTGTGAAGCAGAAGGCAAGGCGGCAGTCCATAGAAAAGCAGGCCTTCATCGTCCGAGAGACCCACAAACTAGAAGCCGCTAGGGTCATTCGCGAGGTCCGATACCCGGATTGGTTGGCCAACCCTGTCGTTGTGCCAAAGAAGGGAGGGAAGGAGCGCATGTGTGTCGAATTCACCAACCTCAACAAGGCATGCCCGCAAGATCCGTTCCCGCTCCCCAGCATCGACCAGATCGTCGATTCCACCGCAGAATGCGACCTGCTATGCTTCCTGGATGCCTTCTCTGGGTATCACTAGATCAAGATGGCGATAGAAGACGTCGAAAAGACAGCCTTCCTAACCCCGTGTGGGGTGTACTACTACACATGCATGCCATTTGGGCTGCGCAACGCCGGGGCGACCTTTTCAGCGGCTGATGCACATCACCTTGGGCCCGCAGCTCGGGAAGAATGTTAAGGCTTACGTCGATGACATTGTGGTGAAGTCTCAGGAGGCCAGGACCCTGATACAAGACCTGGAGGAAACCTTCGCGAGCCTCAACGCAGTGAACCTGCGGCTCAACCCAGAGAAGTGTGTGTTCGGAGTCCCCTCAGGCAAGCTCTTGGGTTTCCTCGTGTTCCACCGAGGCATCGAGGCTAACCCAGAAAAGGTCAAGGCGGTCGAGGACATGAGCCCGCCAAAGACCCTCAGAGAAATGCAGAAGCTCACTGGGCGCGTGACCGCGCTAGGACGATTCATCTCCAAGTTGGGGGAGCGAGCGCTGCCTTTCTTCCAGTTAATGAAGAAAAAGGGGCCTTTGAATGGACTGAAGAGGCCGACAAGGCTTTCCAAGATCTCAAGAGATACCTGACCAGCCCTCCGGTCATGGTGGCTCCCCACTCTCAAGAGCCCCTGGCGCTTTACCTCGCCGCCACTCCCTACTCCGCCAACGCGGCCCTAGTGGCGGTTAGAGGGGAGCGTCGAATCAGAACCGCAGCAGCGGCCTAGGACAAGGAAAAACAGGAACAAGGAAGGCCCACAGGAACCGCCACCGCGGCTGAGGAGGATCAGCCGCAGCAGAAGAGTGCGCCGGGGGCGGAAGAGGCCCCTCTCCCAGATGGCCAGCCTCAGGAGGCCTCATCGCCTCAAGAGGTACCACGGTCTCCAAAGGGAGTCGCCAGCACTAACGCACCCAACCTCGTTGAGCACCCGGTGTACTTCGTCAGCACGGTGTTGCGGGATGCGAGGGCGCGGTACCCCATGCCTCAGAAACTCCTCCTCGCGCTACTGGTGGCCTCGCGCAAGCTGCAGCACTATTTTCAGGGCCACCCCATCAAGGTCGTCTCGTCATACCCCCTGGAGAGAGTGCTCAGGAGACCTAACTCAGCTGGAAGGGTCGCTGACTGGAACATAGAACTACAAGTGTTTCAGCTCGAATTCAGCACGACCAGAGTCATCAAGGGAGCAGCGTTGGCATATTTTGTGGCAGAATGGACGGAGGCACCAGGCCTCAAGGCCGGCGAGGATCGGTCCCTCTCCCCGGGAAGCGAGGCACCAGAAGGCTGGGTCATGTATTACGATGGAGCATTCTCCAGGCATGGCGCAAGGGCTGGGGCGGTGCTTATATCGCCCACTCAGGACAAGCTCTAATACGTTGTGCAACTCTGTTTCCAGCGAGGTGAAAAGGTTTCCAACAACATAGCGGAGTATGAAGGTTTAATAGCGGGCTTGAAGGCCGCAGCTGCCCTGGGGGTGAAACGCCTCACCATCAAGGGTGATTCGCAGCTCCTGGTCAATTTCTCCAACAAGGTGTACGAGCCGAAAGATGAGCACATGGAAGCCTACCTTGTGGAGGTCCGCAGGATGGAGAAGCAGTTCTGGAGGTTGGAGTTGCAGCATGTGCCCCGTGGCACCAATCAGGAGCCGACGATATCGCCAAACGAGTGTCCAGGCGGTTACCTCAGGAGCCTGGCGTTTTCGAGGAGTGGCTCTTCAAGCCCTCAGCCCTGCCGTCATTGTCAAACATGGCTCAGCCACGGGAGGAGCTCCCCCAGCCACCTGCCTCAGGAGCCCCGGTCTATGGCCCGGCCTCAGGAGCACGCCTGCTCCTGACGATGGAGCCTCAGGAGGGGGACTGGATCACGGAACTCCGGAGTTACTTAACACAAGGGACCCTGCTGGAGAAGGAGGAGGAGGTGGAGCATGTGGCATGGCTGGCCACGGCATACTGCATCAAGGATGGAGAGCTCTACCAGAAGCGACCTAACGATGTATCCCTGCGTTGCATCTCCAGGGAGCAAGGAAAGGAGCTGCTGGAGGACATACACGGCGGAGACTGTGGACATCATTCATCATCACGGACCCTGGTCGGCAACGCGTTCCGCAGTGGGTTTTATTGGCCTACCGCACCCAGTGACGCCGTCGAACTGGTGAAGGCTTGTGAGGCCTGCCAGTTCCATGCCAAGAAGATCCATCAGCCAGCAGGAGGCCTGTAGACTATACCACTTTCGTGGCCGTTCGCGGTCTGGGGGCTGGACATCCTGGGCCCGTTTCCTCGGGCGCCAGGGGGCTACCGCTACCTCTACGTCGCCGTGCACAAGTTCACCAAGTGGGCTGAAGTAGAAGCCGTCCGTACCATCCCCGCGGGTTCCGCGGTCAAGTTCATCAGGGGCATCGTGAGCCGGTTCGGGGTGCCGAACCGCATCATCATAGACAACGGTTCGCAATTCACCAGTAACCTCTTGAAAACATACTGTGCTAACCTTGGGACGCAGATATGCTACGCTTCGGTGGCGCACCCCCGAAGCAACGGCCAGGCCGAGCGAGCCAACGCAGAGGTCCCGAGGGGCCTTAAGACCAGGACGTTCAAGAAGAAGCTGGAGGCCTGCGGCAGAGGTTGCTACGATGAGATTCAGTTCGTGATGTGGTCCATCCGCACAACCGCGACCAAGCCGACTGGAGAGACCCCGTTCTTCCTGGTCTATGGAGCCGAAGCGGTCCTCCCTCATGAGGTCAGACGTCGCTCCGCACGGGTCCTGGCGTTCGACGAGGCGTAGCAGGACGCCATGCGGGGGATGGACCTCGTGCTGGGGGAGGAACGTCGTTGAGAAGCCGCGCTGCAAGCAGCGAGGTACCAGCAAGCACTGCGACGATACCACTGCCGCAACATCCGCCCTAGAACTCTCGAGGTAGGAGACCTCGTGCTCAGGCAGGTTCTCTCCAGGGAGGGACTGCACAAGCTCTCTCCCATGTGGGAGGGCCCGTTCAAGGTTGTTCATGTTTCCAGGCCCGGCTCCGCGCGCTTGGAGACTCAGGAGGGGGTGCCAGTCCAGAACGCATGGAACATCCAGCACCTCCAGAGGTTCTACCCCTAAAAAGGCCCAGAGCCTGTGAAGAAAGCGAATGCCTGTGAAGCCGTCGCGTTTTGGAAAAGGCCCGGCGCCTGTGAAGAAGGCGAATGCCTGTGAAGCCGTCGCGTTTTGGAAAAGGCCTAGAGCCTGCGAAGAAGGCGAATGCCTGTGAAGCCGTCGCGTTTTGGAAAAGGCCCGGAGCCTGTGAAGAAGGCGAATGCCTATGAAGCCATCGTGTTTTGGAAAAGGCCCAGAGCCTATGAAGAAGGCGAATGCCTGTGAAGCCGTCGCGTTTTGGAAAAGGCCCGGAGCCTGTGAAGAAGGCGAATGCATGTGAAGCTGTCGCGTTTTGGAAAAGGCCCAAAGCCTGTGAAGAAGGCCAACGCCTGTGAAGCTCGCTGCCCGTGACACTCTCACATAATAATGAGTTGGGGCTGTACACGTCCCAGAGTCTCAGGAGCGCTGGCCTCAGGCCCTGGGGCTCCCTCCCACGCCCAGTGGCAGCACTTAGCTCCGCGCTGGTGAGAAGACGTCGAAGACTAGATTAGGTGCCGGACACGGCTTTTCATTTGCTTTCCGCAGTTGGCTTGTTCCTTCTCATTCGAAGTTTTATTGAAGTTGTTGCTGTCTTTGGCTTGTGGTTCTTCGAATTTTCACTCTCCTGCCTCGGTTTCTCTTATGCAAGGCCTCGCGAGGGGGGGGGGGACTGCCGAGCGCCCTCGCGAGTGTTCCCGTTCTTTTTTACGACAATAACCCAAACACGCCCCTGCGGGGCTCCACACTACTGTCTTTTTTACGCAGGAAAACAGGAAAAGAAAGAACAGATCAGGCGCAGCTCGCCTCACACCGGCCTGCAGGGAAGACTCGAGCCGCCTCCGGGGCTCAGGCAGACTCCCTCTCGCGCTTCACCGGGGCGCGACGGCGGGCGGACACACTACCACCCCCCAAGCAGATGCGACGGCGTGGAGGCTGACCACGGCCTCCGCCTGAAGAAGAACCGAAGAAGCCTGGGGAGCCCCGAGCAGCGCCGGTCACGCGAGCGCTGTCTTCCCCATCATCGCCGGAGCTGGGTTCCCGGCCGCGGTCGTCGTCGTCGGGGCAACACCCTGCGCGGCGACCATCTTCCCCAAACACCCTCACGTAGAGGGTGGCATCACCGTCAAATTTGAAGTGCAGGGTGCAGCGACGGCTCAGGCCATGGGCGCGGGCAAACGTCTGCCAACTGCGGGCCAGGGCCAGGCTCCCGGCTGCGGAGACCTCCAGCGAAACCCATGAGGCCCGGCTGCAACAGCCGTCGGCCTGAAGCCAGAGGCCGCCCGGAGCGCTGGCCGGAAGCTTGCCAAGGAGGAAGCGAGGGAGCGGAAGCCGGGTGCTAGTCGGCTCCGCCGACCACACGACGAACTCCGGCAGCACCTCTGCAGCGCGAAAGCACGGACTAGGGGGACGCGCGACAGGAGCGTGCCCCCCAGCCGCGGCAATCCGCCCGTCGCCGTGCTGGAAATCGTCTCCACGGCCGCGGGGAGCTACCGTGGAGGCCATGGGATATTTGCGAGGGCGTCCTCGGCCGCGCTTGGGCAGGGGAGAGGCAGGCTTAACCTGGTGAGCCTTCCCCTTCTCTGCGGCTAAGAACCTCCTCGACGGAGCCATGAAGAAGAAGGAGAAGCAAGGGGGGATGAACTGGAAGGGCGCGCGCCGTTCCGTACTTATGGCCGGCGAAGGCCAACCGTCGACCTCCACGATTACAGGTAATCATGACCCGCTTTGCATGCAGGGACTAGTACAAACCATGCGGTTGCCGAGGCGCCATGGGGAAGTGGAGACGCCCACGTCCAATCAACCGCCACGCGGCGCCCAAGGCCACAGGCTGTTAGGGCCCACGGCGCTTCTCTCTTGCCCTTCCGCCTCCCTGCACGGCCAAGTCCGGGCACGCCTTGGGCCCGGGGGCTACTGTCGGCGTTCTGGGAACGGGGGTCCCCAGACTTGCCTGCCCGCGGCCTGCGGCATGGCCCAAAGGGGGGCCCAGCAGGGCCCATCTTCACCAACACAGGCCCAAGACCCTCGCGAGGGGCCAAACCTCACGGGGCGGACGACACGGAGCTTCCTCAGGCACGGTCTCATCAGGCAGGCTCGCGAGGAGGCGGAGAGATCAAGGCGGGGTACCTCACGAGGTGCCCGTGACGCAAGCCATGACGACCCAAGGGCGCCAGGCGGGTGCCTGCCCGCGTAGCGTCCCCCTTTCCTCTTTGGTGCAAAGGGAGCAAGCGCAGCCGCGGAGTACCGAGGCATCAGGCAAAGGTTGCCATTTCAGTGCAACAAGACCAAGACCAGGAGGACTGCAAGACGGAGGTCATTGTGGAGCCCAAGGCGGTGTCACCACCAGAGCTTTGTGTAGGCGAAGACTACTTTTGTCAGGATAGCTGGTACTAGCTGTCCCCCTTCAAATTAGCCCGCCATTGTTGGCTCCCTTCCCGCTCGATATTTGGGAAGAGGACCAGCCACCCACAGAGTAGGGGAGAGACGACGGAAGACGGAGGGAGAGAGAGAGAAGGGTGACTGAACTCCTCCCAGCAGTTCATCACCCTAGCCAAGAGCAGACCCTCGCGAGGCTGTTCTTCCTTGTATTGTTCATCATCATCATCCCAAGAGGCAATCCACCACACCACACACTGGAGTAGGGTATTACACCACAACGTTGGCCCGAACCAGTATAAACCTTGTGTCATTTGTGTTGTTCTTTCCATCGCTTAGATCTTAGCAAGGCGGAGGGGTGCAGGTAGGTAGGAAGCGAAATCTCCGCGCGCACCCCAGGGTTCGAACCTCAAGGGTCTGCCGGAACCCGAAATCCGACAGCAACCCATTTTAAAACTCAACTAAATAAATTGCATGCATCTTCGGTCCATTTAAATCAAGGGAATTCACATGGTGATTCTCTTAATGACATATCCTCCCAATAGTATGGAGCTATATAAAAATATTCCATTCATGTGGAATTACCTTGATACACTTGCAAAATATTTCCCCATGCCTTTGTCCCGTGCATCATCTCCTTCTCCTTTCCTTCTATTTCCTGTCTTTTGCAAGTCCCACTTACCCCTTCTCTACTAATGTCTATTCTTCTCCTATAAATTCTAGATCGTGCCACGACCACCTCCTCCAATTTTCGGATCCTTTGGACTTGTTTTGGTTGGATTCAAAAATTGCTCAAGTTTGAATCTAATCCAAGCTTGAATTATTTTTCTCTCCTGGAAAATGCCCAAACAAGTTTATTCAAATCCTTCATAATTCCTCGAGTCTAGAAATATTCTCACTTCTTTCAAATTCTTCCCCAACATCCCTGAACTTTTCCCTTTTGATGACTGTCTATTTATGCACAGTATTAAAAGAGAAAAGGGAAATCAGAGTAGAGAGGGAGAGAAGAAGCCCAGCAGCCGCATGCCACTAGGCCAGGCCGGCCCACCAAACCCCTTGAGTACCATCCCTTTCTAACCCTAGCGATCAGTTGCCTGATCCTCATTTCCCTCGTTCCCTCACCTCGTTCACCCTCCGCCGCCACTCACACGTACGCTCACAACTAGCGCGAGTAGGAGCGCCCGCGCTCGATCCCCATGGTGCGCCTCCCCTGTCAGCGGCACCGCCCTCCTTCCTCTTCTGCGCCGGCGCCGTCCATCCTCGTCGCCCCGCCGCATCGCCTACTTCCTCGTCGGGTGCCTCCTCGCCAAATCCTCGTCACCTGAGCGCCCGAGGAGAGGAGCTCCTCGAGCACCTGCGCCGCAGCCGTCGTCCTTCACGCCCAGCAGGAGCCCCATGTTGTTCGCCTCTCATCGCCGACCTGCCCGTCCTTGCATCTCCGACCTCGTCTTCAGGCCCCTGCCTGCCGGGCCCGGCCTCCTCTTCCTCAGGTCATCCCCACGACTGGCCGCCTCGCCGGTAACCAGACGAGCCTCCGGAGCTCAGCAGGTCGTCGTGCCTTGCCCCGCCTTTTGCTCCTCTGCTTCCTCTCTCTCTCTCTCACCCGACTCCATCCCTCTCTGTTGCCTATAGAGGAGTTCGTCTGCCGCCATGGAGCTTTGCCACCAGCCAGGACATGACGTCCCAAGGCTGATCCGTCCACCACAGCCGTCCCTATGCCTCCCTGTCATGCTGCATCAGCGAAGTTCGCGGCGCCGCCATTGCCCTCCTGCCTCCACTTCGTCCTCGTTCAGGCAGAGAACGAACGCACGCTACCTTGCGCGTTAACCAATCCACCCAGTCACACACTTTTGCTATCGTGGACCGACAAGTACCATAGTGACCGATGCCTAGGACCCCGGGCAGGACCTCGGTACGACTACATGGTGATGGCGCCAAGTACCAAGAACGTGTGTACCACTAATGATGACTGATTCGACAAGTTCCTCACGGTGACCCTAAACATCTACGGGACATGCACGACTTCGAACCGTGTACCACGTCGAACATGTACGGCTACACGACGGACCGCCAAGACCCTGAATGACTACCGCCGCCGAAGTCCGCGAGTACAACTACTTCCACAACGCGTCGTGTACGACTACCGTCGCTTAGGTTTGACAAGACTCCGAGTACCACTATGTTTGCCATGTACAACTACACCAAGTCCGGACCGACAAGTGCCTTGAGAACGTATGTACCTCTTCCGTCGCCGAGGACCGAAAGTACCACTACGTCCCATCAAACCCGTCCGCCTCGAAACGCTCGCTTCGAAGGTATAACCGCCGAGAACGACCGTCTGAGAACGAATGCATGTTGTATGAGATGCACCCTTGTTCGCCTCGAGTCCGAATTGTCGGTGCACGTTGCCCCTCTTTTGCCTTGTCACCAACATGTGGTAACCCGGTATCCAGGAGCACCACACCATCCTTGCATGACACGCTCCCATAAATTTCCTTTTGCACTGGTATCTCCCTGAGCTACCGGAACCAGAATGTTGCCGTGGCAGCATTTCCGTTGTCATTGTCGTGGCACCCCTTTCGTTTCCGCCACGATGACAAATGCTTCATAACATGCTCTTATCAACATTTCCATAAAACATGCATAAACTTGCACATGTCATTCGCATCATGATAAAAACATTTAAATTGGTTTAAATTGTTGTTTGCCTTAAATTGCTAAATGCATATGGGGTTTTCCCGGAATTGTTGTTTGGCGTTCCGGCCTCATTTAAACTTGCCTAAATAGATAATTTCTTTATGCTTCTCCTCTTGCCATGTTTAACAACATTTAATATTGTTGAGTACCTAAACGAGAGAGAACTAAATAATTGATGTGGTGTTCCTTCAATATGCAACCTGTTGCATATTGAGCTCCACTTAACTTGTAGTTTTGTTTGTGCACTTTCCCATGCCATGCCTCATTAAACCGGACATGCATCATACTTGGTTGTGCATCATGCCATCTTATGTGATGGTTGTTTACTATGTTGCTTGCTTCTTTCCGGGTTGCTTCTCTCGTTAGCTTTAGTTTCGTTCCGGAGTTGTGAGGATCCGTTCGACTCCGTCCATTTGTCTTCTTCATGGACTCGTTCTTCTTCCTTGCGGGATTTCAGGCAAGATGACCATACCCTCAAAATCACTTCTATTTTTGCTTGCTAGTTGCTCGCTCTATTACTATGATGCGATACCTACCACTTGCTATATCATGCCTCCCATATTGCCATGTTAAGCCTCTAACCCACCTTTCCTAGCAAAAGGTTTTTGGCTATGTTACCGCTTTTGCTCAGGCCCACTTATAGCATTGCTAGTTGCAGGTGAAGCTGAAGTTTGTTGCATGTTGGAACATGGATATTGTTGGGATATCATTATTATATCTTGTTTACTTTAATGCACCTATATACTTGGTAAACGGTGGAAGGCTCGGCCTTATGCCTGGTGTTTTGTTCCACTCTTGCCGCCCTAGTTTCCGTCATACCGGTGTTATGTTCCATGATTTTGCGTTCCTTAGGTGGTTGGGTTATAATGGGAACCCCTCGGCAGTTCGCCTTGAATCAAACTTCTCCAGCAAGGCCCAACCTTGGTTTTACCATTTGCCACCTAAGCCTTTTCCCTTGGGTTCTGCAGACTCAAGGGTCATCTTTACTTTAAACCCCACGGGCCAGTGCTCCTCTGAGTGTTGGTCCAAACTAGAGCACCGTGCAGGGCCGTCCCTTCGCAACTTGGGTTACGTTGTTTCATGTACCTTAGCTTATCCGGTGTGCCCTGAGAACGAGATATGTGCAGCTCCTATCGGGATTTGTCAGCACAGCGGGTGGTCTTGCTGGTCTTGTTTTACCATTGTTGAAATGTCTTGTAACCGGGATTTCGAGTCTGATCGGGTCTTTCTGGGAGAAGGAATATCCTTCGTTGACTGTGAGAGCTTGTGATGGGCTAAGTTGGGACACCCCTGCAGGGTTTTGAACTTTCGAAAGCCGTGCCTACGGTTATGGGTGATGTGAATTTGTTAATGTCCGGTTGTAGAGAACTTGACATTTCACTTAATTAAAATGAATCAACCATGTGTGTAGCCGTGATGGTCTCTTTCCGCCGGAGTCCGGGAAGTGAACATGGTCTTGTGTTATGCTTGAACGTAAGTAGTTTCAGGATCACTTCTTGATCACTTCTAGTTCACGGACTGTGCTTTGCTTCTCTTCTCGCTCTCATTTGCGTAGTTTAGCCACCATATATGCTAGTTCTTGCTGCAGCTCCACCACACTACATTTTCCTACCCATAAGCTTAAATAGTCTTGATCTCGCGGGTGTGAGATTGCTGAGTCCTTGTGACTCACAGATACTTCCAAACAGTTGCAGGTGCCGATGATACCAGTGCAGGTGACGCAACCCAGCGCAGGTGGGAGATCGATGAAGATCGTGTTCGTTGTGTTGTTTCGTTTCCAGTTGATCAGTAGTGGAGCCCAGTCGGGGCGATTGGGGATCTAGCAATAGGGGTGGTCTTTCTTTATTTTGGTTCCGTAGTCAGACCTCGATTGTATTCTGGATGATGTATGCTATATTTATGTATTGTGTCAAGTGGCAATTGTAAGCCAGCTCTTTATCCCATTCTTATTCAGTACATGGGATGTGTAAAGATTACCCCTCTTGTGACATGCCTACTATGCGGTTATGCCTCTAAGTCATGCTCCGACACATGGGAGATATAGCCACATCGTGGGTGTTACACGTTGGTAATCATAGTCATCCCCGACTTAGGATCCCCCTGCTTGATCGAATCGCTGATGTTGTTGAGTCTAGAAAAATGTTTTGAATCTTATAGGATTATATATATATATATATCGGAGAGTAGGATTCTTTTTACTCCTCAGTTCCTTCGTCACTCTGGTGAGGCCTCCTGACGTAGAGTTTTCAATCTTCTCTTCTCAAATTTCACGAATTCTTTTAGGATCACGCGGGTATCTTGGAATCGTTCCGATGGTTTTGTGACGAGAACATTGTTCTTGGTGCCTCCTGACATTTAGGGGTTTTGGCAGTGTCCCAGGGAGTTGAGCTCCAAGTTGTTGTCGTCACAATTTTATCGTTGCAGTTCTGGAATACCTGAGTTCGCCGATATCGAAAATCTCTTTTATGCAGTTGTTGGTGAGATAACCTCGACGCCACCCAGTACTGGGGCGGGAGTTCGGGAGTATTGCCATAACTCGTATAACGGATGCTTTTCGAAGGTTGAGGTAAATGATTTCTGAATGTTTCTTGGTTATGTGTTGAAGGATGGATACAGCTGGATGTAGGATTTGCTAGTTTTGGGTGAGATATTATGCTTCCCCTGTATCCCCAACACCTGATTGCATAACCAGAAAGTTTCAAGAGTTTATAAGTGGGAATTCAAATCGTAGGATATCCTTCCAACAGACACAAGATACGACATGGGGTCTATCTTATGTTTGTTTCCGGCTTATTTTGCAAGCCAATCCTTTGTTTTGTTTTTCGGTTGTGGTATTCGAGTTGCTTCGAAGTCAAATGTTGATTCCATACCTTTCCTAAGTGGTGTTATCACATTTCTATGTGAATACCAAACCTTCATGATAATCGAGATGGTCATGTGAATCCTTTTCAACCGGCGTGTTTCTCTTCAAGTGGATCCGATCATTTCAACATCCGCAAGATCACCTCTCGGTTTTTCCCAATGTTGTTCGTTCCATATGTCCCCAACTTGCCTTTGTTTTTCCCACCCTCCCACCACTTTTTTCTTCAAGGACTAAGATTTCTGAATCAAGTATCCATCTTATGGATGTGAAGTTTCTTCATTCTTTCCTCAATGTTCTTATCCGGTGATTCTCATGAAGATACTAAGGAAGCTTCAAGTTCGTCACTCTTCAGTCATTTTCTTTTCTGGTGGATTCAATTCAAGCTTTGGTATTGAGCTTAGTCCTTTCATTTGTCCAATGCTTTCTCATGCTAGTGCACCTCTTACTCATCCACTTCTCGTTACTCAATTGTTCCAGAGTGCTGAAGATATCTCGAAGATTCTTCTTTCCACTCTTAAGCCGTTCAAGCTATTTTGAGGATGTTATCTCATTCAAGCCATTTAATTCAACCGGTGCATTCTCCTTCTCAAGTAATCGTTCAATGGCGTATCTATTGAGTGGGCCCTAACCCACAGGTCTTTTCCTAGGATCTTACCTGACTCTTCTTCTCTTTTTCCGGAGTTATTCTCAAATTCATTTCAATGTTTGACGTAAGAATGAGTTATCATCAGTCAAATGCCTTTCTCCAAGATCGGTCAAATTCTTTTCATTGTTGGCTCAACCTCTTCGCTTTTCATTCTCCCGGAGTATCTCAACAATTCATGGTCGTGTTTCTCATCGTCATTCTAAACATTTGCAGACCGAAGAAGAGTTTCCCTCCAAATCTTATCTGTTCTCTTGAAGATTCATGGTTCTAGCTTGATGCCCTCTTCTCATAATTGTTTTGATTGTGATTCTTTTCACCTATCCGGAGCATTTCAAGGTTCTTTTAAGTTTGATTCTTCGAAGGCCATCATTTCGGGATTATTCATTTCAGTTTTCAGCTCTCATTCTCCAAATCTTACCGGTGCATCATTCAAGTATTCTCTAGTCAGTTCATGATCTCTTCGTTTCAGTTGTTTCTAAATTCCCTCAAGTGTCTTCATTCATTCTCTAATTCTCCCCGGTGTTTCCTTATTTTTTCGTTCATTTTCAATTCTTACGATGGTTTGTTCAAGAGTTCTCTTCCTTGGTTATCATATCATTTCATTCGTTCTTTCCGATCCTACCGATGGATCGTTGAAGACCTTCTCAAGTTTGCGCTATACCTCTCTTAATCCTTTCCGCGAGAATAAGTAGTATGCCAAATCTGTTGCTTATCATCAACCTAAATTGGTGAAGGATAAGCATAATGTAATTCTTATTCTTGTTTCATCGAGTAAATTCAATTCCTTATTCCGAAGGTTCATCAAAATTCTTGATTTCATTTGTTCATTGTTCCTTCCGGAGTTCCAAGTTTTTTTTGGGTTATATGATCATGAAGCTGCATGTAATCATTGCAAGGCTTCTCCCGGAGTTCTTTCCAACTTCTTTTTTTTATCATCCTTTTATTACCGGAGATCTTCATGGAGGCTCTACATGATGACTCATCAAGGATTTAATTCCTTCTCGAAGTGTTGATCGAGATTCTTTTGAAAGGAGCTCAAGTATTCTTCATCTTGCATTCCGAAGTGCAATTCTTTCTATCTTATCTTTTTCAGGTGGCGTTATGTCTTTCTTGACAATTTCCCTTCATGTTTCATGATTGAAAAGATGTCAGGTATGAGATATTTAAACCCATCATTTTCTTCCTTGGAGTTATCTTGGTATAGATTTCATCTAAAGCCTTCCACTAGGAATGTTAGCATTATGGTGCTTACCTATAATCCAATTTCTGCTTCTCATCTCGATGAAGGAGTTTTCATCTCCTTGTTGATATCAATCCAATCTATTGTTTTTGTTAGTGGCAGAATTTCACCTCAAGATTTCGACGTGTTTTCCATAAGCCCACAACAAGCTTATTCTTTTCGTTTTTGGTTTTCCAACAACTCCGTTCGACCCTTCGCCTAAGGATGCCTTTGCAAGCTCATTTGAGATAGAAGATGTTGTTTTCTCCTCCGTTCTTTTGATTCCTTTCTTACATTTGTTCCGGAGGTAGTGTGTTGTTGTTTTCATCAAGTATCTTCTCACCTTGTCAAGCTCATCCTCAATTCCTTCTATTTCCAACCAGAGTGTTGTCGTAATTGATCCTTATCATTCCTTGTACATCTCGTTTCAACCGGAGTGCCTGCTTGTACTTCTTGTCCATTGCAATCCTTTTTCTTATGTCTTTCAACCTACAGGTTATAGTAATGTTCCTTGTTCCTCTTTTCTAACAGAGTGTTTTCAATTTTGTTCATCTCCGTTGTATTCTACCTTTCAATTTGTTCAACCTCGCAAGGTTCTTTGGTTTCTCTCATTTGTCCAAGAAGCAACTTAGTTTTACCTCTTCCTCTTCCTCTTCCATTTTTTTCTCCGGTGCCATCCTAGATCTTGGGACGAGATCCTCTCGTAGTGGTGGAGTGTTGTGACGCCCAAGACCAGAGATTCAGACGCCTTCCATGTTTTCCAAGTTTCGCCGTGTGTTTTGTTTGGTTCGTTGCATTCATCCTTGCATCATGTGCATTACATCATGTCATCATGCAACCCATTTTAAAACTCAACTAAATAAATTGCATGGATCTTCGGTCCATTTAAATCGAGGGAATTCTCACATGGTGATTCTCTTTATAACATATCCTCCCAATATTAGGGAGCTATAAAAAAATATTCCATTCATGTGGAATTACCTTGATACAATTGCAAAATATTTCCCCATGCCTTTGTCCCATGCATCATCTCCTTCTACTTTCCTTCTATTTAATGTCTTTTGCAAGTCCCACTTTCCCCTTCTCTATTAATGTCCATTCTTCTCCTATAAATTCTAGACCGTGCCAGGACCACCTCCTCCAATTTTCAGATCCTTTGGACTTGTTTTGTTGGATTCAAAAAATGTCTCAAGTTTGAATCTAATTCAAACTTGAATTATTTTTCTCTCCTGGAAAATGCCCAAACAAGTTTATTCAAATCCTTCATAATTCCTCGAGTCTAGAAATATTCTCACTTCTTTCAAATTCTTCCCCAACATCCCTGACATTTTCCCTTTTGACGGCTGTCTATTTATGGGCAGTATTAAAAGAGAAAAGGGAAATCAGAGTAAAGAGGGAGAGAAGAAGCCCAGCAGCCGCATGCCACTAGGCCAGGCCGGGCCACCAAACCCCTTGAGGCCCATCCCTTTCTAACCCTAGCGAGCAGTTGCCCGATCCTCATCTCCCCACATTCCCTCACCTCGTTCACCCTCCGCCGCCACTCACACATACGCTTACAGCTTGCGCCAGTAGGAGCGCCCGCGCTCGATCCCCATGGCGTGCCTCCCCTGTCAGCGGCGCCGCCCTCCTTCCTATTCTGCGCCAGCACCGTCCATCCTCGTCGCCCCACTGCATCGATTGCTTCCTCGTCGGGTGCCTCCTCGCCAAATCCCCATCACCCGAGCGCCCGAGGAGAGGAGCTCCTCGAGCACTTGCGCCGCAACCGTCGTCCTTCACGCCCAGCAGGCGCCCCACATCGCTCGCCTCTCATCGCCGACCTGCCCGTCCTCGCATCTCCGACCTCGTCTCCGGGCCCCTGCCTGCCGGACCCGGCCTCCTCTTCCTCAGGTCTCCCACACGACCGGCTGCCTCGTCAGCAACCAGACGAGCCTCCGGAGCTCAGCAGTTCGCCGTGCCTTGCCCCGCCTTTTGCTCCTCTGCTTCCTCTCTCTCTCACCCGACTCCATCCCTCTCTGTTGCCTACAGAGGAGTTCCACTACTAGGGAAAACCTTATACACAGAACATTAGCAGTAGCGCGGGCTAAAAACACACATTGGTGCTAATTAGCAGCAGCGCGGTGTTTTAAACCATGCTACAGATACAGTTATAGCAGTAGCACGCCCGAGTACAAAAGCGCTACTACTAAAATTCCCACGGCTTAGCCGATAGGCTACACATAGTAGTAGCAATCTACGCAGAACCGCGCTACCGCTACTTGTTTTGTAGCAGCGCGTTTACGAACAAAGGCGCTACTGCTAACGAAAATAAAATTAAATGGAAAGCAAACAAAAAGAGAAGGAATAGCAGTAGCGATTGTTAAGAAACGCGCTATAGCTACCGTAGCAGCAGCGCACTTCCTGGAACTTAACTTAACCGCGTTGTTTGTTCTTCCCCCACGACCACTTCCCCCAAATCCGTACTCCTCCGCTGTCGCTGCCCTGCATCGCCGTCGGCCGCCGCGCGCGACCCATCGCTCTCCGCACACCCTCGACGCCGCCCCCGCCCCCGACTGCGACCTCGACACCACCCCCGACCCCGACCTTGACGCCCCCTCTACATCGCCGCCCTCCGCCGTGCGCCCGCCGCCCCGACCCCGACCCCGTCCCCGACCTCGACGCCACGTGCCCCTCTCCCTAACTCCGCTGGCGCCAGAGGTGAGCATGCCCTCCTCCTCCTCCTCCCCTACCTCTGCCTAGCTAGGGTTCTTAGGGTTAAATTTCAGAGTTCATCTAATTAGTTAGGGTTCATCAAATTAGATGCTAATTATGGCAGTAGTTGTTAAATAGAATTAGTTTTAGAGTTCATCGAATTAGTTAGGGCTAAATTTTAGAGTTCATCAAATTAGCTAGGGTTAAATTTTAGAGTTCATCAAATTAGTTAGGGTTCATTAAATTTTAGAGTTCATCAGTTAGGGTTAAATTTTAGAGTTCATCTAACTAGTTTTTTACTATTTTTAGTAAGTGTTTAATAGAATTAGTAAGAAAATTAATATAACTAGTTGAACTAGTTTATTTTTAGTAAAAACTAGTTTATTTTTATTCATAGTAAGTGCTTAATTGAACTAGTTGAGTTAATACAACTATTTTATTTTTAGTACAAAAATTAATATAACTATTTTATTTTTTTAGTTAAAGCAATTATTCCCGCATCGACGTCGACGATGCCTATCCCGCATCCTCGTCGTCGAGTCGGCGGAGGACACCTGCGTCACCAGATGGGTCATGTCCAGGACTGGGCTCCGCCGGGGTGGTACTGGGAGGCGCTACCTACCGGAGGGCGCAGGTTGGTAAGGAGTCAGCCCATCATTGATCCGAACCTTCTTTGGTGGCGGTCACGTGGGCCAGTGACGGTCTAGAGGCTCGAGGACCCCGCGGAGATGGTGCGTCACCGTGTCAGTGAGGAGGACGCGCACGTCCGTCGCTACTTGTTTGCGTTGGAGCACAGGTTCTCCAATACCTGGCAGGTTCTCCAGGGATCTCACTAGAGCTATGATCCTGTGATGGTTCCTTCTCTGTGGGTGTCCACCGCCCGCGCCGATACCCGTCGTGCGCTAGGGTTTTAGTTGTATTAGTGATGTTATATGTATGATACTATTCGGGATGTATTAGTGATAATATTCGATGATGTACGGACGCATGAGATGATTTACTTTTGCTTATTGAATGCATGCTAATTTGAATACTTACTTATTTTACGATTTGGTTTTGCTTATTGAATGCTCCTATCAATATGAGTCCTATAAGATATTTTGAAGTGTATATCTTGTGTTGCTCAAATAGGATATGTGCTTGCCCAAGTGGCCGGTCATGTTTGCAGGTTACACCTCCGAGTGGCCTATGTTTTGCTGGAGTGTTGATTCATTTCCGTTCCGGCAAATTTTAGGCGCTCGATATGTCCTATTTTAGCAAAGGTCATGCCGGATTTTTCCGTGAATTTTGGCATGACTTGTGCCAGAATATGTAGGAAATATCGAGTGTTCCAGATTTGTGTGTTGAGTATCCTGGTAGTTGTCTTCGATCAATTTTCAATTAATGTTTCAACTATGAACATAGGAAATGTCTGATGACGAAAAGGATTTCGGTATTTGCAAGTACTGCGAAGACGAGCGCGACCTGTCCGACAGAATCTTCCTAGATGATGATAGGCGCTTGAGCATCAAGCTGGACGAGAACTTCAAAGTGGATACAGTAAGTCACAATGGCAAGTCTTTTTTCGTAATTAAGCATGACATCTCCTTCATTTGCTTCAACTTATAATTTAATTTTTTTTACTATTTTACTAGTGTATCCCCTGCCATGCAAGAATTTTTGTCTTCGATAAGATAGGTTTCAGTCGTACTATGGAGGTAAAGAATGTTTACTTGAAGACCGAGCATGGTTATATTACGCAAAATTATACAACGAAGACGACTACACCTATTTTGGATGCAAAACTTGGCGAGCACTATGCAAGACTTATGCATTTGAGCCTAATATGGTTATCACCTTTGATATTCGTCCGGAAGATGATATTGAAGGTAATACCGACATCTGGGTCGATGTGCAGACTCCTCCAGTTATACCATTATGTGATTTTCTTAACCATATTTATGTCTTTGATATTGTTTATTCAAAAATAGTTGACAACTAATTTCTATTGTCAGCTTATTTCTGTTCAAGCAAACATGACCAGCGCTTGGTAGACAGGACCTACTACTGTCCCGGGGCTGAACTAAACTGCGAGGAGCTAGGTCATTATGTTTCATGGCTTCAAGATCTTGATACTGTCAAGACAAATTTTCTTCCTGCACTTAGAAATGTTAGTACTGAAAACGTGCGACCAATAGTGTTTGTACTGAACTAGGGTCACATCTATTTAGGAAAGATGGTAAGATTTTTACTATTTGTCCTCAGTTCATCTTTTGCATACATTATTTTTTAAGCTAAACTTCATTGCTAAGTATGTTACTATATGATGTTCTTCAACAGGGACTCCCGATGAATGTTGTGCCTGATTGGATCAAGACTAAAGGTACCATGAATATTGTTAGCTTACGGCCAAGATATCCTACAATGCACTTTAGTGCATTCAGGATTTCTAATAGCGAGGAATGCTTAATAGTGAAAGACTGGAGCAAAATTGTGAATGATCGCAGAGAAGTACTAGGGGGCAGCAATCAAAAGCGCAGCCCACGATTAGGAGACAGGTTCACCTGCATGCTCCAACTTGATGAAGGAGGAGTCCTATACATGTTTAATGTTATTTTACCTGAAAGAGACCAGCAGAAGTGATTAGCTATCTAGAAATGAGGTTGAAGATGATGATGTGCTACACTATGACTATGATGATTAAATAGCTAGTGTTCGTGGTAATGACTATGATGATTATTATTAGCAAGTTTTGGTGGTGATTAGATAGCTATTACAGCTAGTGTTGGTGGTGATTAGCCAGCTAGAATGAATTTGAAGATGATGATGTGCTACACTATGACTATGGTGATTAAATAAATACTGTTGGTGGTAATGACTATGATGATGATTAAATAGCTTGTGCTGGCGAATTAGATTCAAGTGGAGGCAACATGTGGTGCATATTGAATGTACTACTAGTCCAAACTAGATCAAGTTTGGATTAGTAGTATACTTTTGACATGCACCACATATTGCCTCCACTTCAACCTAATCCACCTTCATTTGACACACTGTTATGGACATAACGATATAAACCTCATAATTGGTATTGTACCAAAATTTGTATAAAGTCGTATAAATACACTAAAAATTAAAAAAAGAGTACTAGTAGTGATGGATAAGAAACACGCTACAACTAGCTAGATTAGCAGCAGCGCAGGACAAAACAAGCGCTGCCGCTATGTGTCTTAGCAGTAGCGCTTGTCGCACGCGCTACTACTAAGTAATAGCTGTAGCGCCTTATTGGTAGCGCGGCTGCCCGTGCTACTAGTGGGATTTAAACCCGCGCTACTACTAGGGTTTTCCCTAGTAGTGTTCGTCTGCCGCCATGGAGCTTCGCCACCAGCCAGGACACGACGTCTCGAGGCCGATCCGTCCACCACAGCAATCCCTGTGCCTCCCCGTCATGCTGCATCACCAAAGTTCACGGTGCCGCCATTGCCCTCCTGCCTCCACGTCGTCCTCGTTCAGGCAGAGAACGAACGCACGCTGCCTTGCGCGTTAACCAAACCACCCAGTAGCACACTTTTGCTACCGTGGACCGACAAGTACCACAGTGACCGATACCTAGGACCCTGAGCAGGACCTCGGATATGACTACACGGTGATGGCGCCAAGTACCAAGAACACGTGTACCACTACCGACGACTGAGACCCTGGATTTGACAAGTTCCTCATGGTGACCCTGAACATCTATGGGACATGCACGACTTCGAACCGTGTACCACGTCGAACATGTACGGCTACACAACGAACCGCCAAGACCCTGAATGACTACCGCCGCCGAAGTCCGCGAGTACAACTACTTCCACAACGTGTCGTGTACGACTACCGACGCTTTGGTTTGACAAGACTCCGAATACCACTACGTTTGCCATGTACAACTACAGCAAGTCCGGACCGACAAGTGCCTTGAGAACATCTGTACCTCTTCCGTCGCCGAGGACCGAAAGTACCACTACGTCCCATCGAGCCCGTCCACCTCGAAACGCTCGCTCCGAAGGTATAACCGCCGAGAACGACCATCTGAGAACAGATGCATGTTGTATGAGATGCACCCTTGTTCGCCTCGAGTCTGAATTGTCGGTGCATGTTTCCCCTCTTTTGCCTTGTCACCAAAATGTGGGAACCCAGTATCCGAGAGCACCCCACCATCCTTGCATGACACACTCCCGTCACTTTGTCTTTTGCACCGGTATCTCCCTGAGCTACCGGAACCGGAATGTTGCCGTGGCACCATTTCCGTTGTCATTGTCGTGGCACCTCTTTCGTTTCTGCCACGATGACAAATACTTCATAACATGCTCTTATCAACATTTTCATAGAACTTGCATAAACTTGCACATGTCATTCGCATCATGATAAAAATATTTAAAATGGTTTAAATTGTTGTTTGCCTTAAATTGCTAAATGCATATGGGGTTTTACCGGAATTGTTGTTTGGCGTTCTGGTCTCATTTAAACTTGCCTAAATAGATAATTTCTTTATGCTTCTCCTCTTGCCATGTTTAACAACATTCAATATTGTTGAGTACCTAAACAAGAGAGAACTAAATAATTGATGTGGTGTTCCGTCAATATGCAACCCATTGCATATTGATCTCCACTTAACTTGTAGTTTTGTTTGTGCACTTTGCCATTCCATGCCTCATTAAACCGGACATGCATCATACTTGGTTGTGCATCATGCCATGCTTATGTGATGGTTGTTTACTATGTTGCTTGCTTCTTTCCGGGTTGCTTCTCTCGTTAGCTTCGGTTTCGTTCCGGATTTGTGAGGATCCGTTCGACTCCGTCCGTTTGTCTTCTTCATGGACTCGTTCTTCTTCCTTGCGGGATTTCAGACAAGATGACCATACCCTCGAAATCACTTCTATTTTTGCTTGCTAGTTGCTCGCTCTATTACTATGATGCGATACCTACCACTTGCTATATCATGCCTCCCATATTGCCATGTCAAGCCTCTAACCCACCTTTCCTAGCAAACCGTTGTTTGGCTATGTTACCGCTTTTGCTCAGCCCCACTTATAGCGTTGCTAGTTGCAGGTGAAGCTGAAGTTTGTTGCATGTTGGAACATGGATATTGTTGGGATATCATTATTATATCTTGTTTACTTTAATGCATCTATATACTTGGTAAAGGGTGGAAGGCTCAGCCTTATGCCTGGTGTTTTGTTCCACTCTTGCCGCCCTAGTTTCCGTCATACCGGTGTTATGTTCCATGATTTTGCATTCCTTAGGTGGTTGGGTTATAATGGGAACCCCTCGGCAGTTCACCTTGAATCAAACTCCTCCAGCAAGGCCGAACCTTGGTTTTACCATTTGCCACCTAAGCCTTTTTCCCTTAGGTTCTGTAGACTCAAGGGTCATCTTTGTTTTAAATCCCCCGGGCCAGTGCTCCTCTGAGTGTTGGTCCAAACTAGAGCGCCGTGCAGGGCCGTCCCTTGGCAACTTGGGTTACGTTGGTTCTTGTACGCTTAGCTTATCCGGTGTGCCCTGAGAATGAGATATGTGCAGCTCATATCGGGATTTGTCGGCACAGCGGGTGGTCTTGCTAGTCTTGTTTTACCATTGTCGAAATGTCTTGTAACGGGGATTCCGTGTCTGATCGGGTCTTCTTGGGAGAAGGAATATCCTTCGTTGATCGTGAGAGCTTGTTATGGGCTAAGTTGGGACACCCCTGCAGGGTTTTGAACTTTCGAAAGTCGTGCCTGCGGTTATGGGCAGATGGGAATTTGTTAATGTCTGATTGTAGAGAACTTGACACTTAACTTAATTAAAATGAATCAACCACGTGTGTAGCCGTGATGGTCTCTTTCCGGCGGAGTCCGGGAAGTGAACACGGTCTTGTGTTATGCTTGAACGTAAGTAGTTTCAGGATCACTTCTAGTTCACGACCGTGCTTTGCTTCTCTTCTCGCTCTCATTTGCGTAAGTTAGGCACCATATATTCTAGTGCTTACTGCAGCTCCACCTCACTACCTTTTCCTACCCATAAGCTTAAATAGTCTTGATCTCGCGGGTGTGAGATTGCTGAGTCCTCGTGACTCACAGATACTTCAAATAGTTGCACATGCTGATGATACCAGTGCAGGTGACGCAACCCAATGCAGGTGGGAGATCGATGAAGATCGTGTTCGTTGTGTTGTTTCGTTTCCAGTTGATCAGTAGTGGAGCCCAGTCGGGGCGATCGGGGATCTAGCAATAGGGGTGGCCTTTCTTTATTTTGGTTCCGTAGTCGGACCTCGATTGTATTCTGGATGATGTATGCTATATTTATGTATTTTGTGAAGTGGCGATTGTAAGCCAGCTCTTTATCCCATTCTTATTCAGGACATGGGATGTGTAAAGATTACCCCTCTTGCGACATGCCTACTATGCAGTTATGCCTCTAAGTCGTGCTCCGACACGTGGGAGATATAGCCGCATCGTGGGTGTTATAGATAGACAAGGTTTCTTCTTCGTGGACCCTTCGTGGGTGGAGCCCTCCGTGGATTCGCGCACCTGTTGCCCTTGGTGGGTTGAAGTCTCCATCAACCTGGATGTACGATAGCACCACCTATCGGAACCACGCCAAAAATCTCAGTGTCTACATTGCGTTTGCTCCCTCCAAACTCCTCCCTTTACCTTCATATGCAATTTTTGTACATTCCGCAGCTATACTCTTAGAATTGCATGTGCAGGTTGATTACTTGAGTTGTGCTAAGTTGCTAAAATCTGCCAAGACTTAAAATTGGGAAAAGGCTAGATTTTTATTTGGTCAAGTAGTCTAATCACCCCCCTCTAGACAAACTTTCGATCCTTTAGGTGGTATCAGAGCTTTGATCTCCATTTGCTTTGATTTCCATAGCTTTTGGTGATCATAGCCTCGGTCTCACAACCTAGGAGAGTATGGCATCTTGTGAGGGAAATTACCACCGTAGAGGTCCTTACTTTGATGGTACTAATTTTGCTAGTTGGAAGCATAAGATGAAAATGCATATTCTTGGACATAACCCCACTGTTTGGGCTATTGTGTGTATTGGCTTGCAAGGTGAATTATTTGATGGGAGAGAACGAACCTTGAAGCTACCGCGGAAGAGTTGAAGATGCTGCAATACAATGCTCAAGCTTGTGATATTATCTTCAGCGGATTGTGCCCCGAAGAATTCAACAAAATCATTCGTCTTGGGAATGCAAAGGAAATTTGGGATACTTTGATTGATATGCACAAAGGTACCGACTCCGTCAAGGAATCCAAATTGGATGCGCTTCAAAGTCAACTTGAAAAGTTCAAAATGAAGGATGGTGAAGGTGTTGCTGAAATGTACTCTAGGCTTGCTCTCATCACAAATGAGATTGCCGGCTTAGGAAGTGAAGAGATGACCGATAGATTATTCATCAAGAAGATCCTAAGAGCCTTGGATGGAAATATGATACCGCGTGCACATTGATCCAAATGATTCCCAGTTACAAAGATCTCAAGCCAACATAAGTCATTGGAAGAATTGTTGCTCATGAGATGTCACTCAAGGATAAGGAAGTGTTTCACAACAAGTCAAGTGGTGCTTACAAAGCCTCATGTGGTGCTCCCACATCATCAAGTGAAAAAAATCATCAACGAAGAATTGAGCCTAATGGTGAAGAACTTCAACAAGTTTTAAAAAAGTAGAAGCAAGGAAAGAAGTTCTAAGTCATGGTACTATAATGAAAAAAGATCTTCCAGTCATGAGCGCAATTGCTACAATTGTGGAAGACCCGGACACTATTCCAATGAGTGTACGGCTTCCTACAAAAGAAGAGAAGATTCTCCTAAAAGAAGAAGTGGAAGAGAAGAATCACCACCAAGAGAGAGAAGGAGTAGAGATGAACGCTATGAACGAAGAACACCACGGATAAGCAAGGATTCAGGAGGGAAGGACAAGTCATCAAAGAGCTACACAAGATGAATACATCAAGCTCATGTTGGTGAATGGATATCCGGCTCCGACTCCGACGATCACTCCGAGAGAAGTTATCACTCCGACTCCGAATATAATCAAGATGAAGGTGTTGCCGGTCTAGCACTTGTGTCAACCAACTCCTACGACATATTTGACTCACCAAATGAAGGTATTGGAAGATGCTTCATGGCTAAAGGACCAAAGGTATCACACCCCGAGTATGTTGATTTCAATAGTGATGAAGATGATTTGCCAGGTGATGGTGATTTACTTGTTGACAACTCTAGTTATGAAAACTATGATGAACTTGCTATTAATCATGCTAATTGAGATAAAGTGAATGACAATGATAAGAAGGAGATTGAGCGTCTAACTAAAGAACTAAACACTCTTAAGATAGATCATGAAACTACCTTGGAAGATCATTGAGAACTTTTAAAGACTCATGAGAAACTACACTTTGAAAAGCTCAATCTCGATCAAGAGCATGAGTTCTTAAAAGCGAGCAATGATGATCTTCACAAGAAAAGTTCTTCTTACATTGCCAAGTGTTTACTCTTGTCTACTTACATGCCACAAGTTAAGTCTAGCAACAAGAACAAGAAAGATTCTTCCTCTAGTAATAACAACAATCATGCTAAATCCAATGTTATTGCTTCGACTAGTTCTCTTGATTCCACTGATGATTCTCTTAGCCAAGTTACACTTGAGCAAGAAAATAGCTTATTGAAGGGAATTATAGAGAAAGGTGTTTACAAGATCCTTGCCAGAAGTGAGCAATTTGAGGAAATTGTACGCAAGCAAGGAAGACACGAGGAAGAATCAAGGTGTTGGCTTTGAACGAAAGTTCAATGCCAATGGAGTTGAGTGGGAAGATGATCAATACCCCAAGACGAAGTTTGTTCCTCAACAAGAGAAGTATGATCCTACCTCTTTCCAAGGAACACAAGCTCAAGATGATCTTCCACCACAAGACCATAAGCTAAAAGGCAAGGACAAGCTTCAAGAGGAGATTGATGCATTTGAAGAAGCACCTAAGGCCTTGGTCAAGTGGGTTCCCAAGACTACATCAAGTTCCACTTCATCAAGTATGACTACAACTCCAAGGATTCCCATCAAGATGGTGTGGATCCCTAAGAAGAAGAACTACAGAGTTCTTGACGGTGACTCCGCCAACATACCTCACTCTTATCATCTTGGCAAGGACAAGTGCAAACAACTTCCATATCTTGCACTAGTTCAAGGAGTCACAAACCCTCTTGTTGGTAAGACAAGGGACAAGGTAACCTAATGCTTTCATGGACATCATCCTATGTGAACATCACTCTATTTCTATGGATATCCTTGTTTGTTACTAGTGGGACTAACCCGTGTAGGTATTGAAAGTGCAACTCACTCCAAAGGATTGCTCCGAATGATCTACAACAACATTGAGCATCTACATCTTCAACACCTACATGAAGTCATCATCGACAAAACCCAAGGTTAGTTCATCCCTCTTAGGGGGGATATCACATCTAGGGGGAGCTTTACTCTAATCAAATGAGCTAAAGCAACTCTAATGATGTGAGCACAACAATGCTTTTTCTAAAAGTGGTAACCCCACTTGTGCTTAAACGATGAGTATGCCCTATGATCAAATGTTCTCATTTGACTCCTAAGTGAATATACTCATATATAGATGACCTAGTCATCGCCAAATTGCTTGATAGATGCTTTAGTGATTGTGCATGCTTTGTCACATATTTCATTTCTCATTTTATTGTGTGAGCATGTTGATTGCATATTTCACTCATTCGAGGACATCCATTTGTTGCTTTAATTGTTTGGCCTTTTCTCTTTTGCCAAATGGATGGACAAGAATGCCTAAGAACCCCCTCTAGCTATCTATTCTTTTTCTCAACTCAAACTCTATTCATGCTACATCACAAAGTTGGATCAAGTCACATTCGAACCACTCTGTGTGAGGAGCACTTGGAGTCCCCGATTCGTCATAGACTTAAACTTCCAAAACCTCTTTCTGCATTTCGGTACGACCGAGTCATCCATTTCGGTCACACCGAGATCACTAAGTTGATCTAGGTTTTCAATCTCGGTGCAACCGATTTGAACTTTTCGGTCACACCGAGTTGCAATAACCGCTTGCGATTCTGTATCTTGGTGCCACCAAGTTGTTCCACTCGGTCACACCGACAGGGTTGGGATATATAAACCCACAGATGAGATTTTAGAAATTTCTTCAAAACCTCTCAGCCCGCGCATATCCTGCTCTGCCACCTCAGATTTACGGATCGTCCTCTCGCGGCAGCGACCTCCCACCGCTGGTTTCCATCACCGTCAACAGATTTCTGCCCCTCTGCTTCCGCCGTAGCGAACTCCGCCGAATTAGGCTATGAGTTCGATCCTTTGTGCTACTCTTTTAACTCCGATTCGTAGCACATTACTTTGCCATGTTCATGACCACATATGCAATAAATCTATCCACTGAAAACATACTCTAGATTAGATTGGATTTGAAAATTTAGGGTTTGGTCTCCGCCGAACTCATCTCGGACCGACCGAATTGTAGAAATCGGTCTCACCGATTTGGCTTAGGCCATTGCAATTGCACTTTCGGTCTGACCGAAAACCGCAAATCCGTGTGACCGAGTTCAATTCTTTGTGAAACCCTAGCAGTGTCGGTGCCATCGAACTATGACTCGGTCTGGCCGAGTTCACAAGTTTAGGTTCCAAAATCTGCTTCGGTATCACTGAGTTTACAAATCGGTAGCTCCGAAATGCTTTCTGTGAAGAACTAAAACTATGTTTTTAAGTCATCCTTTTTGCAAAAACTCCGCACTTTGTGATGCTCATCCACTCTACCTCGTCTATATCTATTCACAGGGTTTGGTGTTAGTATGTTTGCAGAGATGTCTGACAAGAGCGACGGCCAGAACAGGTCAAAGGAACATGTGCAATTGAGTGAGGGCACTAGTCCCTCTAGCACTTCTGATGATGGCAGCAGGAGCACACCAAGCAACTTGCCCAAAGCAGCCACCAGGTCAAGGAAGAAGAAAACCTCAGATTCTGAAGATGAGGACTATGTGGCTGTTCAGGAGGAAGTCAGCTCCAAGAAGAAGGTGCTGAAGAAGGAGAAGGCCCCTGCCAAGAGGGTGCCAACCTTAAAGGTGAGAGCCTCAACTGCTGAAACCTCCATGCCAACTGAAGAGGTTGTTGGAGAAGGAAAGAAGAGGAAGGAAAGGGTCATGAAGACCACTGCCAGAGTGCTTGGTAGATCCTCCATTTTTAAAGATCCAGAGGAAGAGGAGGAGGAAGAGGATGCTGCACCAGCTCCCAAGTCTCAGAAGCTTATGGGAGATGCAATTAAGTCAGGGGCTGCTCCATCTAAGCCCAAATCTACTCCCAAGGCTGCTGCTCAGAAACCCCCAAAGACTAAGAGGAACACCAGAAGTATACCTGCTGAGGAGAAGAACAAGGCCCCAGTGCGTGAAGCTGAAGAAGAGGAAGATCATTCTCTTGTTTTGAGGAAGTTGAAGCCCAAAATTCCTGACCACAATGATGCTCATCTAGTCGCTGAGGACATGCACATCAGGAAAGATGCAGGACTGAGATTGTGGAGACAGTCTGATCCCTATGTTGTTAGGAGGAGGACTGCAGTTGACTACAGGTTCCATAGAAAGGAACAATAAGACTTATATGAGACAATTTTGCTTGACAAGAAGCCCATTGTATGTGACATGAAATGGGTCGATTGGGAATACATCCAAGAAAATGAAGATCACTTCCCAGGAGTTTATTACAGCTTTAAGGCATGTGGAGTAGATGAATTCGTTGGACATAAGCTCACCAAATGGAATGATGAGCTGATCATGCAGTTTTACTCCACCGCCCACTTCTATCCAGATGGGAGGATAGTATGGATGTCTGAGGGTACTAGGTACCAATCCACAGTTGAGGAGTGCGCCAAGCTAATCAATGCCCCGAAGAACATGAAGATGACATGGATGTGTATGCCACCAAGAAGAAAGACCACAACTCCATGGCAAACATGTACAAAGAGATCCCTGATAAGGCTTTGGAAACACATAAGCTTGGATCTGTACACTTCTTGTTGTCTGGTTTTCCTAGTTTAACTGGATCTTATGGCACACGTTGCTACCCAAGTCAGGAGATCACAAGATGATCAGATGACACTCCATCAACATGTTGCAAATTTTTTATGTCCCTCAGAAGTTCAAAGTTATGAGCTTGATTGTATAAATGATCAAGAGGACTGCTGCTGATCAAAAGAGAAGTTGTGGGTATGCTCCACATATTTAGGAGCACATCAATTCTAAGATGGGCACATGAATTTATTTGCTGGATAAGGAGCATCTACCCTTACATCCTGAATTTGAAGACAACACTGTTGTGATGAATGAGGAGGAACCATCATCAGCTCAAGTCCAGGAGAAGAGAGCTAAGGCAAAGGCTGAGAAAGCTACCAAGATGCCTAGTGTTGAAGAGGCATCTCAAGTTTTCCTGAAGAGCAAGCAAGATCAATTAGGCTATCTAATTCAAGCTACACTTAGCATTGAGAAGGGCTTGGCCACCCTAACTCAGAATCAGGAGAGCCTGGAGAGGATTGTGGAGACAAAATTCTATGACCTTGATCTGAAGGTGATTGAGATTCAGACTGCAATTGAGCAGCTTCAAGAGGAAGCAGAGGAGAGGAGAGGAAAAGCAACTACTGATGCTTTTCAGCGTGTGCTACAAGGTCCAAGATCTGCTGGAGTGCCAGTTTCAGATGCTAGAGCTATAGTGTCAGCACCAGCAGCTACAGCTTCAGTGCCACCTCCAGCACCTACTCCACCTCCATCGGCTCCAACTACATCATCGGAAGCCTTCGTCCTTGGAGTTCTCTCTACACTACCTCCCGAAGACCAAGCCTGAGAGACGTATAGCACTATGCATTTTCAAACTTTTTGGTAATTGTTGCCAAAGGGGGAGAAATATGTATATATCATAGGCTTCGAGAGAAAGTGTCCTGCTTTTTATCTCTCTTGCTTTTGGTTGAACTTCTAGTTTTTGTGTGAGATACTTTATGTCCTTATGTCCTTGTGAGATACTTATGTGATCATGTGATTGATCATATGCTACCTTAATGCTTTGTTGAATGATGCTATCTTTTATATCTCATATATGATCATCCACTTGCTTGGTGATGAGTGCATGCTATTAACTTCTATCATTTTGAGCGCTCCACCAAGATGTATGTGACATGGAAGAGTAACCCATGAACCTAATCGATTGTGCATTTGCATTCAAAAGCAAATCTTAAATAATGCACAAATTTAGGGGGAGCTCTTGCTTATCACATACTTCTGAAATCGACAATGTATTGATATATATATTGTCATCAATTACCAAAAAGGGGGAGATTGAAAGTGCAACTATCCGTGGGTGGTTTTGGTAATTCCTAACAACATATAGCTAATTGAGGTAATGCTATTTGAAGATAAATATTTCAGGAAAGTTCAATGATTGGCATGGCATGGATTAGAAAGTGGACCCCTCGAAATGCTAAGGACAAAAGATTGGCTTAAGCTCAAAGCACAAGACTCTACATCTTATGTTTAGTGATCCAAGATCACATTGAGTCCATAGGAAAAGCCAATACTATTAAAAGGGGTGAGGTGTTGCTTAACGAGTTACTTGCTGAAAATGCTTAGTGATATGCTCCAAAACCCTCAATTTCTTTCTCATATCCACATATGTCCCAAACCAAAAAGTCAAACTCGGCCCCGCTGAAATATTCCATCCGGCGCCACCGAGTTCACTTGACATAGCCACTGCCAGAAACCCTAGTCACTTCGGCCTCACTGATAGGGATCTCGGTCTCACCGAGATGGGATTACAAACTCTCTGTTTCCCTTCGTAACATTTCGGTCCAACCGATATGAGCGATCGGTCCCACCGAGATTGCAATGCAAACTCTCTGTTTCCCCTTCGTAACATTTCAGTCTAACCGAGATGAGTGGATCGGTCCCACCGAATTTCCCTGACCATCTCTCTGTTTGTCTATTACCAAAATCGGTCCCACCGAGTTTTTTGTAATCGGTCTCACCGAGATTACGTTATGCCCTAACCCTAATGGAATCGGTTCCACCGAGTTGACATGTCGGTCCCACCGAAATACCTAATGGTCACATTATGAACCAAATCGGTCTGACCGAGTCTTAGGATTTGGTCCCACCAAGTTTGGTGATTTGTGTGTAATGGTTAGATGTGTGGAGGCTATATATACCCCTCCACCCACTCTTCATTGACTGAGAGAGCGATCAGAATATGCCTACACATCCAGCATACATTTTCTGAGAGAGAACCACCTACACTTGTGTTGAGGTTAAGATATTCCACTCCAACCACATAAATCTTGATCTCTAGCCTTCCCCAAGTTGCTTTCCACTCAAATCATCTTTCTACCAAATCCAATCCTATGAGAGAGAGTTGAGTGTTGGGGAGACTATCATTTGAAGCACAAGAGCATGGAGTTCATCATCAACACACCATCTATTACCTTTTGGAGAGTGGTGTCTCCTAGATGGTTAGGTGTCACTTGGGAGCCTCCGTCAAGATTGTGGAGTTGAACCAAGGAGTTTGTACGGGTAAGGAGATCGCCTACTTCGTGAAGATCTACCCTAGTGAGGCAACTCCTTCATGGGCGATGGCCATGGTGGGATAGACAAGGATGCTTCTTCGTGGACCCTTCATGAGAGGAGCCCTCCATGGACTAGCGCAACTGTTACCCTTCGTGGGTTGAAGTCTCTATCAATGTGGATGTACGATAGGACCACCTATCGGAACCACACCAAAAAACTCCGTGTCTACATTGCGTTTGCTCCCTCCAAACTCCTCCCTTTACCTTCATATGCAATTGTTTTACATTCCGCTGCTATACTCTTAGAATTGCAGGTGTAGGTTGATTACTTGATTTGTGCTAAGTTGCTAGAATCTGCCAAGACTTAAAATTGGGAAAAGGCTAGATTTTTATTTGGTCAAGTAGTCTAATCACCCCCCTCTAGACATAATTTCGGTCCTTCAGGATGGCGGGGAGCGCATGGGTAGCGAACGGTGGCAACGGCGACGTTCCGTTTTGGGAGAGAGAGCGGCAGAGGCGGGGATGAGCACGGGGGAGAAGTGAGAGGTGCCGGGGTGAGTCGTGGCGACATCCAGACAGACCAAGGCGTCGAGGGGGAGGGCAGGTAGGCAGGTGGCGTGGTGCCCATGCGCGCGGGTGGCGAGCGCGTGCCCCTTGTCCTCCTGGCGCCAGGAAGATGACGACTGGCATTAACAGGTGGGGGGCTGGGCCAGCCGGCTTGCTGGGCCTCTAGGTGAGCGCCAGGTAAGCCACTTTCCTTTTCTCTATTTTGTTTTCTTTTCTATTTCTGTAATTTCTTTTGATTTAGTTTTAAGAACTAAATCATTTTTGTTGCCTGTGATAATTTTTGTAGGGACTAGTTGGATTAATCCAAAGCCCTTCACCAAAAATCAGAAGTATTGGAGCTACTAAATGTTCATATGAATTAATAACCCCAACCAGAATACAATATGAATTGATTCAATAATCCAAATGTTAGGGGAAAATGTGCATCACCTCTAGTTAATGTTTCCAGCATTTTCCAAAAATGATGAACATTTTTAAAGGCCATTTGGAATCACTGAAAATAGTTTAGTTGAATCTAGCGGATTCCTTTTGATTCTAGGGTTTGAACATCCCCCATTTCAAGTTCATTTGAATTTTAAACATGATGCACACATGAAGGTCTAGCCTAGTGCATACCAGAACTAGGGATGTGACACGCTTAGAGGCAACCGTTCGCATAGGCCTTTCCGTGTGGCGACCGGGGATATTTTCACCCTTTTCACCTAGGCTACCAACACCCCCCACTGCCTGCCCGCATTTCACTCAACTAGTCGTACCAATCTCCATCACCAGGTCCCCCTCCCCCAAATCCATAGCAGAACCCTCTCCGTCGATAGCGTGCTCACCCCGGCCGTGTGCCCGCTCTTCGGCGTCAAGCCTACCTCCACTGCCATTCCCAACACGCGGCTGCCCGTACCTCACCGTCTTCGTTTGCTCGCTAGCCACCCTCGAGCATATCGATCCTGTAATCCTCGCCTCTCCTGTGGTCCGGTCGGGTTTGCATTAAGAATACTATCAGTTACTGCTCTCCACGGCGGTGAGGCATATTTCCTTGCAATCCCACTTCCTATTTTGTTCCTTATGTTCCCAAATTAGCTATAAAATAATGGAGAGAGTATATATGTTCATTATCTACCTTCCTAACTAGTACATACTAGTGGACCTGTTGCGCCAAATGGCTCAGAGGACACTATAACTATGTTTGCGATGAATTTTTTTTGTATGGTTTGTTCCTCTTTGATATGAGACATGGTGGAATCTTGCATAAATGATATGAATATAGTTAGTTTATCTTAATATACTTGGTTTATTTTAACAGCATAGAGTCAAAGTTGATACAAAAAAACATTCATTGCTATGAAAAATTAAGATAGAAGTGTTTTGAAAAGATTATCTCTCTCAATAAAAATTGGTTGTACCAATTACTGAGGCATATGCATGTATTATGTGGACTGAAAGGTATGTGCCTGTTTTTTAGAAGCATGTCTAATATTATTTACGCAGTATTTAAGGTTTACGGGGCTGGCTCGCTCGGTGTTTGGCCCATGGACATTTTTTCTGCCAGGCTCGCTCGCTGTAGAATATGACGTGGTAGGCATCGGTCCCCTAATTTTCTGTTTCCTCGGCAGCTCCGTTCAGTAGTTCAATGCTTCTTTGAGAGACGAACCATAGCGTTTGCATGCTGGTGAGAGTTCTTCCCCTTTCTAACTGGCTGGAGCTTATTTGAATCATGGATCTGGTCCGTATGTGATGTTTTGTGTCTATTTCCACATAGGGATTTGTACTTATGGAAAGAAATCCATGCGATTGTGGCATTAGTATTGCTGGTTCACTCGATTACGGCTGTGATTGGATGGTTTTTTATTATCCGATGCATGTGCTGATGGATACATGTTCTTCCAGATTTATACGATGTGATGGCATTGTGCTCTGATTAGTTTGTGCTGATTGAATATCTTTCCTATTTTAGGTTTGAAGCATGGCCAGGCATGAGGGGAGATCACATCAACGATCCTGTGAAGATTAGCTCTAATGAGAGCACGGACAACAGCTCTGATGAAGCTCTCGACACGAGCTTGCTGACCCACAAGTATAGGGGATCTATTGTAGTCCTTTCGATAAGTAAGAGTGTCGTACCCAACGAGGAGCAGAAGGAAATGATAAGCGGTTTTCAACAAGGTATTCTCTGCAAGCACTGAAATTATAGGTAACAGATAGTTTTGTGATAAGATAATTTGTAACGAGCAACAAGTAACAAAAGTAAATAAAGTGCAGCAAGGTGTCCCAATCCTTTTTGTAGCAAAGGACAAGCCTGGACAAATTCTTATATAGAGAAAAGCACTCCCGAGGACACATGGGAATTATCGTCAAGCTAGGTTTCATCACGATCATATGATTCGCGTTCGGTACTTTGATAAGCTGATATGTGGGTGGATCGGTGCTTGGGTGTTGTCCTTACTTGGACAAGCATCCCACTTATGATTAACCTCTATTGCAAGCATCCGCAACTACAAAAAATATATTAAGGTAAACCTAACCATAGCATGAAACACGTGGATCCAAATCAGCCCCTTACGAAGCAACACATAAACTAGGGTTTAAGCTTCTGTCGCTCTAGAAACCCATCATCTACTTACTACTTCCCAATGCCTTCCTCTAGGCCCAAATAATGGTGAAGTGTCATGTACTCGACATTCACATAACACCACTAGAGGAGAGACAACACACATCTCATCAAAATATCAAACGAATACCAAATTCACATGACTAGTAATAGCAAGACTTCTCCCATGTCCTCAGGAACAAACGTAACTACTCACAAAGCATATTCGTGTTCATAATCAGAGGGGTATTAATATGCATATAGGATCTGAACATATGAACTTCCACCAAATAGACCAACTAGCATCAACTATAAGGAGTAATCAACACTACTAGCAACCCAGAGGTACCAATCCCAGACTTAGAGACAAGAATTGGATACAAGAGATGAACTAGGGTTTGAGAGGAGATGGTGCTGGTGAAGATGTTGATGGAGATTGGCCCCCTCCCGATGAGAGGAGCATTGGTGATGATGATGGTGATGATTTCCCCCTCCCGTAGGGAAGTGTCCCTGGTAGAACAGCTTCGCCGGAGCCCTAGATTGGTTCCGCCAAGGTTCCGCCTCGTGGCGGCGGAGTCTCGTCCCGAAGCTTTCTTATGATTTTTTCCTCAACGAAAGACTCCATATAGCATAAGATGGGCATCGGAGGGCCACCAGGGGGCCCACGAGGCAGGGGGCGCGCCCAGGGGGGTAGGGCGCGCCCCCCACCCTCGTGGCCAGGGTGTGGCCACCTCTGAAACTTCTTGCGCTCAGCATTTTATATATATTCTAAAAATGACTTCTGTGAAGTTTCAGGACTTTTGGAGCTGTGCAGAATAGGTCTCTAATATTTGCTCCTTTTCCAGCCCAGAATCATAGCTGCCGGCATTCTCCCTCTTTGTGTAAACCTTGTAAAATAATAGAGAATAGGCATAAGTATTGTGACATAATGTGTAATAACAACCCATAATGCAATAAATATCGATATAAAAGCATGATGCGAAATGGACTATCAGAGCTCTGATGAACGCGCGTACACCAGCTCTGATGATGTCGCGGACCTGAGCTCTGATGAAGGTATTTTTAGTAATGCTAAACATCAGACATTTGACCTAATAAAATGTGGCCATGATCTGTATTTTAATCATTTGCGCTTATGGGCCATTTGTTTGTTGAACTATTTAGGCATGTACTACCGTATGAAGAAAAAGAAGCTTCATAAGACATGATAGGATGTGTGTGACTGCCCTAGGGAGTATTCAGTTGGTAAGGAATAATGCTAGATAATATAGTGTTTCTTTCTATAGATACGAAATTAATTGTTTTGTGTTTGTTCTGAGGATATGATCCTAATTCTGAAGCTGACTGGATGTATTCAAAGAAATTTATGATGTCAATGTCTGCTCGAAAGTGTCTTAGCTGCTATGTCTGTTCTGTTAAGCCTGCTATCAGGCACTATGTGTGTGAGATGAACAAGACTTTTACAAAAGCTGGGCAGAGAATGGTAAGAAGCAAATTTATTTGCCTATTTGTGTGTTTCCCTACTCTATGAATCGTAGTGTCTAACTATAAGTCTATTGAATGCTTGTAGTACTTCTCTACGTTATTCACTGAGAAGAATGTGATGAAGTTTCTCTCCACTCCGGTCTATCAAATGCGAATTGAGCTTTCATCTGGGAGTAGTTTAACCTATGTTCGGCCGATGAAACTGTCGGCGTTCTGGGAATGGGGGTACCCAGACTTGCCTGCCTACAGCCCACGGCGTGGCTCCAATGATGGCCTGGCACGGCCCAGCCTCAACATCAACAACTCAAGACCCTCGTGAGGGGACAAGCCTCGCGAGGCGGACGACACAAAGACCTCCGAGTGGGGCGGCCTCCCCAGGCTGGCTCCCAAGGAGCGGAGATATCTAAGAAAGGTGCACCTCGCGAGGTTCAAATGACGTGAGCCATGATGAACAAGGCCAGGCGGGCGCCAGCGGGCGCAGCGTACCAGTTTCCTCTTTGGTGCTAAGGAGGCAAGCACGGGCGCGGATTCCCAAGGAATCAAGCAAAGGTTTCCATTTCGGTGCAACAAGACCAAGACCATCAGGACGGCAGGACGGAGGTCATCGCCAAGCCCACCGCAGCGTCACGACCAGAGACTTTTGCAGGCGAAGACCACTTTTGTCAGGATCACATGTACTAGTTGTCTCCCTTCGAATTTGGCTATTGTGGGATCCCTTCCCGCCTTCATTTGGGATGAGGACCAAGGCCACTATAAATAGGACCTCACCACCACCATAGAGGAGGGTCGGAGATGGATCATTCAGATCACCCTCACACCCACCAGCTCATCGAGCACAAGAACACCTCTCCCACTGAGGTCATTCTGCACTTTACTAGTTCATCCTCAGCCCTTGGAGCCCAATCCACCACAAAGCAGGAGTAGGGTTTTATACCGCAAGGTGGCCCGAACCTAGGTAAACTGTTGTGTCTCTTGTTCATTCAGTTCGTCGAACTAGGCCATGAGATTAGCGAGTAGGCATACCGGGGAGGACGAGTTATTCGCACGCACCCCAGAGTTCGAACCTATCAAGGGTATGCGAAACCGGAAATCCAACATTTGGCGCGCCAGGTAGGGGTGCGTTATAGCCTCTCTTCCGCCTGTCGACTCGCTACCGCTCCACCGCTTCCATGGCTGTCGCCCGTGGAACCCGTGCTGAGCGTCGGGCTGCCATCGTCCCTCGTGTCGCCCAGACGGCGCATGCCGGTGGACCTGTTCGTCGTTCTCCATCGCCTGCCGCAAACACCGGCACCGGTCCAGTGGGGCACGAGCAGCACACTTCGTTGCTGCACCCCTCCGTGCAGCGTGATGGGCGGACCTCCACCCCGTCACTGACTCCCGTCGGTTCATTGTCCCATGCTCATCGCGGTCCGTCGGACGTGTAGGCTGTGATGCTCATGGCGCACGAGCTCCTACGCTACCGCCTCATCGATGACCTCTACGAAGACTGGCTGGACCGCATCACTGAGCTCGTCAGCACCGCCAGGGCTCTTCTACACCATCTCTCTCGCTGGCTCGCCCGCCGCCTGCTGTGGGTGACATGGCCCACGGGGCTCCTCCTCCAACTCCCTGTCAATACGCCATTGTCGAGCCAAGGAGCAAAGTAGAGCGGCCGCATGAGGATGCTCGAGTAATCCCAGCACCACCACATCAAGACTGCACCGCCTGTGGCGGTGGCGCGCGAGCGCCAAGATCAAGCCCCACCTCCATGACGGGAGGCCGTAACCACAGTGGGATGCCGCGCCTTCACTCCGGAGCAGCCCAACATCGTCTGGCCAAGGAATTCAAGCCCGACCTGCCTCCAGGCTATGACGGTACCCCCGACCCTGCTGAGTTCCTACAGCTCTATGAACTGAGCATCGAGGCGTCCAATGGCAATGAGAAGATTATGGTGAACTGGTTTCCCATGGCCCTCAACGACGGCGCATGCTCGTGGCTCCTGAACCTGCCCGTAGGATCGATCTCCACCTAGGGCGAGATGCGCGAGCGTTTCATTGCCAACTTCCAGGGCACTCGCAACTGCCCGCCGGCTGCGGGTGACCTATGGTGCATCAAGCAGCAGCCAGGGGAGACCCTGCAGAAGTACATCCAGCACTTCAACAACGTTCGCCTCAAGATCCCCAAGGTGTCGGACGAGGCCATCATCTCCGCATTCACTAATGGTGTCTATGACATCAAGATGAAGGACGAGCTCGCCATACACGAGGACCTATGCATGGCCCTAGAGATGTTCAACATGGCGACCAAGTCCGCAAGAGCTGAGGAAGGACGCCTTCTCCCTCCTCGAGCTCCCGGAGGCTGATCCAGAGGACAAGAAAGCCAAGCCCAAGGACGTGAACCGCAAGGGGTTGGTCGTGCTCACGGCCGAGCGAGAGATGAAGTGTGGCTGCGATCACCCGGAGTCATCTAAGGGCAGCCGCCTATTCTGCGTCTTCCACAACGTGCACATCCACAACACCAACGACTATTAGGAGCTCAGGGACATCCGCAACGGGCACCTCGGTCGCAGCCCTGAGCGCAATGATCGAGGCTGCGGCTGCGGAGTAGGCCGAAGTGGAGGACGCTGGGACGATCATGGCCCCACCAGGAGTGGTGCGACCAGCCTCGTGAGGGCCCCTGGAGAGACCAGCCTCGTGAGGACCGTCCTAACGGCAATGTTGGCCTCCCTCTGTTGCCATTGCCACCAAGAAGGAACGACGACCACCACCAGGATGAGGGGGCTGGGGGCTTCCAGGAGCTTTGTGCCATCGCCGGCATCCTCGGCGTTGCTTAGGCCCCTGCCTCTCATCGCATCTTGAAGAAGTTCGCCCGTGAGGTGAACGCGGCCCTCCCCAAGCTCGAAGCCACACCCCCGCTCAGGTGGTCCAAGTGCACCATCACTTTCAGCTCGTCTGACCAACTCAAGTGCGCGGGAACTGTCGGCGCCCTCCCGATGCTTTGCTCGCCCGTCATCAACAACATCCTCGACCCCAAGACCCTCATCAATGGTGGTGCAGGGCTCAATGTTCTGTCCATGGAGATCATTGACCGACTCTAGGTGCCATATGACCAGCTGTTGCCTACCAAACCCTTCTCAGGAGTGATCGATGGCTCCACCACCCCGACAGGGCAGATCCGCCTCCCTGTCACCTTTGGCACCCGTGACAACTACCGCACGGAACTCATCGACCTCGACATCGCCCACATCATCTTCCTCACAACGCCATCCCTGGGCATTCGGCCCTGGCCAAGTTCATGGCAGTGACTCATCATGGTTACAATGTCCTCAAGATGCCAGGAAGCCGCGGCGTCATCACGGTCGCTTGATAGGAGAAGGACGCAGTGTGCCCTCTTGAGCGCGCCTACCAAGCTGTGGCAGTCGAGAATCCAGATGATGAAGACGTCATCTACCCTCCTGAGGCTATTCCCAAAAATACCAAGCAGCTGCTCCGCCAAGAGCCTTAGAGGAGCGGTGTGTCTAGTGGCACCACCTCAGGAGCTACACCCACGGATGGGGTGCCTCCCTCTCTCGCATAAGAAGGCGCACCAGCACCCCTCTGAGGCTGGCCTCGGGGGCTCTCCTCTAGAGAGCCTCTGACCTAGCCAACATCATGAGGGAGGCGCTCGGGCACCACGTGGAGGCATGCTTTTGCGCGTGTCTCCGCCAGGAAGGCACAAGGGATGGGGTGCCTGGTGCTTAGGAGTTTAGCACCAAGTCGACCGAGGAGGTTCAAGAGGTGAGAGCCATGCACGATGAACACCGCCCACCACCAGGCATGGCTCATTGTCTTGGCGAGGACAGTGAGGTGTGCGCATGCGTCAACATCCTTTTACCCAACAAAGCCGCATCTTAGGAGCGCTTCTCGCCATCGCGCACTGACCGGTGCGAGGGTCCCAATCACAGCTATGTTTGCATGCCTTTTTGCTTGCTGAACGTGGCTGTTACATTCCGGTGCCACATGCGGAGCATCCTGGCAGCTCAGGAGGTCAGGCACCAGGTGGTCTTGATGGAGATGGCGATGGTTCTTCATGAGCCTCCCGGGCCTCCAGAAGCACCTGAGGTTCAGGGCCTAGGTGGCTCATGAGGAGCGAATTCTTCAGCACGCATCTTCTGCTACTTCAACATCTATTCAACAACGGTTCTATGTGACATTTTCTGGTTTATTCAGTTGGGGGCGCCCCTTGGCCTGCATTATCCCGAGATCACGTGGATTTTTACCTGCGACATGTATCTTTCTTGCGTCTTCTATTTGATCAGTTGGGGGCGCCCCTCGGGCGCATCATCCCCAGGCTGCATGGGTCTGTCCCTGTGGCATGTATCGTTTTCCACATCTATTAGAGCTGGCTTACCTCTTTCCATGAGTTACCTTATGATTATCATCTGCCTGTCCGGCACGTCGTTGCCATGAACATCGTACACCCTTGCAAACCCACCCACTACTTCCTCATGATTAAGGGCAAGCACGGTGTCTGTGCTCGAGTCTGCCCCTGCAGCATTGCTAAACCCAAGAGGTTGAGCTCTGGCTCGCGGGCCAGCTTCCGTGCATGTCACATCCCATGGTCCTTGATGCCTTGCTCTCGCATGAGCTAATCACGGGCGGACAAGCCAGGGACGCGCGACCCAGTGCCTCATCACCACAGGAGCCACGTGTCAGTTGTCTTTCTTCAGGACTTTCGCATGAGAAGACTAGGCACGACGTCTGTGCTCGGGTCCATCCCTACAACATCAATAAAGCCAACGACTGAGCTTTGTCTGGAGGGTCGGCCCTGTTCATGTCACCTCCTGGGGTTGTTGGTGTTTTGCCTTCTCATGTGATAACCTCAGGAGATTCACTCCGTGCAGGTTGCCTAACCATCTCACAGGGCCATCACAAGTGTTCCAAATCAAATTCAGGAGCAACCCACCTTGAGGTAGGGCCTCGTGAGTCCCGCGCTGGCTCGCGAGTGCCCATACACACCTCCTCTCACTACAAAAAAAAGACACATCCGTGACATTTTGTGCCAAACGAAAAAAAATTATGTCATACTTATGACACTTCGATGACGATAATTCTGAAAAAACCTGGTATCATCATAGATGTGGTGGGTCCTACTTCTATGACAAAATCATGACAGAAAATGGGTTTTTCGTCCTGGGCGGGCCAGAGACGCAGCTGCATGACATTCTTTGGGCCGTTCATGACCGAAAAAATGTGGTAGAAGCGAGAGCGAGGTGGGTGCAAGGCATTGGTCTCTAACTGAACTCGAGCGAGGCATTGGGCTCTAACTGAACCCGAGCGATTGCATTGCAGGCTACGCATTATTGAACCGGACCGATCGATCGATGGCTGTTAACTGAACCTGAGCGATCGATCGATGGCTACTGCTGCTAACTGAAGCCGATCGATGCTGCCTATGGATGAACAGTGAGCGTTGCTGGGGGTTTGGATGAACAGTTCTGGGTGGGGGTGGATGAACAGGACCCCGTGGTGTTGCCTTTGGATGAATAGTGAGCATTGCTGGGGGGGTCTGGATGAACAATTCACGATGGGGGTGGATGAACAGTACCCCGTGGTGTTGCTTCTGGATGAACAGGACCCTGATCTGGTCTAGTCGGTTGGGGCTGGATGAACAGGACCCCGTGGAGGGCAGGATGAACAATAGACGGTGGAGGGATGGATGAACAGTAGCCCGTGGAGGGGTGGTTGAACAGGAGCCCGTGGAGAGGGCTGGTTGAACAGTAGCCGGTGGAGTAGCGCGCGGTGGAGGCTGGTTGAATAGGAGCCGTGGATGAACACCCGCAGGTGGAGGCTGGAGGAGGTCGAGGATGGATGAACAGTAGGCCATGGAGGCTGGAGGGGGTCGACGGTGGAATGAACAGTATCCCGTGGAGTCCCGTTTTTCGGTACGCCACACCCCTCCCGATGAACAGGACCCTCGTTTCGACCGTAGCGCTCCAACACAAGTCCGGTTCCTCCGTTTTGCGGTACACCATACCCCTCCCGCTTAACAGGACCCCTGTTTCGACCGTAGGAGGTCAGTTTCCTCCGTTTTGCGGTTTGCCAGACCACTCCTGATGAACAGAATCGCGTTTCAACCATGGCCGGTCGAACACAAGGTCGTTTCCTCTCTTCTGTAGTATGCCAGGCCTCGTTTCCATCAGTTGTTCCGTCCAAGCCCTCCCGATGAACACGACAACACATTCCATTCTGACCCAACCGGTTGGCTCCCCTTGAACACGATGACGACGCTATTTCTCAGTTCCGACCCAGCCATGTATGTCGGATTTCGGGTTCCGGCAGACCCTTGAGGTTCGAACACTGGGGTGCACGCGGAGATTTCGCCTTCTACCTACCTGCACCCCACCACCACGCTAAGATCTAAGCTATGGAAAGAACAGCACAAGAGACACATGGTTTATACTAGTTCGGGCCACCATTGTGGTCTAATACCCTACTCTAGTTTGTGGTGTGGTGGATTGCCTCTTGGGCTAAAGATGATGAGCAATACAAGGAAGAACAGCCTCGCAAGGGTCTGTTCTTGGCTGGGGGATGAACTTCTAGGAGGAGTTCAGTCACCCTTCTCTCTCTCTCTCTGCGTGATGCTACTTGATCCGATCCCAGCTTGTTTCTGGATTGGCCAATCCTCTCTACCCTGGGGGTGGCTAGTCCTATTTATAGGCAAAGGCCCTGGGCCTCTTCCCAAATATTGAGCGGGAAGGGCACCAACAATTGGCCATTTTGAAGGGGAACATCTGGTACACTTATCCTGACTAAAGTTGGTCCTCGCCTGCCAAAGGCTCGGGTGGTGACGCTGGCTTGGGCTCCACAATGACTTCCTCCCTGCCGTTGGGCTGGTCTTGGTCTCGTTGCACCGAAACGGGTGCCTTTCCTTGATGCTCTCGCCTACGCTTGCTCCCTTTGCACCAAAGAGGAAAGGAGGACACTGCGCGGGCTGGCGCCCGCCTGGCGCCCTTGGTCGTCATGGCTTGCATCACGGGCACCTCGTGAGGTACCCCGCCTTGATCTCTCCGCCTCCTCGTGAGCCAGCATGATGAGGCCGTGCCTGAGGAAGCTCCGTGTCGTCCGCCCCGCGAGGCTTGGCCCCTCGCGAGGGTCTTGGGTCTGTGTTGATGAAGATGGGCCGCGCTGGGCCCCCCTTTGAGCCACGCTGCAGGCCGCAGGCAGGCAAGTCTAGGGACCCCCGTTCCTAGAACGCCGACAGTAGCCCCCGGGCCCAAGGCGCGCCCGGACTTGGCCGTGTAGGGAGGCGAAAGGGCAAGAGCGAAGCGCCGTAGGCCCTAACAGCCAGCGGCCTTGGGCGCCGCGTGGCGGCTGATTGGACATGTGCGTCTCCACTTCCCCACGGCGCCTCGGCAACTGCACGGATCGGACAAGTCCTTGCATGCAAAGCGGGTCATGATTACCTGCGATCGTGGAGGTCGACGGTTGGCCTTCGCCGGCCATAAGTACGGAACGACACGCGCCCTTCCAGTCCATCTCTTCTTGCTTCTCCTTCTTCCCGGTCCTTGCTCCGTCTTGCTGCAATGGCTCCGATCCGTCGGTTCTCGGCGGCAGAGAAGGGAAAGGCTCCCCGGGAGGAACCAGACCTGCTCCCGCCGAAGAAACGGCTCGCCCTCTGCCGCCGGGACGAGGGGGCCCATCAGGTGGTGTCAAGGCCCTGGTGCGAGCGGCCACCGCCGGGGTTCCCGCTTCCCTTGTACGCCCACATCGAGGGCTCTGAAGGGGTCGATGCTGATCGCCACGGGCGGCGCCGCCGTCGGCGCCGACGGGTCACGAAGGTGTGGGTCGTCCCCCCTGGGGTCCACACCGAGGGCTCCTCCCGAGAGTTCGTGCTCCGCGCCGCCATGCCTCCTCAGTCTTGGATTCGCCTTCCTCCCTTCTTCGCCTCCATCATCCCGCAGGGAGAACTCTTGGAGCTTTGGCTGCAGCACGCCGGCTGCAGCACCCTCGCGACCGAGGCAGAGGTCGAGGTCGTTGCCTTGGGCGAGGTCTTCATGACTCGAGGCTGGGGCGAAATAGCCCGGGTTTGCAGGACAAGAGGCGCCTTCGTGATCCACTTGGAGTATGATGGTGCTTCGGTGATGTTCTTCAAGGTCTTCGATGCGAACGGGCGCCGGCTGGAGTGCTGCCCCGGGAGAGGTGGTCTGGACCCTGCTACGGCGAGGACTAGGCCCGCCGACCGCTCCCTTGGCGGCATCTCAGGCGGCGGAGGCGGCGGAGGATCCAGCGACTCCCGCGAGCTCTTCGCGACCCCGGAGACGAGCAATGACAGCTACGAGCCCCCGAGCCGGCGCCGCTCCTGGAGCAGGGCGGGCTCGTCAGGCCGTCGCCGACTCTGATCTGGATGGGGTTGCCGCCGGTGCTTGGTGGCCCACTGTTGATGATGGCGTCTTTTGCAGGGGCACGTGTAGTTAGCATCCTTTTAGGATCTGTTCCCTGCGAGGGATCAAAGACGCGTCCCGTGGGGGCTTGTAAGGTGCCTGTGATCCTGTTTGTTAATATAACCCTTGTTGTAGAATTGTGCGAGTTGCTCGTTCCGTCTTAGCTCAGTTCTCCCTTTCGAACCTGACGAGGACTTGGTGCTCTGCGCCGACAGGTCCCAGTCCCAAGGCGGCTTCAGCCGTCGCTGGTATGCCAGGTCGTGATGCCGTGGTCAAGGCCAGGAGGTCAGCGACCCGGGGTCCGGTAAGAGCCCCTGACTCGCGATGCTTAGGAGGTCCCCTTTGGCGGTCAAGCAGCCGTCGATCGGTGAGAAAGGAGAGCGGCGTTGCTAACATGGGATTGCATTAGGTGCGGGGATGGTGCCACGGTAGCTGGTGCTTCCGGGTGGTGACTTATCTCGAGAATCAGGGACCGCTCCCTGGTGTGTCGTTGGGTCCGTGCATCGGCAGGCGTGAGGTTGCTCGGCGAGGTCCTCGCGTGTCCCTCCCCTCTCGCCTTTGCTCCCCTTTCTGCTCTACATCCTCGGGTCCCGGCCCTCGAGCGAGTCTCAGCCGTCACTGGTATGCCAGGTCACGGTGCCGTGGACAAGGCCAGAGGGTGAGGGCTCGAGAGCCAGTAGGAGTCCTGAGTCACGATGCTCAGGCACCCCTCCTTTAACGTGCAAGCGGTTCACGCGGATGAGAGTGAAGGAGACACCGCAAGGGCCTCGCTTGACGCAGCTCCTTTAGGAGATCCTGTAGACCCATCATAGAAAGAATGAGGGGTTGCCATGACAATTGACAGTCAGCCGTTGGTTGCTTCCTAGGGGCGATGAGGCACTGAAGGCTTGATGAGGTGGCACCATGCGGGGCCGCCGCGGCTAGAGCTCAGCCATTCAGGTTTGTCGGCGTTGCAGGGACAGACCCATGCGCAAGTGCCGTGCCGTCTTGGGAGCAGCTCCATCAATTGGCGTCAGTTGAGCGGGCAACTAGGTGAAACACATTAGCCGCGAAGGAGTGCATTCATTCAAATAGATGCTGGGAAGGCGGACATCACTGGGTCAGGCCCGAGCGACTTGGGGATGATGCAGCCCGAGGGGCGCCCCCAACAAAGTAAGCTAACAACATGAAATAAAAGGGATACATGGCTCCCCTTGAACACAATGACGACGCTATTTCTCAGTTCTGACCCAGCCATGTATGTCGGATTTCGGGTTCCGGCAGACCCTTGAGGTTCGAACACTGGGGTGCGTGCGGAGATTTCGCCTTCTACCTACCTGCACCCCACCACCACGCTAAGATCTAAGCTATGGAAAGAATAGCACAAGATACACAGGGTTTATACTAGTTCGGGCCACCATTGTGGTGTAATACCCTACTCTAGTTTGTGGTGTGGTGGATTGCCTCTTGGGCTGATGATGATGAGCAATACAAGGAAGAACAGCCTCGCGAGGGTCTGTTCTTGGCTGGGGGATGACCTGCTAGGAGGAGTTCAGTCACCCTTCTCTCTCTCTCTCTCTGCGTGATGCTACTCGATCCAATCCCAGCTTGTTTCTGGATTGGCCGATCCTCTCTGCCCTGGGGGTGGCTAGTCCTATTTATAGGCAAAGGCCCTGGGCCTCTTCCCAAATATTGAGCGGGAAGGGCACCAACAATTGGCAATTTTGAAGGGGAACATCTGGTACACTTATCCTGACTAAAGTTGGTCCTCGCCTGCCAAAGGCTCGGGTGGTGACGCTGGCTTGGGCTCCACAATGACTTCCTCCCTGCCGTTGGGCTGGTCTTGGTCTCGTTGCACCGAAACGGGTGCCTTTCCTTGATGCTCTCGCCTACGCTTGCTCCCTTTGCACCAAAGAGGAAAGGAGGACACTGCGCGGGCTGGCGCCCGCCTGGCGCCCTTGGTCGTCATGGCTTGCATCACGGGCACCTCATGAGGTACCCCACCTTGATCTCTCCGCCTCCTTGTGAGCTAGCCTGATGAGGCCGTGCATGAGGAAGCTCTGTGTCGTCCGCCCCACGAGGCTTGGCCCCTCGCGAGGGTCTTGGGTCTGTGTTGATGAAGATGGGCCGCGCTAGGCCCCCCTTTGAGCCACGCCGCAGGCCGCAGGCAGGCAAGTCTGGGGACCCCCGTTCCCAGAATGCCGACAATGTACATGAGCCCTGGCCATACGTATGCATTAGTAGGCTCTCGAGACCCTGCCCGTATGTACGTATGTGGCCGTATTTTCTTTCTTGCACACTGGCCGCTGTATGTACGTGTACATGCTACGTGCGCGCCTCTACTACGACACGTGCACGCCTCTACATCGACCAGTATGTACGTACACGTTCACGACCAGGTGGGTCCTGACTGTCAGGCACTTCCTTCACGAAATACGGTGGCCCGTCCGGTGGGTCTCCACTGTCAGGTGGAGGAATAATTATTTTGCGCGTAATAAGGAGGCAATTCCTTGCTGCGGCCCTGGACCCAGCTGTCAGCCTCTCCATGTACAGTCCACGTCCGATGGAAGCCGTTCCTTGACCATGTTGACCACGCAGAGTCGAGAGCACTAGGGCGGTGGATGACAGCAAGGCCTAGGAAGGGAACGACATGGAGACGGGGAAGACGCGACAGTGGAAGCCCGCGCGGAGAGGAGTACGAGGGTTCACTGGTTCGGCTACGGTGTGAGGCTGCCGTCGCCACAGGGCCTGGCCAGCGGTGGGAGTAGTAGGGGGCGGTGAGGCCTCCGCGGCAGCACAGCCGGCCACGGGAGGCAGGAGCATGCAGGACCGGCGCTGCTTTGGGCGGCTGGAGCAAGAAGACCAGAGTTTGAAGAATCACTACGGTCTTTGGATGGACATTGTACGGTCACTGGAGGTAGAATCGTTCATATTGAGTAAGTTAACAAAGCACTCCGTCTCCGTCAACTTAGTAGGCCCACAAGTCAGCCTCCCACCAAGGTGGGTCCCAACTAGCAGGGGGAGTATTCATTTTTTTGTGCGTAATAAGGAGGCACCTCCGGTGGGTTCGAGCTAACAGCAGGGGGAACGTTTTTTTTCACGAAATACGTTGGCCCATCTAGTGGGTCCCAGTAGTCAGGGGGGAACATTTTTTTTCCAAATATAGTGGCCCGTCAGGTGGAGGAATAATTATTTTCTGCGTAATAAGGAGGCACTTCCTTGCGGCTGTCGTGGACCCAACTGCCAGCCTCTCCACGTATAGTACTCTTATGATGAATGTCATTCCTTGACCATGTTGACCACGCCGTGATGAGAGCACCAGGGCGGTGGATGACGGCGAGGCCTAGGAAGGGGACGACACGGAGCTGGGGAAGACGCGGCAGTGGATGCCCACGCGGAGAGGAGTACGAGGGTTCACTGGTTCGGCTGCGGTGTGAGGCTGCTGTCGCCTCAGAATAACAGGGGTGTGGGTGAGTGGAGGGATGCCCTGGCCAGCGGTGGGAGTAGTCGGGGGCGGTGAGGCCTGCGCGGCAGCACAGCCGGCCACGGGAGGCAGGAGTAGGTGGCACGAGTGGTGCTGCTTTGGGCGGCTGGAGCAAGAAGCCAGAGGTTGAAGAAGCACGACGGCCGTTGGATGGACATCGTACGGTCACTGCAACTAGAATCATTTATATTGACTAAGTTGACAAAGCCCTTGGTACGTGTCAACTTAGTAGACCCACAGGTCAGCTTCCGAAATGGTGCACCCTAGATGTCAGGGGGAGGAATCATTTGTTGGGCGGGTGAAGCTAGAATATCCAAGATTGAAGAAGAAGCATGGCATCCGTTGGATGGACATCCAACAGCCACTGCTGCTAGAACCGTGTGTTGACTATAAGTTGACAAAGCCTTGCATACGCGTCAACTCTCTTTTTTTAGGGGACGCGTCTACTTAGTGAGGCCACAAGTGTGTGCAGAGAACTTATAGCCCATTTGAGATTTGTAAGAATGTATAACCAATTTATGAATTCTAATGGAATTTACTACAACCCATTTACAGTTTGTTAAAAGTACAGCCCATTTCAAACCAACCATTCAAAACAGAATTCAATAAAATTTCCCACATTTTGATGGGATCCGAAATATTTTTATCCTGAAATTTGTAGTCAGATTAAATACAATTTCAATATTAATTTATATTACGTAAAAATCCAACAAAACATTGCGCTCGCAACAATTTATGAAATTAAAATTTTCAATATCCAAAAATAATATTTTATAATGTAATTACGTGTTTGGTGCATTTTTTATAGTTACTGCCCAGTTTTCATAATTACATCCCATTTATTATTTCTTAAAGCCCATTTTCTTGCTAAGCCTAATGCATCCCTCCTAGGAAAGATTTGCAGCCCAGCGGGGCGGAGAATAGAAACTTGATCTTGCCTGGGTATTCCTAAAAAAAAGTATAGCTGGGCTAGCTGTTTTCAGCTTGAAAAAAATTAAGATCTGGGTTGGATATCTGGCCTAGGCTAGACGGACCACAGCCCGCCTAGTTAATAGATGCAACAATGTTTTCGTTGTTTTTCAGAGGAGAAAAATTAATATCTTGGCTAAACATCGCTCAATAAAAACTCTGCAGTGCTCACACCTCAAAAACACAAATACTGCTCGAGCTGCTTGGTCCCAACTGTCGGCCGCTTCTTGTGCAATTCTCTCGTTTATTGACTACATAGGTTGACAATGGTGTGGGACCGTGATGTGAAGAAACCAGGAGGAAGCAAAAAAAATATAGTTTTATATACTAATAAGGAGGCACTTGCGTACGTGCGGCTATGGCCTTGGTGGGTCCCCATTGTTATCCTCTCCAAGTAAAGTCATCTCCTCATCCTCAGGTCCATTGACCATGTTGGCAATGCGAGACGGCGGTGCCACGGTGAGCGCAACAACTCGAAGGACGACGGAGAGGGCCTCGCGGGCCCTACAGATGGTCTGATACAGCGCCTGCTGCTCGGGAAGCCAGGATCATAGGGCCACATGTCCACGACGACATTGTCGTTCGCTTGTTCACCGTTGCTCGTTGAGGAGACGGAGGTTGCAGCACAGGTCCTCCTGCGCTGGTAGCTCTTCAGCCATTAGGGCGTCGAAGTACGGCCGCACTTGCTCTATGGTGAACACGGCATGAACCGGCTTGGATAGTGGCGCCGGCTCCTGGTCGGAAGCTACGTCCATCATCTGATTGTCGTCGCTTAGCTCGGCGAGGTAGCTGGCAAGCCAGCATGTCCGGCTGCAAGACCGACCCACTGGCAAGCATGAGTCGGACTGCCTTGGTCCACCTAGACCGCCCCCCTCGCCCGCTCGCTCTTTCCGCCCGAAACGGTCAACGCCGCCCGCCCCGCTTCCCTGTGCATGCCATTGCTCCGCCTTCAAACGACACAAGTGCCATCCGTCCGTCCTTCTGCTTCCCACATTAATGATACGTGGTTGCCGAGGCGGCTACTCCGGCGCCACATGTTCGTCCCTCCACCGCCCACCATTTCTATATAAACTGATGTGCCAGCCATAGCCGCAGTCATCCGCATCCGTTCCTATTCTCCTATCCACACCACTACTGCCCACCATGGCTTCCTCGCGCTCCAGCGCTCTTCGGGACGGGCGAACGACGGACCACAAGGATATGGTAGCCATTACTACCTACTGGCTGACCGGCAAGCAGCCGGAGGACGATGATGTCCCAATGGAGAACATGGTAGTCGATGATCCGGCGCCAACCCCTCCTCCGCGCCATCCTTGCGGTGCATTGCACCATGACCATCGGCGAGGCCCGTGCCCAATATATGGACACGGTGAGGCAGAAGCGTGAGGAGCAGTTCCAGGAGGCGCAAGCTGACGCCGCCTACAACCACCATCTCCTCCAGGAGCACTTGCAGGCGGAGGAGCAGATCACCGCGGAGCGGGCGGAGCAGGAGGCGATGCTCGACTCGTACCGCTCCGCCCACGAGGGCTGCCTCGAGCGCTAGCGGTACCGCATACGGGTGGCAGAGGCTGCAGCCGCCTACAAAGAGGGCGATGAAGCGGGCGAGGCGCTATTTCGCGAGACCGAGGACGAGGCAGATGACAATGCCGGCACCGACGAGTCCCCGCTCCGCTGGCGTCGAAGTGGCCCTGCTCCGTCGAGGCCCCGCGGTGCCAACAACGAGGCAGAGGACACCGCTGGCTCTGCCAAGGCCCCACCCTGCCGGCAACAAGGGGGAGGATTTTGCCCGCTCCGCCGAGGCGCCGCCCGCCGGCAACGAGACAGAGGACATTGCCGGCTCCGCCGAGGCCCCGCCCCACTGCCAACGAGGCCGCTCCACATAGAAAACAAGGAAGAGTAGAACACGGTACGTTGCCGCCGCTCGGGTCCAAGTAAGGCCTCCGCTGCTACCCTCCGGTTGCTGGCACTGAGTTGTACATCATGGAGCAATTCTATGATTACAAGATGATTGAAGAGCGCTCCGTGGTTGAGCAAGCTCATGAGATACAGTCATTTGCTAGAGAACTTGAGCACTTCATTTTTATGCTACCAGACAAATTTGTTGCCGGAGGTATCATCACTAAGCTTCCTCCTTCGTGGATGTCATCGGCACACTTGATGTGGAAGAAAAGGCGAGAGCAAAGGACACACGTGCTCGAGGTATTGAGGGAGGATCTAGTGCCAATCTGGTACAGAAGAAGAACTTCCAGCCCCATAAGTTCAAGAACAAAGGCAAGTTTGATGGTAAAGCAAAGTTTAATGGTAAAGCAAAGTTTGATGGGAAGAAGAAGGCTGTGCAACACACAAACTTCAAGAAGAAGAATGACAAGAAGAAAGGTGTTTGTCATGTGGGGATCCTGATCATTGGGCTCCTAGTTGCCCTAATCGCTATGACAAGCTAGGCAGGTTGACCACTGACAGCTGGTTAGCTTCTTAGCGGCGACGTGGAGTCGGAGAGCTATGTTGGAGAAGGACGCCGCTTCTACTTAACTGCTGGTGCAGTTGGCTGACTGACACGTGGGCACAACAGGCATCTGGGCCACATGTCAGTTACGCGACTGCACCTGCAGTTAAGTCACTGAAGCTTCTGTTCGGCTCAGCCGGACATAGGTGGGTAGCTTCAGTTAATTAATTATACCTCCAGCGCACCCCTTTTTAGTTGAAGAATGTATGAAATGTAATGAAATCCTGCATGTTTATATGAAATCCGATCGTGTATGAATGAATTTATTTCGAGTTCGAATTCTTCTATCACTAGCATTGAATGAACATGCAAAACAATATTTACTAGCATTATTCCCAGGGTGATCACCTCGTTTGCAGCAGTTTCACATGTACTCCCTCCGGTCCTTTCTAGTCTGCATACAAGTATTGTCTGCAGTCAAAGTATCTCTACTTTAACCAATCTTATAGAAAAAAGTATTCACTTTCTCAATGTGCGAAGTAAAAAGGAACAGAAGGAGTATAAAGAGTTTGAGCAGCTTTTTAGCGTTCATATACATTGCAATCAAACACACAGGCCTGGCAATTCATAGAGAACATACAAAACAATTGATGATTATGCATCTCAGCAATTCACATGTCAGAGCCAATATTTACTTCACAGCTATAGAATAAAGAAAAAATAGATCGACGCTGCTGATAGCAAAGGGCGTCCCATTCGAAAATATCAAACACATGTCTTCTTGCTAAAATCAATGAGCAAAATTTGACAAGGTTTTCCCATTCCAAAATATCAAATGCCTATAATTGTGGAATGGGCATGGTTTGCCATCAGTTCGGACATTGACATGGCACCTCGTGCTAAATAAACCAGCTGTTCTTTTTGTGCAGTTCCACCAAAATCAACCAAATTCGCGCGTAGCTTGTATGATTTCGCCCTTATATGTTGCAACACCTTGAACTAATTGGCACCTCCTTTCTTGTGGTGGAAATGAATGGTTCGATGTATTCATGAACATTTTGTGCAGTTCCCATTGAAATCAAGCTGAGCACCCCTGTTTGCACAAATACAAAGAAAGTGATTAGTATAAAGCAAACTGTACTATGAATTGACAGTTTAAATAGGCACCTACATGGTCCATGTGGAGCACACTTTTAGAAAAATGGAACTCACCGGAAGGAATCCTAGAACAACATTGTACTCGCGCATCATAGCAAGAAAATGGCGATTTGTTAGTCCTTCTGAGCTGAAGTTAGTTTGGTCTTGTGGGGGGTAATGTAACCATCATTAAACTGCTCCTTCTGATGAGAAGATAGACAGGGCTTCTTCATCTTGGCATAATCGAAACTAGTCACTTCAGGTACTCAATATTCTTCTTCAGAGGAGGATGATCCTGTTGTGCAAAGACAAGAGGATAACTAGATGCTAGCATCCATGTTTGCTCGAAAAAAAGGAAAGGAATTATTTAAAACAGCACAGATGAAGCACTTCTCAAGGACAATACCACTTTTTGATGACAGTATCTAAACAGTAGCACAACACCAATAGAGATGACAAAGCTCAACCATATGGATGAAATCAGTGGGCGAGTACTAACCTTTGTCAGGAAGCTTATTGTGTAGAGCATACAGATGAAGCACTTCTCCGGAACCATCTGTTGCTATCTACTATGGTGGCCATGCTTACTATATACTCCTCGATTAGATTAATGTTTCCAACATCTTCTTGTGCAGTTCCACTAAAATATATGGTATCTTCAAAGAAGATCCCTGTTTGCACAAGTAGAGATAATTACATATTACATTAAGAGTGGCATCAAATCAGTGGCAAAAAATTACTCGTTCCAGCATTAGCAATAAATTAAGATTCAAAACTATATCATTACTTGTGTCATAACAGTTCCAGTGCTTCATTACAGCACCAGGAGTTGATTTTTGTTTTTCTTCCGCTTGTTCTTCCCCTTCATCACTTGGTTTAATAACAGACAAGCTTCGCCTTCAATGTAAGATTTGGCATGTCAATTAGGTTGAACAAGTATAGCACTAAACAATGACATTATTTTTCTAATGAAAGTGGCAAAATACAGGCCAACAGTTGTGAAATATCCTTATCTTACATCAATGGGATATTGCGGTGCACATACAGATTGGAAGTCTTGTCTCCATTTGTGCAGTTCACTAAAATCAAGCAACATTACCGTACAAGTAGCACAACATTTGAAAGCACACTGCAGAATCATGTGAAAGAAGGCTAGTACTGACCTCTCATGACGCGGAATTCAAACAACTCACGAGAAGAAGATCTAAACCAAATTTGCCAACACAGGTAGGAAGTAAGATCTCCTCTTGTGTAGTTCCACTAAGATCAAGAATTCAACCAACATTGTCGGTGTGACACTTTGGTTGAAATGAACAAAACACTCTTAAAACAAAAGTGTTTTGTGCAGTGCAACAAAAGGTCACAATGGCAACAAGGTGAAGTAGATAACCCTGTTTACACAGAGGTGCAAAGGAAGCAACTAGTGGTCAATAACGGTGGATGACACAGAAGCCAACAAAAATAAGCATCTACCTTATCTAAATGGGAAAGAAAGCAAGATAGTAGCATTTCTCAAAAGGTGGCATTAATTAATAATAACAGAGAGATTATATTAACAATAAAATTCGTTAAACATGTAATTTTCTTTTAACTGTGGCATTGCATCAATTTTCCAGCGACATTATTAGAGGGTGCTTGTTTACAGGGACATTTTGGTGGAGGGACAAAAAAACTCCGTGTTAGTCCCATATAAACCAAACAAGAGGGACTTTTAGGGACTAAAAGTGGGCATTTGTGACTAAAGAAAGAAGACCCCAAGGGAGAGTCTTTTGGGACTTTTTCCAATAGTTGCCCCTGCCACGCATCGCAACTTGTCTCTATTAGTTCATTACTAGGGGTAACATGGTCTTTTAGCATGTCATTTAATAACCTCTAGTCCATGTTTAGTCCCGAGAACCAAGTAGGTAGGGACTAGGGAGTTTTTAACCAAACAGGGCCTTAGATTAACAATAGCTGAAGAGTTGCATAGGACAGTGGACGCACCAACACCATGTCCATCTACCGATGAACTGGGGTGATGCACAGTCTGTTGCAACAAAGACCAAACAACCAAGGAGCATACTTGTGTTGGTCCCAGTTTTGTTATCTTTAGACACCTTTCCCTATGTGAGCGTAGCAAATCTAGTCCTGCTCAAACTCTATAGCCTTGTCCCCCAAAACAAAAGATCAGTTCGTTACAGATGTGCGTAATGCGTTTGTCATTGTTTTCCCTTTTTGACCAACGTAGGTGCTGGATAGCCAGTCTGTACTAGTACTTTCCCCACTTCCTTTCCTCTGTGACCCACGTCCTAGATTTATGCTATACAACTTTCCCCAGTACTTTCCCCCGCTCCTGTCCTCTTTGAACCACGTCTTCGATTCATGCGATACAACTTTCCCCACTACTTTCCACCTTCCTTTCCTTTTCGAACCACGTTCTAGATTCATGCTATACAACTTTTCCCACAACTTTCCCCCATTCCTTTCCTCTTTGAACCACGTCCTAGATTCATGGTATACAACTTTCCCCACTACTTTCCTGTTTGATCCGACACCTAGATTCGAATGCAGAAGCGGAAAAAGCCCACATGCAGCTAGAGCGATGCATGTGGAATAAGTAAATTATACCTTAAGGTTCTTGGCGTGTGGTTCGGTGGGCGACTGGAGGCCGTTCGACCCACACTATGTACGGTGGCGAAGAAGAAGGGGTCAGAGGCCCTCCCACGCCACCGCTGGGTGAAAGTGAACAGCTTCGCCGGTAGTGGATTCCCTCCCTCACCGACGGCGACATCGTTAAGCCTCATTCCCTTCCCGGCGGACAGATCCTGCCGGCTCTTTGACCAATAGCGAGGGGAGAGAGAGAGGCCAACAAAGTCTTGTTTAGATCTGGAGAGGGTGAGAGAGTGTGAAGAGAGCAACTACAAGCAGACCAGTAGTGAGGGGAGAGAGAGAGGCCAACGAAGTCTTGTTTAGATCTAGAGAGGGTGAGAGAGTGTGAAGAGAGCAACTACAAACGCTGAGGCTCCAGCATGTATATATATACTGGAGAGAGTGTGAAGAGTGCAAACCCTAGAAAACAAGCGCCGAGGCTGCAGCTTATATGTGATGAGGTGATTATACGGTCACTACGAGATCGTATAACTCCGTATCCATCCATTTTGACCAGTCAAAGAATCCTCCTAGCACGAATTATGCTCAAGTGTAGTTATCGAACCCGAGACCTCAAGTTTGATGAGCGAACAGGTTAACCAACTACACAACCCTCCCATTATGTTCAACGAGAGGAAAATAACCTTTTATACATTCTTGCATTCGGGTGACAAGCATGCCGTGTTTTTTTTGTGTGGGAGTCATTGGGATTTAAATCATAATCGTGTCATGTGGCTTTGGTGGTTAGACTATCCACAGTGGTGCAGAAATAATGCATCCTTAGTCACCTTACCTCTCTCCACATAGTATGTTGGGTCCCACCAGTCAGAGGGTGAAACAAACAAATTAATAAGAAAAATTAAAAGCGTCAGCGGTCTATCTTACCTCATACATCTTGCTACTGCTCGGGAACACTGTCCAATTGATCCCTCTGTTCGCTCATGTACTATTTTATGTGAATCCTTATTATAACATGCACACAATTTTGGGCACTTGTACTTGACCTAAGTCAGTGTGCCACCGTATCTCGTACGACTCCCTCCGTCTAGGTGTATTAAGTCACGTTAGAAGGTGCAGCGGGACCAAGTGCAAGCAGATTGGAGGAGGAGAAACTTGACCAGTTATTCCTCCAATCAAAGCCCTGATTTCTGTCTCTAAACGCAACAATTAATCCAAACAACTAAGAGATGCCATTTAGCTACCATGTAGGGCCACGTATTAACTCGCATGCAAGCCGACTTTGATTTCTTGACTGATCAACACGTAGTTGCGCTCCATGCATTGGGTTTCCGGGGGAGATAACAAGGCAGAGTAAGGAGTGTTTGGTTACATTGCTTAGGCTGGTCATAGTGGTGAGTAACTTGGACTAGTACAGCATGCATATGTTACTAGTCTATGTTACTACTAAGAGAAGTTTGCCATTGGAAGCGAGCTGATCTGGCTCTCCTGAGCTAGCAAGGTTTTTCTACCCCACGCAAGCTAGCTGGCCCACAAAACCTAACATATTTTAACAGTTCCAAACGCCTAACCTTGCCCGGCTATGCTATAAGCTGTTCTTGCTAAGGATCCAAACGCTCCCTAAGTAACAACGCTCGCTAGCAACAAGGCCAGGAGGGGATTGAGATGCGAAGTTAATGGATGATGCCTAAACATTTTGGGAATATCTGAATTCCGTAGGATGACTTAACACCTAGACAGAGGGAGTTACTACTCCCCAGTCCAGGTTTGATGGAATATTCGTCACCTCTTGTCTTCTTGTACGCACTCCATTTGTATCTCACTTCTTGTGGCTTCGCACTCGCACGATTTTCCTATTCTATGAACCTGTGTGTGCGTGTGTGTGTGCGTGTGTGTGTTTAACAACATGTGTGTGTTAGAGAGAGCGACAGATCGACCTACTCCTACAGGGAGATGGTGTGTAGTGTATGATTTTAGCCGCGAGAGTCGCTGCATCCTCTCGTGTCAAGGCGTCCGGTAGGACAGGCGGACAGCTGCCACGCCCGCTCCTGACCAGCCTGGCCCACCCAAAGCCCCTCCATCACCCGCATGTGCTTCCCATACGAAACGTTCAGCGCCGCTCCAAAGAATCGGTGCCGCATTCATGCCCGGGCAGAGCGGACGTGACCTGTCACTGGCGCCTGCGTTGAAGGGAGAAGCAGATTCAAGAGTGATGGTTGCTTCATCCGTCCAACTTACTGCTGGCTCTATGTGATTTGATGGCTCATTGTTCATTATTACTTAGGTGGTAGGACTATTGGATGTCCCACACTTTTGGCGAAAGGAGGTACTACTAGATTACAATTTTCTCCATTCTTACGACGGAGGAGTGCAAGAGCAGTGAAAACACGCAGGCTCAGTGATTACATGGCCCACCTCACACTACAAATTTATTTATAAATGGTGCGACACCTACTACTCGTTCTCCTATAAACCTTGCGCTTGGCATCTCCAATCTATTAACCTTTTGATCGGCTCTTCGCCTCTTCGGGAAGTCAAGCAATAATGGTACTACAGTATATATCGTTCTGGCTATATGAGACCAAATGAATTGCTGCACGTCCACCACGTGGCGACGGTTGAGGGGTGAAGGACAGTGCGTACTACTATGTCTGTTTCAATATGGACTACATACGGAGCAAAATGAGTGAATCTACACTCTAAAATGCGTCTATATACATCAGTGTTTGGAGTATGTACTAGTAGTTCATATTGAAATCTACTAAAGGACATATATTCCAAACAATATGATAATCTCTCTAACCAAGGTAGGGACAAGGATTAAATAGAGGGAGTACAGTAAATTTTCTCCTCGTCTTGTGAGCCACCGCGCGTGTGGGCGAGGGAGCAGGTGTAAGGCGTAGTAAGCAAGCTTCACCTCATCTTGCGAGCCACCGCGCCCGTGGGCGGGGGAGACGGTGTACAAGCAAGCTTCTCCTCATTCTGCGAGGTGACAGGACACATCAAAAGTACTCCAGTGTATAGAGCCTTGCCTCTAAGGTAGGCCCCGCATGGTTTGCCTCTTTTTTAACATAACGCGTCAAGTCGCAATTTGTTTGTTCACCCGTGGTAGACGATCCTCCCTCCATATGGTGGACAACCAGTACACATGCCAAATTACCACGTGGGTTGCCTTTTCGTACAGAAATGAGCTCCACCGTGTACCCGCGTGGGTGTGCTTGGGAAAGAGACGGGAGTACGTGCGCCGTGCGTGCACCTCTTCTCTTAGTGCACGTCCCGCACCTACATGGGTGTGTGTGAGAGATACAAACCTAAACAAATGGCTTGTGCGTTTGTGAGTGTTTTTTGTTTTCG
>NC_041382.1:262248994-262262294 GCF_002162155.2 Triticum dicoccoides | reverse complement strand
TGAAATGGAGGCCTATCCATATCATATATAGAGGGTCGGGCGATCCACGAGAAGAGAGGGAGGGGTCATAGATATCGATAGAGTCGAAGAGAGGATCAAGTGGGTGGGTGCGAGATCGATGAAGAGAGCCATCGAAATTGTCTGTGTGTGCAAGTCAAAGATATAGGGCGACTGGCCTAGCTACCGGAACGTCAGAGGGCACATGTCAAGTTTGTGTGTGGCAGGGAGACATGACTAGAGCGCTCGATGTATCAGTTTGTGTGTGTGGTAGGGGTGGGGGAGGGGTAGGCAAATGCCTAACTATAGAGGTAGAACGAATCGTATATGTGTTGAGAAGGAGAGACCCAGCTATGTCTTGAGGGAGATCGGTCGACATCCATACATAACTGAAGGACGGAAAATAAGATGGGAGAGAGTGAGATAGAGGAGAGAGAGAGGGAGGGAGAGGGGTAGAGTGCTGGATGGGTGATGGAGTTGCTTCTCGAAGATGGTGGGAGAGGCCTACTAGACAAACTGAGGGTGGAACTGCAATATTATCAATAAGAGTGGGGATGTGTTTCTGTGTGTGCCTGTGCGTGATAGATCTGTCGGGACACATCCATGGATGATGAAGGGAACCATGTGTTTGGTAAGAAAACCTAACTAGATCGGTAGATCAAATGTTGTTTGCCGTAGGAAGGGAGAGATATAACTAATGAGGTAGATCGATCGACGCGTGGGGAAAAACGAGTTATAAGGACCTAGCTAGCTAGAGATCGGTCGGTGTACGTCCATTTGTTAGATGCAAATAAGACCCGGCAAGACGGATAGACAGAGAGAATGGAGCTAGGAGGTGGTGTGAGAGGCCCAACTACTAGCTAGATAGGGGGAGGAGTGTGCGGTTGTGAGATCGATGAAAAGAGTGGCAAGAGTTTACAAGTGTGTGGGACCGTATGAGAGACACGAGGCAAGGACAAATAAAGGAGGAGATTGAAGGTGCGTGTGTATGTTGTAGGCAGACATCGCTGGAGAGGTTTATCGATCGGTGTGTGTCGGAAAGGACTTGTGGAGATGTGGGAGAACGACCTAAAGAAAAAAAATGAATGTGCTTGATGGATAGAATGCTGAGGGAGGGGGAGGGCGAGGAGGGCGTGTGCATGCACGAGAGAAAGTTAGTGATAGCTACAAAGGTTAGAGGATTGTGTGGGTGTAAGAGACTAACAAAGATCATAATTTTATATGAAAGTGGATTCATATATTTGAATAGGAGATCATAGTGTTTTAAACATATGCATGCATGAATATAGCGATGATTCACGTGTTGTGGTTTTGCACATGTTATACCATAATGTGATGATGCATGGCGTTTGCAACTCACAGCTAAATGTCGAATAATCTAAACCATACTATACATCGAACAATCTCACATTTTATTTGAATTTGTGATAATGTGTGGCGTTTGCAGCTTACAACAAAATATCGAACAATCTAAAAAATACTATATATCGAACATTCTCACATTTTATTTGAATTTGTGGTAATGTGCGGTGTTTGCAACTGACATGTAAATACTTGTAGGCGTAGGGGGCGGGGCGCCATACATAATGTGATAAACACATTATACATGTGAGACATGGTTTAGTTTGTGAAGATCTAGCTAGAGCTTGAAATGTACTATGATTTGAAATCAACATAAAGTGGATTCAAAAAATCGAGTTCGAGTTCATATAGTACACATAGTTCATATGTAACTCGAGACTAATTGTCAGGACCCCGACTCAATGCCACATCGATCTAGCATGTAACACCTCATATCACTTTGCGGCCTCACGCACGGTAATCCCACGGGTGTCGCCTTACTTTTGCCCGGGACCTTTTGCGCCTTTTGGCATACGTATATGATAGTGTCGCTAGCATCCATATGATAAGGAGCCCGGGCTGACATGGCTAGTCGTAAACCCAAAGCGGCACAGACTTACAGGGACAGGCATCCATGACCCAGCATCGAACGTGTCGGTCATCAGCGAGTGAATCCAGGCTGTAGCACTGGGCTAGCAGGACTCCGGTGAACCGGGCTGTAGCGGGCTAACAGGACTCCGGAATTCATCGCGTGACATTTCCCCGAAGGGACAGACACAGGAACGAAGAAGGACACATGCCGGCCAGTCTAAGTGTTCCGGAGCAGTAGCAAGCTACCATGGCTCGGTGGAAACACTAGGAGACATTTCCCCGTAAGAGAGGCTACTAAAGATAAACAACTAGATGGTCAGATCCCACACATACCAAGCATTTCAATAACATACACACAATATGCTCGATATGTGCAAATACAACATGGCATCACAACATGACTCTACGACTCAAGTAATTTATTCAATAGGCTCCGAGGAGCGCGATATTACAATCATGGGTCTCATGACCCAACAATCAGAGCATACAAGTCAAAGCACAAACGGAAGCTATCATGTCTGAGTACAGACATCTATAAATGAAAAAGGCTGAGAAGCCTGACTATCTATCAGATCCTGCCGAGGGCACAAGATCGTAGCTGAGGTATCAAGCTAAACGTCGAAGTCCACGCGAAACTACTAGTGAGACCGAAGTCTCTCTGCAAAAACATAAAATAGGCAAACGTGAGTACAAATGTACCCAGCAAGACTTACATCAGATCTATCTACGCATGCATCATTATCAACAAAGGGATGGTGGGGTTTAACTGCAGCAAGCCAGCTTTGACTCGGTGGCTATCCTAAACTACGACTGCAAGCGACTCTTTTGAGGTGGCGCACACGAGTCCACATATTCACCATATCAATACACCACTATGGATCCGCTCCCGTCTCCCTACGAGAACGCCATCCATAGCACTCACGCTTATCTTGCGTATTTTAGAGTATCCACTTTCACTTGTCTATGAACTGATATAAGGGGTCCACGTTTCCATATCCGAGGAATCCGGCTATTCGAATAGATGATGTTAACCCTGCAGGGGTGTACTTCTTCACACACGCTCTCGCCACTTATCGCCCTGTACACGTCATGTACCTCGGCAACCTTCAAGCGGAAGCCGGGAGAGGGAGTCGGCCACGACCTGACTAACCGAACAAGTCTCTAGTCCAGGTTTATCGCCTATTCGGGTTCCATCCGCAAGGAGATCCGGCCGGGGTGTCGCTTACGACCCCAAACGATGTGTGCAGGGTTCCCAAGCCCACCAACCGGGTGCCACTTGGTACACCGGGCCACTGTGCCTAGTCTGTCCCAAGCCCACCTGTACCGGGTGCCACTTGGTAGACTACTAACACTACCTACAAACACCAGAAACTAGTTGCAACTCCTGGACAGAGGTCAAGTTGATTAATAAGTCGAGAGGGCTTGGAGCGCCCGGAGCCCAATGTGTGGTAGTAACTGATCATGGATCACAAACACAGAACTCAGTTCCTGAGGACGGCTGCAATGAGACAACCCACCATGTACTCCTACATGGCCTCTCACCGCTACCTTTAACAAATCGTGTTCACACACTTAGCTCACACACAGTAGGACATGTTCACACGCCTCTGATTCATCCCCGATGAATCAGACCTGACTCAACTCTAAGCAGTAGCAGGCATGACAAACAAGCATGAATGAGTAGGCACAACAGGGCTCAAACAACTCCTACTCATGCTAGTGGGTTTCATCTATTTACTGTGGCAATGACAGGTCATGCAAAGGATAAAGGGTTCAGCTACCGCAGCAAGTATCAAATATGTCGTTGTTGTCCTAATGCAGTAAAAGAGAGCAGGAGCGAGAGAGTGGGATTTTATCGGAATGAACAAGGGGGTTTTGCTTGCCTGGCACTTCTGAAGATAACATTGAGCCTTCATCAGTGTCAACGATCACATCATCGGTATCACGTCTATCGAGAGGGGACAGATACCGGCAAATACAGAAAAACACGATCAATGCAATGCACAATATGATGCATGCTATGACATGGCAATATGAATGTGTTTTGGGCTAATGCACCTAAAACCAGATTAAATGAAGTTGGTTTGAATCTAAAATTCAAATTCAAACTCCATATGTGATTAATTAAATGCCCTTTATATGATTTGTGCTAAACAGTAGTGATAAGTTGTTCTAACATGCATGAAAACGGTACAGATGGATTCCTTGAATTTTCCTGATAATTTTTCATATATAAATTATTTAATTTGGAGTTACGGTTAATTTTCTATGATTTTTAGAAGTTTTAGGCATTTTCTGAAATTTCCTGAATATAATAAAATAAACTAAATTCCAGAAAATGAATATTGCGTCAGCATGACGTTGGCATGACGTCAGCAGGTCAACGGGCGCCGTCCAGGTCAAACCTGATGTGTGGGGTCCACACGTCAGTGACACAGGAGCTAATCCCGGTCAAACCCAGCGCTGACTGGGGTTTGACCAGGGGTGGGGCCCACTGTCAGTGGCTGTGGGGGTGTTTAGTGTTGTCATTAGTGCTAATTAGGCGTGCCACATCGGCAGTCGCCGGAGTTTCGCCGGCGGCGACCATTCCGCACGGCGGGGGAACGCCGGACTTGCGCTAGGGGCATCGGATCGACGCGCCAAGGGCACCAGGAGGTAGCCCGCGCCCGTGCGCATCTAGGGGGACCAACGGAAGGTGCGGGGGTGGCCGGGGTTCACCGGAATGGAGCCCGAGGCGGCGGCCGAAGCTCGGGGTTTCGCGGGACCGGCGCTGCAGTGCACGGGAGGACGAATGGTTAGGTGCTTTGGGTTCCTGAGGTTGCGGTGAGCACGCGGGTGGGCTCAGGAGCGAGCTGCGGTGGCTGTGGCCACGACCACGCCATGGCCGGCGGCGAGGAGCAATCGGCTCCGGTGAAAAGGCGGCTAGGGTACGGGAACGAGCGCGAGGAGGAGGGGGAATGGAAGGGTAGCTCACAGGGGTTGCGACGGTGGCCTCGGGGAGCTCGGGGAGGCACCGGAGCCGACGAATTTGACGAAGATGGCCGGCGGTCCCGAGGTTGAAGAAGACGGCGGTGGCGACGTTGCAGGGGCTCCCACGGTGCGCTTCTCGGCGAGGAGGAAGAGGTGGTCGAGGCGGATCTCCTGGGTACTTCGGGTGGCAGTGAGGAGCACGGTGGCTACGGCGAACGACGTCGGCGACGACGAGCTCCGCTCGGGCGCGTGCAGGGAGGAAAGCAGAGGAGGGAACGGGGTCCAGGGGAAGAGAGGGGAGGTGCAGGGGGCGAGGGGAAGTGCGTGGCGTGAGGGGGAGGCTCGGGAACGCCTCGGTGGAAGCAGGAGGTGGCCGAGGCGGCATCGGCGCTCGCCACCGAGCTGCTTCGGTGCGAGGGGAGGAAGATGACAAGGGGGAGGAGGTGGGCTGGGCCGGCCAGGTGGGGGAGCTGGGCCGGCTACAGGTAAGTGGCCCAGGTACGGGTCTTTCTCTCTCTCTTTTATAATTCTGTTCTGTTTTATCTTTTCTATTTTCTGCAATTTGTTTTTGATTTGATTTAAAATATCAAATCATTTTATAAAATCCTGGAAACAGTTATGGGTGTTTTCTGAATTATTTCAGTGACCCCTAACAATTTTCCAACATTTATTTGAACATTTAAATTATTTATAGTATTTAAATGCCCAAAGTCAAATACAATATGGTTTAATTCAGTGACCAAATATGCCCTGCAAAAATATAAACCATTTTTGGTAGATGCTTCCACCTCAAACCAGAAATGTTGAACATTTTTAGAGGACATTTTGAGTTCAATGAAAAAGGTTTTATTTTGACCCTAGTTGAATTCATTTGGTGTTAGGGCTTAGTCAATCCCCATCTCAGGTTTAAATGAAATTTAAACATGATGTAACACTCTAATGCATGCACTAGGCATTGTCAGAACTAGGGATGTGACAACTCACCCCCACTAAACAAGAATCTCGTCTCGAGATTCAAGCGTAGGGTAAGGTGAAAGGTAAACGCAACTAGTATAATCTTCACGATCCAGGGTGCACTTCAGTTGAACGTTGATTCATTCACCATTATTATCTTGAAGTCTTGCTCTGAGAAATCCTGCCAACAAGACCTGGAGATAAAGAGACTCTAGAAGGGTCGATCTCCTCGAAGATCGAACAACTCAGAATTAACTCACGGAATGAGACATAGAACCATCTCTCGGATTGAGACACGAGATACACATCAAGAGGGGTGGAAAGAAACGGATGACGAGGGTTCACTAGGTAGACAATAATTCCACACCTAAGAAGGTGGTAAACGGTTGTCAACGTAGCGAGGAGTTGAATTGCTATGAAACCACGACGAAACATCCTGGAGGAGGGTGATTCGTAGATTATTAGCTTAAGTGGCAAAAAGAATTACCTTTGATATAGAGATCATTGAGACTCTCTATATCAGCCCAAGGCAAATCACAGCAATCGATTGGCGGGGTCGGTAGAATGGCATACTCGGACTTGGATGATGTGGATTACCTTGTTGAAGACAACGTAATGGATGAGTTTCCTTATCACCGGAGATGGAAGAGACCCATGGTAGAAAGGCACATTGGCGGTGCAAGCTGGGAACAAAATGCAAATGCTGGGAATAATTCTAGTAACTGGGGAAAAACCCAACAATAGAGAGTGAATTCACTGTTTGAAAAGGTCATAGCATTGACGAGGGAACTGAGAGCAGACCTAGCTAGTGCCGATGATAACACGTAGCGCTTGTGCGTGCTCTCAAGAACTTGAGCATTTCCACATTCATCAAGATTCCACCAATATCCGTGTCAAGGATTCTGGCAACACAACTTGCTATCATGATGAATGGTGATGGAGGATGCAGATGCAAAGGAAGATAACACCTTCTCAGATTTCACCCTTGACGGGGCCAAGGAAATAAAATCTGGATGATCGACTGAGAGACATTTAGCACTCCGCTTCTAATGTTCTCCTTGATGTGCTAGCGTATCCCATTCATTGAAATGGTTTGGTATCTAGAACATCAAGTAAAGGTCGGACTTCGGGAACACAAAAATCCATAGGGGCAACTAGGGAGTAAATCCTACGAAATCCCTATGGGGAGGTGGCCAACTTCTTCAATCAAGATACTACAATGATAGGTCTTCCGGCTAGGTGTGTTGGCCACGACAACCACTTTACCGGTTGTCGAGGGACCAATATTATAGTTCTTGGGAAATGTTCCAACCATCATATCTGCCTGAGATTCAGATCTGGTTGGTGTCAGGATATTCCAGACTCATCGAGTCTAGGAAGAAAAACGGAAGTTTGCAACACAAATCGACGAGGTGACGTTGCGGGATTCTCGGGAGATGAACTACGATAGCAAGCTCCAAAACATGAGCTGGTTCTGCTACAAACATGTGAACACGTTGTCCTAGACAAACATGATCACATGGTAGTCTTACAATAAAACCCTACCGAGTTCTGGTTAGGAACCATCAGCGAGGATATCGAAGTTCTTTCATAAGTCCGGATTAGCTCTTATGAAGATACTCCTTCTCCTTGAACAAATCAGTCAGTGGCTTGGTGTGCTAGGATATACATATGGAATGAAGATGATCAGTCTAACAGACCATAGAATTCTTCGCACGCGCATGACCGACTTGGGATGATTCCAAAGGAGCAAAAACAAACTTTCTCGAATTCACGACGGCAGCTTACATCAATGCACGTGAATCAAAGGAAGTCACTCCTTTCATCAAACAAGTACTTCATGAGCTAGCATGAAGAAAATGCTTTCAAAAGTTTCCAACACTAACTTAATGTTCAACAACATCATGGAGGAGATAAGGATGTTGTCAATGGACTCAACAACAACTCATCGGAATTTCCATATCACTGGACTTCCACCATCGTGTGAACACGGTGATAGCATTGGTCAGACCCAAAAATATAATGGTGTATGCTCGAGGGATCAACCATGAGGAAGACAACATTACGAACATCGTTGGTTCTGACTTGATTTGACGATAGCCCACACTCAAATCAAAGGATTGATAAGACGATAGGTCCAGCAACTGATCACAGGGACCAATCGATGAAGATATCATCTTCCTTCAACACACACTACACAAGAATATCCCTTTGGAACGAACTAAGTCAGGCAAGCTTTTATCTTCCAACTCTCCAAGTTGTTGTCTAGCTTAACCAACTAGCTCCGGGATATCCAACACAGATTCTTGGAGAAAGGGTGGTTCACAAGAAACCAACTTGATCACGAGCTCAACATAGCGGTCAGGTGACAACCTGGTAATACTTCCGAGAAGATCTTCGGAAATCACGAACCACCGATATGTTACTAAGCTCGAGAACAATCTTGCTTTTCAGGGCAAGATGATATGATCAAATGAGCGAGGACTTGACAAAATCCTAACTCATCAATCAAAGAGTGCACCAGGAATAAGGACTAGGTAGCACGATCAATCTTAGAATGGTGATTCAATAACCAACATACTGAGAATAGGATTATTGTCCATTAACTACCAAGCAATGGGGTTGCTAGGAGTATTGAGTTCACACATCATGATTCACTTGTCGGCACTCCGGCTGCAACAACACGGAACCGAGGAATGGAAAACGATGGCGAGAAGTATCACTATGTCAAGAATTCACAAAAGGTGGTGCAATTCTCATGAAATTCCTGTCATAAAGAAGGTAATACTTCAGGGTAGAGCAGACCAGAAGCTAGATTGGCATTTTGATCTGCGAAGCACAACTTCTTTGACCCAATCCTGGATATGGAAGAGGTACTGGAGTTTGTTTCTCCTAGTCATTCTGCGATAGAATGGCTTGACGGACCACAAGAGTAATAGGCATCGATAGACGAACGCACGCATACTCTTGACTATCAATTGATAGACGAGGGTCAGAATGCAACTAAAGAGAGACAACTCAAAAGAACGTATAACTTTCTGGGTTGTGGATACATGGTTTGGCATGTCGAACGAATTCAACATTTCTTCCAGATAACCCATGCAGAGAGGTAGGACTGGCAGAGTCACGATTTATGAATGGAGATCTCCTCAAGAGTACTCTAATTGTGATTTTTTGATCCAATAAACATCTGCCATAAGCGGTTCATAGTATTTGGAAGAAGGAAATACCACGGACCTCGAGGACTATCGCAAAGTTACTAATATCCTGAAGGAACTAGTAAACACTATCAACATGAAGTAAGTAGAGTGAATCTCGGGTTCAAAACCCAGAAATAGAGTGCCTACTAACTAATAACATCACGGGATGCTTTCGAGAATGATGGCCAGAATCTTCACACTAGGACACAAATCATGGTTAGACCACTAGATGATCCCCTGAGACACCTAGGGTCATAATAATTATTCCAACATAAAGGTCGAGGCAGTAGAATACCTCAACTCAACAATTAGTGTGATTGAGCTGGCATAAAGGAACATCGAAACCAGAGGGAAAGGATTTTGCAAATGCATCAGACTATTTAGAAACCTGGAATGACTCGGACAGCATAACGGCTGTAAATGCTCAGAAAAGATTTGAGACATTCACAAAAAATGGTGGCATAACCACTCCGAAGCACAATATCAAGGTCTCGAGATCAATAATTAGCATACAGAAGTACTAGGAACTGAAACGAGGCTTAAGTCCAACAATCTATAAGTCTACGGATTAGTAACACGTGATCCTAATAGAAAGAAGAGATAGCCTAGTTCTTAATCCCCGTAGAAGAGAAGGTGATGACTCAGATCAGAAGGTCATGAGGTATAAGGAGTAAAAAGAGCCTTACGTTCCATCCCACAATCAATTCCCTTATATAACTAAAGAATTTCTAGACTCAACTCCGACCAGTTTGGCTTGGTAATCCTACAGGCAGTCAAGCTCTGATACCAACGCTGTCAGGACCCCGACTCAATGCCACATCGATCTAGCATGTAACACCTCAAATCACTTTGCGGCCTCACGCACGGTAATCCCACGGGTGTCGCCTTACTTTTGCCCGGGACCGTTTGCGCCTTTTGGCATACGTATATGATAGTGTCGCTAGCATCCATATGATAAGGAGCCCGGGCTGACATGGCTAGTCGTAAACCCAAAGCGGCACAGACTTACAGGGACAGGCATCCATGACCCAGCATCGAACGTGTCGGTCATCAGCGAGTGAATCCAGGCTGTAGCACTGGGCTAGCAGGACTCCGGTGAACCGGGCTGTAGCGGGCTAACAGGACTCCGGAATTCATCGCGTGACATTTCCCCGAAGGGACAGACACAGGAACGAAGAAGGACACATGCCGGCCAGCCTAAGTGTTCCGGAGCAGTAGCAAGCTACCATGGCTCGGTGGAAACACTAGGAGACATTTCCCCGTAAGAGAGGCTACTAAAGATAAACAACTAGATGGTCAGATCCCACACATACCAAGCATTTCAATAACATACACACAATATGCTCGATATGTGCAAATACAACATGGCATCACAACATGACTCTACGACTCAAGTAATTTATTCAATAGGCTCCGAGGAGCGCGATATTACAATCATGGGTCTCATGACCCAACAATCAGAGCATACAAGTCAAAGCACAAACGGAAGCTATCATGTCTGAGTACAGACATCTATAAATGAAAAAGGCTGAGAAGCCTGACTATCTATCAGATCCTACCGAGGGCACAAGATCGTAGCTGAGGTATCAAGCTAAACGTCGAAGTCCACGCGAAACTACTAGTGAGACCGAAGTCTCTCTGCAAAAACATAAAATAGGCAAACGTGAGTACAAATGTACCCAGCAAGACTTACATCAGATCTATCTACACATGCATCATTATCAACAAAGGGATGGTGGGGTTTAACTGCAGCAAGCCAGCTTTGACTCGGTGGCTATCCTAAACTACGACTGCAAGCGACTCTTTTGAGGTGGCGCACACGAGTCCACATATTCACCATATCAATACACCACTATGGATCCGCTCCCGTCTCCCTACGAGAACGCCATCCATAGCACTCACGCTTATCTTGCGTATTTTAGAGTATCCACTTTCACTTGTCTATGAACTGATATAAGGGGTCCACGTTTCCATATCCGAGGAATCCGGCTATTCGAATAGATGATGTTAACCCTGCAGGGGTGTACTTCTTCACACACGCTCTCGCCACTTATCGCCCTGTACACGTCATGTACCTCGGCAACCTTCAAGCGGAAGCCGGGAGAGGGAGTCGGCCACGACCTGACTAACCGAACAAGTCTCTAGTCCAGGTTTATCGCCTATTCGGGTTCCATCCGCAAGGAGATCCGGCCGGGGTGTCGCTTACGACCCCAAACGATGTGTGCAGGGTTCCCAAGCCCACCAACCGGGTGCCACTTGGTACACCGGGCCACTGTGCCTAGTCTGTCCCAAGCCCACCTGTACCGGGTGCCACTTGGTAGACTACTAACACTACCTACAAACACCAGAAACTAGTTGCAACTCCTGGACAGAGGTCAAGTTGATTAATAAGTCGAGAGGGCTTGGAGCGCCCGGAGCCCAATGTGTGGTAGTAACTGATCATGGATCACAAACACAGAACTCAGTTCCTGAGGACGGCTGCAATGAGACAACCCACCATGTACTCCTACATGGCCTCTCACCGCTACCTTTAACAAATCGTGTTCACACACTTAGCTCACACACAGTAGGACATGTTCACACGCCTCTGATTCATCCCCGATGAATCAGACCTGACTCAACTCTAAGCAGTAGCAGGCATGACAAACAAGCATGAATGAGTAGGCACAACAGGGCTCAAACAACTCCTACTCATGCTAGTGGGTTTCATCTATTTACTGTGGCAATGACAGGTCATGCAAAGGATAAAGGGTTCAGCTACCGCAGCAAGTATCAAATATGTCGTTGTTGTCCTAATGCAGTAAAAGAGAGCAGGAGCGAGAGAGTGGGATTTTATCGGAATGAACAAGGGGGTTTTGCTTGCCTGGCACTTCTGAAGATAACATTGAGCCTTCATCAGTGTCAACGATCACATCATCGGTATCACGTCTATCGAGAGGGGACAGATACCGGCAAATACAGAAAAACACGATCAATGCAATGCACAATATGATGCATGCTATGACATGGCAATATGAATGTGTTTTGGGCTAATGCACCTAAAACCAGATTAAATGAAGTTGGTTTGAATCTAAAATTCAAATTCAAACTCCATATGTGATTAATTAAATGCCCTTTATATGATTTGTGCTAAACAGTAGTGATAAGTTGTTCTAACATGCATGAAAATGGTACAGATGGATTCCTTGAATTTTCCTGATAATTTTTCATATATAAATTATTTAATTTGGAGTTACGGTTAATTTTCTATGATTTTTAGAAGTTTTAGGCATTTTCTGAAATTTCCTGAATATAATAAAATAAACTAAATTCCAGAAAATGAATATTGCGTCAGCATGACGTTGGCATGACGTCAGCAGGTCAACGGGCGCCGTCCAGGTCAAACCTGACGTGTGGGGTCCACACGTCAGTGACACAGGAGCTAATCCCGGTCAAACCCAGCGCTGACTGGGGTTTGACCAGGGGTGGGGCCCACTGTCAGTGGCTGTGGGGGTGTTTAGTGTGGTCATTAGTGCTAATTAGGCGTGCCACATCGACAGTCGCCAGAGTTTCGCCGGCGGCGACCATTCCGCACGGCGGGGGAACGCCGGACTTGCGCTAGGGGCATCGGATCGACGCGCCAAGGGCACCAGGAGGTAGCCCGCGCCCGTGCGCATCTAGGGGGACCAACGGAAGGTGCGGGGGTGGCCGGGGTTCGTCGGAATGGAGCCCGAGGCGGTGGCCGGAGCTCGGGGTTTCGCGGGACCGGCGCTGCAGTGCACGGGAGGACGAATGGTTAGGTGCTTTGGGTTCCTGAGGTTGCGGTGAGCACGCGGGTGGGCTCAGGAGCGAGCTGCGGTGGCTGTGGCCACGGACACGCCATGGCCGGCGGCGAGGAGCAATCGGCTCCGGTGAAAAGGCGGCTAGGGTACGGGAACGAGCGCGAGGAGGAGGGGGAATGGAAGGGTAGCTCACAGGGGTTGCGACGGTGGCCTCGGGGAGCTCGGGGAGGCACCGGAGCCGACGAATTTGACGAAGATGGTCGGCGGTCCCGAGGTTGAAGAAGACGGCGGTGGCGACGTTGCAGGGGCTCCCACGGTGCGCTTCTCGGCGAGGAGGAAGAGGTGGTCGAGGCGGATCTCCTGGGTACTTCGGGTGGCAGTGAGGAGCACGATGGCTACGGCGAACGACGTCGGCGACGACGAGCTCCGCTCGGGCGCGTGCAGGGAGGAAAGCAGAGGAGGGAACGGGGTCCAGGGGAAGAGAGG
>NC_041382.1:262247026-262248721 GCF_002162155.2 Triticum dicoccoides | reverse complement strand
TCTCTCTCTCTTTTATAATTCTGTTCTGTTTTATCTTTTCTATTTTCTGCAATTTGTTTTTGATTTGATTTAAAATATCAAATCATTTTATAAAATCCTGGAAACAGTTATGGGTGTTTTCTGAATTATTTCAGTGACCCCTAACAATTTTCCAACATTTATTTGAACATTTAAATTATTTATAGTATTTAAATGCCCAAAGTCAAATACAATATGGTTTAATTCAGTGACCAAATATGCCCTGCAAAAATATAAACCATTTTTGGTAGATGCTTCCACCTCAAACCAGAAATGTTGAACATTTTTAGAGGACATTTTGAGTTCAATGAAAAAGGTTTTATTTTGACCCTAGTTGAATTCATTTGGTGTTAGGGCTTAGTCAATCCCCATCTCAGGTTTAAATGAAATTTAAACATGATGTAACACTCTAATGCATGCACTAGGCATTGTCAGAACTAGGGATGTGACACTAATCATGTGGTGTGCTGTGAACATAATACATAAACGATGGTTTAAGTTGAGAATAATGACGATTGTAGATCTTATTAAAACAGAGAAACGAATTCAAATGCTTTGACTTCACAACAATCATTATTGTAGATCTTATTCAAATAGAGAAACGAATTCAAATTTAGTTGATATTGAAGCGGTAGTATATACGTTTGGAATGCACTAAAACGTTCATTTGAGTACTAGGTTGCATGCATTATAGACGTAGCGAAATACTTTAATTGAACATAACGTGCTTTCAAAGTTTTGAATGACATTTGTAGTGCAAATTGATTTGGGACAGTACACGTTAGGCTTGTCCGGAAATTTCATCCTGCGCCTTGTTATCCTGAAATATTTAAGATATATCTTTGTCTCATTGTGCTCTGACAACTCCCTCCATCTCAACCTGCGCCTTGCTATTCCAAAATTACAACGCGCGCGAAAATTCCCACCTCCTGTGAAATCCCGACAGGCGAAATGCTCTTGATACCCATGAACTGAAAGAACCGCCTCAAATAGGTGGGGGTACTTTCATAACTTGCCCCACATTTCAGACAAGCACGTCCCTAAGCCATGGTCCCCCCACTCCCATCCCAGCCACCCACCCATTCGTACACCGAGGGCGGCAAAATACATGAAGCCCCACACCCTCCTCTGTCCGCCACCCAGCCAGAGCCTCTTCCCCGACGTCGTCGTCCACAGCAACACCTCGACGTCCCTCATCCACCGTACCGGATGAGGATCCGTCGTCGGTCTGGTCGTCCTGCCGGTTCCATTCCCACACCACCATCTTCATCTACACCATCGGAAGAGCACCGTCATCACCGTTTCCTCGGATGAAGCTATGGCCTAATCACCGTTTCCAAGGAGCTGCCCCGATTTTCTTCTTGATTCAATCTCACGGTGCTACCGACGCTCGGTCCCGAGCCGACACAGCGCAGCTCCATCCACGGCGGCGTGGCCGGACACTTCCTCCACGGTGTCGCTCCCTCGGCGGTGACGTCCATATCAGTAGGAGCTGCTGCTGCTTTAGCTCTCGCTCACGTTGCTTCTCTGCTCTTGCTCTCGATCCCCTGTCTGGTCTGCTCTTGCTCTTGCTCTTGCTCGCGCTGTTGCTCTCACTCTTGCTCTTGCTTGTGATGCTGCTACGATTTAGCTACACTTCAGTCAACTGAATCGACTTTTGGGTCAGTCGATTTTCAG
>NC_041382.1:262182547-262246607 GCF_002162155.2 Triticum dicoccoides | reverse complement strand
GGGTGGAGGTTGAAGATGAACTGCGGGCCCCTTATTTCGTATAAAACGGCTGCAAAATCGACTAACTAGAGATGAAAAATTCAGTCGACTGACTTGTAGCCTCACCTGTAGTGCATTCAGTTTCAACAGTAAAATTTAGTTTCGACAGCAAAATTCAGTTTCGACAGTTAAATTTAGTTTCGACAGTTAAGTTTAGAGATGAGCAGCTGATGTATACATCTAGCAGTTTGTGGTTATGTATTTTACGTCATCTATTGGAGATGCTATTAGAATTCCACTCAAGTTAACGTTGTCTCTCTTGTCCTGCTTCAGCCTCGGCATCGTACAACTGACCGGAGCTGCTCCAACGATGAAACCCTCCATCACATCAGAGCAGTACCTCAAGCTCTATCTCCAGACACCTAAGATCTTCTTCCCCTCCTCCGACAGGCTAGTCAGCCAGAGCATCCTTGCCGGCCAACCCAATCACGCTGAGATCGACATGGCTTCGCTGAAGAGGTTGTACACATCTTGTGGTTTGACTTAATCTCACCATGCTTCTTTGCATCCTGTGATCTTCCAAATCTTGTGAACCAAACACCCAGACTGGTAGAAATCATGTGTTTTTAAATTCTCTGTTTTGCATGTGCATTCATATCCTATTCCTGTCTATTTCCTATCCCTACATTGTTAGAATCCTCAAATTCAAACAAGCCCTTGCGCAATTACTTACATTACAAATATGTGTCAAAGAAAACCTTGTGCGGTTTGTCCTGCTCCCGCGGTGTTGTGTTCCACCCCAGCTCAGCTGCTCCAACGACGGAAGGGTTCACCACAGGCGGGATCTGCTCTCCAGACTGTCTTTCGCCGCCTCAGATCTTCTTCCCCGTCGCCGGCAGCCGCGACAACTGCATTACCATCATCAACTGAGTAGATGACCTTGAGGACTACACGGGTCCGCAACAGAGGTCGCACACTTCCGTGTCTGCTTACGTTATGCATCGCTTAATATGATGACATGCTACTTTATCGTCGTGTTCACCTATTAGACTCTGACTCGGGTCCAAACTTTTGCTAAAACTTGAGTTTTCAAATGGTTGTGGGGTACATATTGGTGCATCAATCAGTACTATCTATCTACTATCTATCTACTATCTGGTTAATCTCGGGTGTCTACTAGAGTTTAATGTTGGGTGTAAACAAACATTAAAGGAGCCATTCTCTGTATTTTTCAACTAAAGTTATTATCCGCCTGCTATCATTGGTTTTGGGTCTATCCATAGTTTGCTACCTTCACTCTGGATTTGTGCATGCACTCCTTACATAATCTCACTATATTTTATTCCTATGCATGTCAGTTATTGTACACAATGGAACTGAACATGTAGAGAAAAAGAGACGAGCCTTGCATGGCAGCCCCCCTCCACCCATTTCGGATCGTAATCAAGAGGAAGATAACTGTTCTGAGGGGGATTCAGAAGCAGAAGACCACTCCTATTTACCCCATGAGGTCTTCGCTCTAACATGGCATGCTGATGTTGGTAATATCATGCATATGGTGCCTTGCATTGCTTACTGATTACATCAAAGATGTCATCTACTTAGTTTAGACATGCTTTGTGTCAATGCCATCTATTTAGTTTCTTTATCGCATATGTGAATCATGCAATGCCATCTTGTTTAGCCAGGCATCATATATGTGAATTTTGCAATGCCACCCTGGATAGCTAGTCATCTTATATGTGAATTATATAATGACATCATTTTTTATTACGTGTTAAATTTGTCAACAATTTTAGTACATTCAATTACTCTTCCTTTGCATCAGCCATTCAGCACGGTCATGGAAAATTCTGGAGTGGAAACAAGGTCTTCAGAGTAGACAATGCTATCTGACAAAGCGCATGTCTTGCTGGTTACAGATAGCTCCTCAGAGGAGGATTCGGAGACAGATGACCAGTCCTATCCCCCCCCCCCCCGAGGTGCATGCTCTAACTTCGCTGGGTTATGTTGCTCATATCGTGCGTATGGTATCTTGCATTGCTATGTCATTTGCTTAGTTTAGACATGATTTGTGTGAATGCCACCTGTTTAATGTCTAATTACCATATATGTGAATTATGTAATGCCATCTTTTTGCTAGACATTATATATGTGAATTACGCAAAGCTATCTTGTTGCAAGGCATTATATATGTGAATTATGCAATGCCATGCTATTTAGCCAAGCGTCATATATGTGAATTATATCATGCCGTCCTTTTTTTGTATTTCTCATTGCTTTTGTCAACAATGTTTGTATATTCAACTGCTCTTCCTATGCATCAGCCATTTGAATTGGTGATGGAGAAATTTGGAGTGAAAACAAGGTCTTTAGAGCAGACAATGCTACCTTGTGAAGCAGATATGTTGCTGGTTACAGATAGCTCTTCACAGGAGGATTCAGAGGCAGATGACCAGTCCTATAATCCCCCTGAGGTGTATGCTCAAACTTGGCAGGGTTATATTACTCATATCATGCATATGTTGTATTGCAATGCTTAGTTTTTACATCATATACACGATATTGAATGCCATCTCCTTAGTTGACACATCATATATGCGATTTCCCTCTGCTCACTTCCTTAGTATATAAATCATATATTTGAATTATATCATGCCATGATGTTTACATAGACATCATGTATCTAAATTATGGCATGCCAACCCATTTTCTAAAGGCATAATATAGTTATATCATCTCATCCTGTTCACATAGTCATCATATTTTGAATTATGTCATTCTATCCGTGAATTATATCATGCCATCATGTTACCATCAATGACATGTTTGTAATTAATGGCATGCCAACCACTTTAATACACACATCGTATAGTTATATCATGTCATCTTGTTTACATAGTCATCCTATTTTGAAGTATGTCATTCTATTTTGTTTAGTTAGCCATCATACATGCGAAATTGTGTCATGTTATCCTGTTTAATTAGCCATCATTTATTTGAAATTATGTCCTGCTATTCTATTTGGTTAGACAACATAAATGTGAATTATTTCATGCCCTATTTTCTTCCCTACTATCCATTGCACCTGTCTATCTTAAAATGTATGTACATTCAATTACTTTGCTTGTTTGTCAGCCATTTCAATTGGAGGGGTGATGGCAGTATCTCTGGGAGTAAAAATATGGTCTTCAAAAAAGATCGTTCTACCTGTCGATGGAGATAGAACCAAGGTTGTACTTTCCCAAGAACCAGCCCCACCACACATAACCCAGACTCACGCAGATTGAACCCCTACCCAGTTGGATAGAGAACTAGCTACACCCCTTCTAACCCAACCCCAGCAGATAGTAACCTAGTTCCCGTTGACACAACACCGTCCCCACCACAGAGCACCCAAACACGAGCAGTTAGTAAGGCAACTGCAGTGCCCAAAGCATGAGGACTACCACTCCGAACCCCAAGTCAGTGCTTAAAGCACAAGAAAAATTGTTCTCAGGTCAGGTTCCTTAGCTATGGTTCATACTACTTTGCTCTTGCATCACTGTATTTACTCATACCAACTAATTTCAAATTTGAAGGATGCAATTGAAACTCCAATGGCGCAACAGGTATGTTTTAAACTTGTTTCTTTAACGTGTTTGATGTTGTAACTTTCTCTATGTTGATTTCAGTTTCAATTGAATAAACGGTTATGTTCTCATGCCATGCACATTACAAGTGTTGTTATTGTTGTGTAGTTTCCCACACTTATATTCTGTCTATGCTGCTTTGTCTTAAATAGATATGATTCGAAATGTATCTATCTTGATTTGGCAACATAAACTCGAATGATATAGACCATACAGTGACCATACTACATAGATATATGTTTGTTTCATGCTGTTAGCCTGTCCACCTTACTACTGAACTGTTTACCAAGATGAGTTTCATATAATACATTGTCAACATGTGATGTGTTTGTTTGTTTCTCCTTTAGAACATGGATAAAATATTGGAGAAGAGTACCTCGTTATGCAATGGTAAAGGAAGTAATGCAGTTCAGGTTCAAGATAGTGAGACATCCCTGTTGTTCTCCAAGAAAGCTGATAAAAACTATATTGAAGACACTGAGACAACCCCAAAGTCCTGTCTTGATGTAGTGTTCGAGTTATTGGCTAATACTGTTGGCACCAGCTCTTCGAACTCGCTGCCTGAATCAGTTTGGCTTCTTGAGTCTCAACTTCAAGTTGAAAGACATCGATCAGATGTTATGCGACAGGAAGCCGAAGGACTGAGGAAGTCCCTTCGTAATTCAGATGCATACTTTCTGGTGCAACAGCAAATGCTGGAGGATTTAAGCGCCAGACAAAGAAAGTTAATAAGCTTGCTAAGCATCTTGCCAACATTATGGGTACCCAGGGTATTGTTTCTTGAGCTCTTCTAAAGTGGTTTCAGTTCTAGACTTGTTTTGCTGCGGCGTTTATATGCTACTTTGTTCCCTATATTTGCACATGTGGTGAACTTTGATGCCTAGTGGAAGTAATATGTGTAATAACCATGATAGCCTAGCGTAAGTTGCTTGCTTATTTATTTCCGTTGTCTTGTTTATTTGTTTTCTTTTAGTCAGTGCAGTTCTTTTTTCCGCGGTTCGCTAGTGGCCGCAATAACCTATTTTTTAAAAACTAGGCCACATTAACAATGGGCTACATATTTACTGTAGTTAACATGGGCCTCCTACAGGCCGTAGAAACAATGGGCCTTCTACGGGGCGTAGACACAATGGGCCTTCTACGGGTCGTATCATCAATTGGCCTTCTACGGGCCATATGATTGTTTGGCCAAACATGGACCAATAACAGACCACATTATAGCCGTAAATGGGCTAGAGTTGAAATCGTCCTTTCATGGGCCGACCATAACGGGCCGTCGTTAATAGGCCGTATTTGATGACGCTATGAAAATGGCCCAATGTATTAACGGGCCACAAACGGGCCGACTGTAACCACGGGTTGTATTTGGCCCACAAGCAGAAAATGACAGTAACGAGCCGAAAGTAAACGAATGCTGGAAATGAGCCTAAGAATAAATGGGCCCTAAGCAGGCTGAAAGACAACATGGGCTAGAAACGGCCCAACGGAGTAATGGGTCGTTAATGGGTATAAAGTGATACACTGTTCATTATGGGCCAGTTTTACCACGTGCCGTTAAATGGGCCGAGGGTTACTATGAGCCTCGTATGGGCCAAATGACGTCATGGGCCATACATGGGCCGTAAGTTAAAATGGGCTGGAATTATATTGGACGGCCCAGATGACGCTACTGGGCCTAATTCGAATAGGCCGTAAACAGGCCCTGGGTTAGCGGGCTGTAAATGGGCTATATGCGAACATGTCGTTAACAGGCTTGCCGTGGGACGGCCCGCCACCTTTTGACCAAGTCAAACGGGCCGGCCTTTTCACAGGAATGGGCCACTGTTGGGTCGTGCCACATGTCGACGAATCATAGGCGCCTTGGGTGCAATGAGTGGATGACATTTGTCCCAACGGTGAGCCGACGCGTATTTCCTCCAGCCAATGATGATTTTACACGTGGAAAATCCCCATTGGCCGGGGCTTTTAACTGGTTATCGGATCCAAAACCGGACCCGATAGCTTAATGGCATTCCGTTACGGTGGATGCCATGTGTCGATCACCCTTGACGAAAGCACTTCTGTGACGCGCGATTTATCATCATGGAAGTGGACACTTCCGTGATGATAATTCTGGTAATGTCATGGAACACTTCTACGACATCACATGTATGACTATCTTGATTCTGTCATAAATTTGTCATGGATGAACATGCATGACAGAAAACGTGACCTACTGTGACAAACACGTATCATCACGGAAGTGTATTTTTTTGTAGTGTCTAGCCCTGCCGTGCAAGCCACTTGTCAGGACGGGGCTGTACACGCCCCGAGGGCTCAACTCAGAGGGAGCGCCCACCCACGCACCAGTGGATGCAGCATGCTCTCTGCTGGCAGTCAACATGGTCAGGGAGCGGCTATGCCTGTGCAAGTGCGGAAGCTCCATGCTCCGCACTGGTGATAAACAACTGAGGGAGGCCCCATGGCCGCAATAACCTCAGGGAGCCGCCAGGCTCGGTGTTTAGCCTCACTACAACGCTTTCCCTTTGGGAGAGCCACGCGAGGGGGCTGGGCATGGGGGAAACGCTCAGGTAACGTCTAGCATACGCCACCCTGCCAAGTCCCTCGGACATTGTCTTCGCACGCCCCTCCAGAGCGGGACCTCGGCGAGGAAAGGTATGGAGGTCTGTTCGTACGTCAAGGGGGACTCCTGAGCATCGCGACTTAGAGCCTAACTAGTCACATATCCCCTCCCCTTGGTATCATCCTAGTGAACCGGACAACACAACGACGGCTGAGGTATGCGCTGGGCCGGGCCCTGCCGACGCAGAACGCTAAGGCCTACTCTTGCATCTCCTTCCCAAGGGCTGTTTGCATGTCAAGGGGGACTCCTGAGCATCGCGACTCAGGAGCCTAAATGGTCATGTATCCCCTCACCTCTTGGTCCCATCCTGGTGATCCAAACGACCCAATGGCGGTTGAGGTATGCGCGGGGCCGGGCCCTGCCGACGTAGAACATTAAAGCAAACGAGAAGGAAATCGCAGAATCCTAGCAAATTATTACAAAACATATTGTCTCTTAAAGTACCAAGCATAAGTTTTCATGCCTCCATGAGGCACGATACATGTTGCAGGAGTTCAACAGAGGGGAGAGAAACCATCAAGCCTCTTACTCAGCCTTGGGTACCACCATCGCCCGCGAGGGGAGCCCTGTCGTCGACAACAACATCGTCTCCCGAGATGTCTGCCGCGGTCGTGGGGTCAACGGTGAGGAACTTCCGCAGCAGGGCCTCCACCTGATCCCTCATCACTTCAGCAGCGCCGATGCAGCGCTCCGGGCCCACGTTCTCAAGCAAGGCACCAAAGTCGAAGCTGGGGTCATGAAGATGGAGGTGCCTGAAGACGCGCGTCACAGCCGAGGTGGAGAGCGTGCGGGCTTCTCTTTACACCATGGGGCCAACCCCAACGACAACGCCCTCGAGCATCGTGACAAGCTGGGGGAGCAGATCGGCAGGGCCTTCCTTCGAAGTCACCAACGGCTCCTTCAACCCCCTTCCGTAGAGATCCTAAAGTGCCTTGCGGGACCTCTGCTCGAGCGAGTTGAAGGTGGCATGCCCCTCGGCAAGATGTTTTGCCTTGGCCTCTAGTTGGGTCTTCTCTGCTTCCACCTCCTCCTTCAACTTCTCGAGTCGGCCATGCTCCACGGCCTACTTCTGGGCCGCCTGCTCCAGCTCCGTGACACGATCAGCGACTGCATCTTCTCGGGCCTTCAGCTCTTCCTCCCACACCTCGAGCTAATGGGCCTCGGCGGCATGCCTGTCGCGAAGGGTCTTGAGCTCAGCCTCCACCGCTCGGTAGCGCTCCTCGGTGGCCTTGGCATCCTTCAGCGATGCATCATGAGCGGTTGTGGCTAGGCCGGCTACCTGCTCGCCCTCCTCTGAGGCCGCCACGGGATGGCCCTAGGTCGCCCTCACGGATGCGTTGGCCCGGAGCCAGAGATCAGTGTAGGCGCCCTGATGCCTTGCACTGGTTAAGCCCCTAAAGATCGCCCCGAAGCTGATCTAGCACGGAGAAGGCCTCCCCCAGAACACCAAGTGCGGCGGAAGAATCACGGCTCTGGCCCCCTCCTTCTTCTTCTTCGCCACCGGCGTTGGCCTGGCCATGGAGGAGGCAAACGTCAAGACACTATGACAAGAGCAGGAGGCAAAGACGAGATGGCGCGCTTACTAGTCGGTGATGTCGTAGTCCCTCGTCCTCTTCAGGAGCGCGAGGCCGGCAGGCTTCATGGGCATGGGAGCCATCATACCCTCAGGGGTATATGGGTGCATGGCCAGCTCTGGAATGGTGGCGGCTGGCAATGAGGACGAAGTGTTGCCTCAGGAAAGCAGCGCCAACCTTCCCTTCTTCGGGATCCCCATCTTCAGCTTCTTCGGAGGGGTGCCCCTTGAAGTAACACCCACGATGCGGCTATATCTCCCACGTGTCGGAGCACGACTTAGAGGCATAACCGCATAGTAGGCATGTCGCAAGAGGGGTAATCTTTACACATCCCATGTACTGAATATGAAAGGGATAAAGAGTTGGCTTACAATCGCCACTTCGCACAATACATAAATATAGCATTACATCATCCAGAATACAATCAAGGTCCGACTACGGAACCAAAATAAAGACAACCCCAAATGCTAGATCCTCGATCGTCCCAACTGGGCTCCACTACTAATCAACTGGAAACGAAACAACACAACAAACACGATCTTCATCGAGCTCCCACTTGTGTTGGATTGCGTCACCTGCACTGGTATCATCGGGACCTGCAACTATTTTGGAAGTATCTGTGAGCCACGAGGACTCAGAAATCTCACACCCGCGAGATCAAGACTATTTAAGCTTATGGGTAGGAAAAGGTAGCGAGGTGGAGCTATAGCAAGCACTGGCATATATGGTGGCTAACTTACGCAAATAAGAGCGAGAAGAGAAGCAAAGCACGATCATGAACTAAACGTGATCAAGAAGTGATCCTGAAAACTACTTACGTTCAAGCACAACCCAAGAACCGTGTTCACTTCCCAGACTCCGCCGGAAAGAGACCATCAGGGCTACACACGCGGTTGATGCATTTTAATTAAGTCAAGTGTCAAGGTCTCTACAACCGGACATTAACAAATTCCCATCTGCCCATAACCATGGGCACGGCTTTTGGAAGTTCAAAACCCTGCAGGGGTGTCCCAACTTAACCCATCACAAGCTCTCACGGTCAACAAAGGATATTCCTTCTCCCAGGAAGACCCGATCAGACTCGGAATACCGGTTATGAGACATTTCGACAATGGTAAAACAAGACCAGCAAAGCCGCCCGAATGTGCCGACAAATCCCGATAGGAGCTGCACATATCTCGTTCTCAGGGCACACCGGATTGTCCAAACTTCCGGTAGGCCAACCCAGAGTTTCCCCTGGTGGCCACCGACGGCTGACAGGTTGGACCAACACTCAGAGGAGCACTGGCCCGTGGGTTTAAAATAAAGATGACCCTTGAGTCTGCAGAACCCAAGGGAAAAGGCTTAGGTGTCAAATGGTAAAACCAAGGTTCGGCCTTGCTGGAGGAGTTTTATTCAAAGTGAACTGTCAAGGGGTTCCCATTATAACCCAATCCCGTAAGGAACACAAAATCAAGGCATATAACACCGGTATGACGAAAACTAGGGCGGCAAGAGTGGAACAAAACACCAGGCATAAGGCCGAGCCTTCCACCCTTTACCAAGTATATAGGTGCATTAAAGTAAATAAGAGATATTGTGATATCCCAACATAAACATGTTCCCACAAGGAACAAACTTCATCTTCACCTGCAACTAGCAACACTATAAGACGGGCTAAGCAAAGCGGTAACATAGCCAAACAACGGTTTGCTAGGGAAGGTGGGTTAGAGGCTTGTCATGGCAATATGGGAGGCATGATATAGCAAGTGGTAGGTATCGCGGCATAGCAATAGAGCGAGCAACTAGCAAGCAAAGATAGAAGTGATTTCGAGTGTATGGTCATCTTACCCAAAATCCTGCAAGGAAGAAGAATGAGTCCATGAAGAAGACAAACGGACGTAGTCGAACGAATCCTCACAACACGACGTTATCGGAACCAACCTGAAGAAGCACACCGGAAAGAAGCAAACAACATAGTAAACAACCACCACATAAACATGGTATGATGCACAAACAATTATGATGCATGTCCGGTTTAATGAAGCATGGCATGGCAAAGTGCAACAAGCAATACTACAAATTAAGTGGAGCATATTGACGAAACACCACAATAATTATTTAGTTCTCTCTCGTATATGTACCCAACAATGTTAAATGTTGATTAACATGGCAAGAGGTGAAGCAAATGAAAACTACCTATCTAGGCAAGTTTAAATGAGGCCGGAACAACAAACAACAAGGCCGAAAACTCCTCATGTGCATATTTTAAAGGTTTGGTACTGTTCTGCCCTAAACACAATTTTAGAGTTATTAAACATGGAAAGTGATGCCACCATGTTAAACTAGGCATTTTTCTACCCCATTTACATATAAAGTTTGTTAAGTTTGGAGCTATGATTATTAAGTTATGAATTAAAGCATTTTACATGGCAATATGGAAAAATATATGCAAACAACAGTTTAAACATTTTAAACATAGATGAAGATCGCATAATATGAAACTAGACACAATTTTAAGCATTTTTCATATATAAAGTTTTTACAAAATATGCACGGTTGGAGAGTTATGATATGCATGGAGCTTAGGGGTTTTTCTGCAAATCTGTAAAACACTGGATAATAGATAAATTCACAGAAGGAAAAAAACACAGGCGGGCCGAATCTGTAGGCTGGACCAACAGAAGAAAAAAACACGGAGGGCGCGGGGGTGGCCTCACCATGGGCCAAGCCCAGCTAGTGGGGAGGTAGCGGCAGGCAGAGCCAGCTAGGCCTTGGAGAGGCTCACAGCCCACGCGAGCAGGAACAGGGGAGGCAGGCGCCTGACGAACGTGCTCCTGCTCATTGCAGAGGAAGCGGAGGTGAGTGACGGGGATACGGGTAGGTGACGGCGGAGCTTGGCACGACGGCAGCGACCGGATCGAGGCGGAGGGAGTCAGAGCTAGTTGGCGGCGTGGCCGGATGCGGAGGTCCGCCGGCTGCATGCGGGAGGCAGGAGGCACGCGGTCAATGCAGGGCGGCGCTCACTACTCGAACCAGGAGCGCGGCGACGCGGCAACAGCGTCCAGCGAGGTGTGTGAAGGCCATGAACGGCGAGGCAGCTTGAGCTCGGCGGCTAGGCTTGTTCTGTAGGCAAACAGAGAGGGAAGGGAGTCGGGTAAGACAGAGATGAGAGAGCCAGAGGAAGGAGGAGATGAAGGAGAGGTGCGGCGTCCTGCTGATGCTTGATGGCGAGGGGACGTAGCAGCTTCGGCAGTGGGGCGGAGGCAGCATGCAGGAGCTCCTCGGCTCCATGGAGGTGCTCTCCGGCGAGGTACTTGGCAAGACGATGGGGTTTCCATGGAGGGTCCTGAGACGACGAGGGTGGAGGTGCTCGGGACTCGGGGATGCGGGAGCTGCTGCTGCAGCCCGCCGGCATCGTGCGCTGTACGTGGCAGAGATTCGAGCAAGGGAAGAGCGCGGCGCAGGGGCTCCTCGGGTTCAAACACGAGGAAGGACGAGGCAGCTTCGGGCTGGTGGAGAAGTGAGGGGATCGGGCATGCTGCGCTGGTTGGGTGGATGAAGAGATCTAGGGGAGGCACTGGTTGGTTGGGCGTGGAAAACTGAGGAGGAGCGTTGGCGGCTGTGGATGGTGGTTTTGGATCGGGAGGGGATCCCGACGAGGAGGAGACAGTGGGCTGGCGGCGGCGGAGGATGGGACAAGATCCCTAGTTTCTAGGGTTGGTCTATATACATATATAGCAGGCAGGAGGGGGTTTTAGGGGCGTCTGATCGTCATCGGACGGCGCCGGGTCAATTGGGTAGTCAAACGAATAAACAAAAAAATATTATGATATTACGGGGTTGATCTGGACTCAGCAGTCACGAGTGCCCGGTAGGGTTCGGGGAAGTTTTCGGACGCGCGAGGGGACCTGAGAACTGTGTAGAGAGGGGTTTCGAGGCCTGGCGGTTGGAAGCGGACTGTGTAGATGGTCTAGGGAGGGAAAAAATGGAAAGCCCGACAACAATTTTCGGAGACCGAAAACGTCCGACGATTCACCGGCTATACTGTCGCTATAGTTATCCGTTGGGGTGTCAAACGGACTCCGAATGCGATGAAACTTGGCAGCCGGCTATCTACACTATAGCAACACCGCATGCCAACTTTCAACCCATTCTGAGAACATTTTCCGGCCACTTATAAAATACTATTTCGGACGTGCCACGGGCGCGTGCAAGTGTGTCTGGGATTAGAACGGACAACGGAAAGAACTGGGAGACCTGGACGGATGCAAGTTTGAAAACATGATGATGCAATGCGTATGAAGACATGATGAAATGCAACACGCAAGCAAATGACAAAGCAACAACAACGAATAACTGGAAGACACCTGGCGCATCGGTCTCGAGGCGTCACACTAGACCTCGTGGTAACCCCGGCGGAGCGCGGACACTCCCTGACCGGGTGCTCGTTGGCGTCGTCGTCGTCGGAAAGGACGCGGAATAGATCGATCTAGCGCAGGGGAGAGATCTCCCCTCCACCTTCGTGGGTCGCCTCCGAGTCTACCCCTCCTCCCTGTCAGACTTGCCGGAGGACACCATCACCGGGGAGCCCGGGGGGCGGGAAGGCTCCAGAGGCACGAGCCCGCGCTCGTCGAAGATAGGCATGGAGTCGGCAATCTTCTCCCCGTCTGGGGAGCAACCCTGTTCCTTCCCGAGCAAGGTGCGCACAGCCTTGTTCAGCTCCTCATCGGACAAGTTGTCTGGGCACAGCCGGAGGTTGCCTTCCGCACCCTTGAGCCTCCATACGTGAAGCCAGGCGCTGCATCAGGACCTCCTTGATGATCATGGCTCCTGCCAGCTTCTCTGCCATCTGGTCGTCTGACTTCAGGTTGGACACCATCATCTCCATCAACTGCTCCGCCCGGGGATTGGTGAGCTTCTCGTGAGACCATCCTTCTTGGGGTGTTGGCAGCCCGGTCGGCAGCTCTAGACAAGGGTAGGACCGCTTGGCATCCATGAAGATCCACTTGTTATGGAAGTCTTCCACCTTCTTCCCGGCCCACGAAACCGTGTTGCTGCCGTTGGCCTTGATAAAGTTGGCGCACCCCGAGAACTGGCTGCCATTGACCCAGAGATAGAAGAAGTGGCGGAACAGCACCACGGAGGGCATTACCCCCACAAACGCCCCGCAGTAAAATGAGAAGATTGACAGGAGGAGGATGGAGTTGGGGTGAAGATGGAGGGCAGGAGCTTGTAGTGGCAAAGAACGGCATACAAGAAGCTCGAGAAAGGGGGAACCAGCCCCGCGAAGACGTTGTGCAAGAAGAAGGGGTAGAAGGTGCCGCCCAAGGTTTCCGGCTTGGCGGAGCTGAACCGGAGCGCTGTCTCTCCCGCCTCGTTGCTGCTGCCCGCCGTCGGCTGGAGTGCGGCAGCGAGGTGCTTCTCCTTTCCAACCGTGGACATGCTCAGGGTAGGCTCGAACCAAGAGGGTGAGCGTGTGGCCATGGCCGAGGACTTCACCTTGTCGGTGGCCATCGGTCATGGGCTTAGGGCAAAGATTTGGCGGATCTGGAGTTTTTCCAGGTAGAAGGAGAAGGGGATCTAGAGCAAGATGAAGGAAGGGCAATGAATGCTCTGCAGCAGGCGCCAACCTTTTTGTCAGCTAGGAGGTGATACGTCTCCTACGTATCTATAATTTTTGATTGCTCCATGCTATATTATCTACTCTTTTAGACTATATTGGGCTTTATTTTCCACTTTTATATTATTTTTGGGACTAACCTATTAACTGGAGGCCCAGCCCAGAATTGCTGTTTTTTTGCCTATTTCAGTGTTTCGGAGAAACAGAATATCAAACGGAGTCCAAACGGAATGAAACCTTCGCAAACGTGATTTTCTCATCAGATAAGATCCAGTAGACTTGGACCCTGTGTCAAGAAAGCAACGAGGCGGCCACGAGGGTGGAGGGCGCCCCCCTAGGGCGTGCCCCCTGCCTCGTTGGCCCCTCGAAGCTCCACCAACGTACTTCTTCCTCCTATATATACCTACGTACCCCCAAACGATCGGGGACGGAGCCAAAAACCTAATTCCACCCCCGCAACTTTCTGTATCCATGAGATCCCATCTTGGGGCCTGTTCCGGAGCTCCGTCGGAGGGGGCATCAATCACGGAGGGCTTCTACATCATCATCCAAGCCCCTCCGATGAAGTTTGAGTAGTTTACTTCAGACCTACGCACACAAAAAAATACACTTCCATGATAATACATGTTTGTCACAGTAGGTCGCTTTTTTGTCATGCATGTACATCCATGACAAATTTATGACAGAATCAAGATAGTCATACTTGTGCTGTCGTAGATGTGTTCCATGACATTACCAAAATTATCATCACAGAAGTGTCCACTTCCATAACGATAAATCGCGCGTCACAGAAGTGCTTTCGTCAAGGGTGACCGACACGTGGCATCCACCGTAATGGAACGCCATTAAGCTATCGGGTCGGGTTATGGATCCGATAACCCGTTAACAGCCCCGACCAATGGGGATTTTCCATGTGTAAAATCATCATTGGCTAGAGGAAACACGTGTCGGCTCATCGTCGGGACAGATGTCATCCACTCACTGGATAGAAGGCGCCAATGATACGTCAACACGTGGCACGACCCAACAAGTTTAAATGGGCCGGCCCAACTAAAGGCCCACAAGATTTTGTGGACCATAATGGGCCGGCCTAGCTAAAGGCCCACGAGATTTTGCAGACCATAATGGGCTCGTCCACCTAAAGGCCCACAAGATTTCACGGGCCATAATGGGCCGGCCCAGGTAAAGGCCCACAAGATTTTTGTGTGCATAATAGGCCAGCCCAGGTAAAGGCCCAAAAAATTCTTGCGGATCATAATGGGCTGGCCCAACTAAAGGCCCACGAGATTTCTCCAACATTAATGGGTCGGCCCAGCTATAGGCCCACAAGATTTTGAGGACCCTAGTAGGCCGGCCCGTTAACTGGCTGCCATGTTTTGGGCCAAATGTCGGCCCATATTTGATCCGGTCTATTAATGGTATGCCACGCTCCGGACCTAATAGTGGCCCATATGAGATCCGGCCCGTTAAAAGCCTACCATGTTCTGGGCCATATTACGACCCAGATCAGGTCTGGCCCTTTAAGAGGTTTTGGGCCTAATTATGGCCCGTATCAGATTCGGGCCATCAACTGGACACTACGCTTTTGGGCCCACTTGCTAAAGGCCCACTTAGTAATACGGCCTGATATTAGTTTTGGCATCTTAAGGTCCCGTTTAACATTTCGGCCCTATATTAATTTCAGCCTGTTAAAAGCCCGTCATATAGTTGGGCCTAACTATGGCCCGGTTTGCATCCGGCCTGCTCGCAGCCGATATCTGATTGGGCCAAACAAGGACCGAGACAATTTTTCGACCTGTTAAAAGCCCGTGATTTGATTCACACAATCATGGGTCGGGGTTCATTTGGGCTGCCGGCCCATGAGCTGATCGGCACGTTTCATGCCCAACCTACATCATGATTGCATGACGGCCCGATTATGTACCGTAATTTTACGGTTTGGCCGGTTTACCGCGAAGACAGGATATATATACAGTAAAATAACTGCACCATCATGAATAAGAAAAAACCTATACAATACAATAAAAAATTTACGGCATATTACATCCAGTGGGCATCAAAGTTTGCCACTATGATAATAATGCACAAGCAGATAGCAGATTACATACACTGGGCATCAAAGATCGCCACCAGTGCAAATAAACACGCCAACAAAATAATATACAAAACCGACAGCACTTCAATAGAGTTTAAGAAAGGTTAGCCCTGCTGGGGAGCTGCAGCGCAAGCAGCTGAGCAAGATGATGAGACTGCGCTTGTTCAACACTTATATCTTCCTCACTCCGAAAGATAAACAAGCAGACAGATGACAGGTTTTGCACATAAAAGTATCAATGCTGACAATTCATCACATTTCTTACTGACGAATAAAGTGACACAGTTTAAATTTGCATTAACACAATATGGTATTGTTCAGGTCAAGACATGGCAGGAAATGACATTGTGAAGGAGTTGGCAGCTTCATGACACCACTGGATTACAGATCAAGAACTCATAAGTATCAATGGTTAGTGTGTTGTCAATTTATACCATTTCAGATTGGCAAATAAAGAGACAGTTTAAATAATAGTAGAATGATATGATATTTTTCATAGTTAAGACATTGCAGAATATGACATTGTGCTGTAGTTGGTAGGTTCACCACACCACTGGATTACAGATGAAGAACAGAAGCATACATGCAGTGCAAAATAAGATCACTTGCTCTGTATAGTTTAATTTACATGGTATGAAGAAGGAACTTGGTTGTACAATAGAAAACTTAAATTGAGAAAGGACGAACTTTTGTTTATGAACTACATATAATAAACTTTAAACAAGGAATTTGATGCAAACACCAAAAATAAACAGCTGTTGCAGTCATGCCTAACCAAATATATACAACAAAGTTTGAAGGCTTGAGATGGACAAACTTACATTATTGGTGAAGACAGGCTCTATAAAGGCCTTGTCCATGCTGATGGGGGGGCAATTCAAGAAGTTTATCACAGAATCTTCTTCAAAAGCATTGCCTTTATTCTACATTTTGTTAAGAGTAAATATAGATGTGATAATATACAAAAAATGGAGAAGATTTAAGATAAGGTGAAGAGTGATGCTACATAACCAAGTAGCTATAAATGTAAGTGCAGTGATACAGGCAAAAGGTATAGCCAAGAGCAATGCACAGCTAAACTTCTTCAGTACCAACCTTATGGTAAGAGTAAATATAGATCTGATGTGTAGAAAATGGAGGGCAAAGGAAAATAAGCTGCAGAGTGATGGTACATGAACAACTACCTGTCATTATAAGTACACTGATAAAGGACAACATGTACTTACAAGAACAATGCAGAGCTAAAAAACATTGGCATTGGATATATTCTACACTAAGGTAACCATTCATACAGATCAGATAATTTGGAGCGAACAATTGATAAGCAAGCTATCATGCATACTTCTGTCACATAATGAACCAGGTATGTATGTAAGTACAGTGATACAGGACAACAAGTACTAACAAGAGCAAAGCAGCAAGCACCATATTTGCGATATCCTGTCGTTCTTGTCAAACCGAAATTCTTCTTCGAGTAGATTTCCTGCAAAAAAGATCCGTAAGGCACATGCGGAAAAGTAGAAGTTCAAATTGTCATGTGATTTCATAGACAGTACCTCATCCTAGGAACGAGACCAGTGCATAACAAGGTTTTTCCATTCAATGTCTTCTAAATTTAGCACAGGAGACTTCACCAGAAATTATTTTATAGACTTGCCATCAAAGTGTGATTTCCTCAGGTAACACCGATACTGCTGCAATGCTTCCTTGAAAAGCACAAGCAAGCTTTGCTCGTCATGACTATCCAGATTGACCCTCGCCTAGTTACAACAATGTAATGTAAATCATTGATGTGTTCAATCAGCAGAAAACAGGAAAATAATAACCATGAATAATAGCACTTACACGTAAGTTGGACAGGAAGATGTGAAAATGGTGTTTGTCTTCACAATAATCTTCCCATGATGGGAATATATGCATGTTGTCCCTAACAACATTGAAAGCATTGTCTTTTAAACTGGGAATAAATGGAATGGGGTTCCAATCTGCATGAATTGGCCATCTCTGAAGTTGGGATAGGTCTTCGGCCGGTGGACTTGCTGTACTTTTTGCTGGAGTGGGATTTTTATGTGGTACAGCTGGTGCTATGGCAAATGAAATCGGTATACCTTTTGCTGGAGTGCAGGTCCTGTGTGGTGGGGCTAGTGGTGTGGCCAGTGAAGTATGGGTACAGTCTGCTGGAGTCGGTCCTACGTTTTGTGTCACTGGTTGTATAGCCAATATAAGTGGGGTGCTGTCTGATTTCTCCGGCACCACCATATTTTTCCAAGGACTTTGCTGGTGCTCCTTCAGTTCAACAATCACCCTCTTCCTTTTTGATGTTTTATGCACAAGAACATCATTTGAGTGGAAAACATGGTATGATGACAGATGGAATATGTATTGATAATGGATGAGCATGGCATCTCGACATATATGATGAGTAAACTAAGCAGATGGCGGTGCCACAAAGTAGAAGAAATGCAAGACAACATATGCAAGATACGCGCAATCAATAAAACCTTGCCAAATTAGAACAGGCACCTTGATGGGTGAACAGGACAGGCCATCTGCCTTTGACTCCTCGAGGTTAGAATAGTCATTAGGATGATATTCTGAACAAGAATCAACAGGTGGGGAGCGTACGAGTTTCATTGCTTCCAGAATGGCATTCAATGCCTTGTTGCCAACTTTGTAAGTTATTGCAGTGTTGCACAATATTCTTCTGATGTGCGGATTCTGATATTCATTGTAATTGCGTATAATATCTGAGAACCAAGAAAACATAAATAGTTGTGAGATTATCTTTGTAATGCAGATGATATTCTAATATAGGGGCACCCCGGTAAACACTTATGTGCTATCACTGGATTCTGATGAGAGAGCTCATGTGTGATGTAATATGGTGCGTGCATTTATATAATCTGGCACAAGTACACAAAAAAGTAGGCTCTAGAAGTAAGGATAGCTGGCAGATGATAGGTTCATAATATACTGTATAGAGAGTTTATTGCCAAACCATGATAAGAAGATCACACGACAACTAGGCAGATCATAGTGTACATAACAGGGGTACACCATAACCAGGATATATAAATCGGGAAAGTGGAACTGGCTAGAAATTACGGTGTTGTATTGCCGCTAGTAATTGAAAGCCTATCGATCACGTACAGGCCAGCTCTATCAACTGTTGACTGCAGATGTCCCTGCTCCCCTTCCTGACAAGGAACATACTGTGCTTCCCATACAGAACAACTCACGGGCCGCCAACCGAACCACCGGCCCCATCGCATGTGTTCCTCCGCCACCCCCACCCCCGCCCCCACCCGCGTCGAGTTTTCTTCGTTCGACGAGGCCCCACCACCGCCCCCACAACCACCATCCCCACCCTAGCCCCTTCGATTGCACCGACGAACTCCGGTGAGCTCTGAAAATCGACTGACCCAATTTTGAAATTTAGTCTACTGTGATTTAACTAGTGTGGAATATAAAAGGGGAAAACCATAAGCATTGCGAGTATGGTGTTGAGCGTGCCATGGCGGATCTGAAGGTGCAAACCAGACAAAGGCAACTTCGCAACCAAGACAAGAAATCAGAGTAAAGCAGTGGCGATCTATTTTCTTGCTGCAATAAATAAGTTGAGCAGATACGAAAGAGTACCGCCTCTGGTGCGGCGCCGTGTACGCATCTGCTGAGAATTTGACGATGCTGCGGTAGCGATGGCTGTCGGTGGCGTGGAAGCAGATCTAGGAGGGTAGACGGTGGTCGCGGGGCGCGGTGGACGATACGATCGTAGGAGCGGTGCCGGCAAGGTGGACGACGGCGGGGATGAAGCGAGAGGCGGCATGCAAGGATCCTGGTCCAAAGCCGTGGATGAGAGAGGTCGATCTCTTGTAATGGACGGTGGCGTCGGGGTATCAGCTCCGGCATGGTAGAGGAGGACGGCGGTGGATGGGGTGGCAGACGGCGGCGGACGGATGAGGGTGGGGTGGAGTGGGTGTGTTGGCGCCCATGGAGTATGAATGGCGAAAAGGGAGGTAGAGAGGAAGGGGGGAACCATGTATTCAGGGCGCGCTTGTCTCAAATGCGAGGAAATTTACAAACTTAGCCCCTGTTTCAAATTTCTACTACATCACAGCAACACTAGTCGGTTGGGGATAGGACGGTTATCTCGCATACACTGAATATTTGCCGACGAGAGTTTGTTTTGGCGCCCACCGTGTATGAATATGAATCGGGGAGGGAGTCAATTTCGGCCGAGGACACACTGTGTTTTGGCGCCCACCGTGTATGAATCTGGGTGAGAGGCGGTTACGTCACGTTTGGGTGAAATTACAAACCTACCCCTATCGAAACCTAAAGAAATCTAGCATACAGGCTTTGCGTGGAAGGGATAGGCAGTAGTGATTTCCATCTCGCAGATTTTGGTTTCGGGCGGTTACTGCGACTTTCCATGTTTTGTTCAAATTTTGCTGAGTGCACGTTTACCGTGCCAACTAAATTTGAATCCCGTTTGTATTCTATTTTTTGGGGCAGGATCCATTTTCAATCGGAATTACATTATATATACATCATTTTTTCTATATACTTTCAAAAGCACAACAAAGAATTATGCTCCTTTATATGTATAATATGATTTACAAATACAACAATCTTGAAATCTTAAGGTTGAATCCAAAAAAATGTAACCAAATTATGTTCTACTAAAATGTATGGATCTGTAATATCTACATATTAAGTAACATAGATGTGCGTGAATTCATATGAGTATGCATGTTTGATAGATCAATTTTGGTTCAAGTACGGATTACATGTATCGTCATCTCGAATTCAAATATTTCAATCCCTTTTTGTTCACTCCTTTCATGCCCATCTCTCTCGCATGCATGCTCCTTCAGGTAGCTATCACTCTCTTTTCTCCAGCTCACCCGCACGGTCACTTCATGTTGCTCCTATCCTCGCAAACATGGTCTCTCGACGTCTCCCTTGAGAAGTGTCACACTCTCCCTATCATTATGAATTACACGGTTTTCATTATCTCTCACATCTATACTGTTCTCTGGTATCACTCGGTACCTAACCTTTCTTTTTCACCGCCAAACACACAGTCTCCACTCGTATTTCACTTTGTCTTTCTCTCTATGGGATTCTCTCACACACCCTATATGTCTCTACATATGACTCATACCACTAAAATTACTCTCTCTATCTCTCCTGTAGACACAACATTTGTTGCGGTCTCCTTTTCGTCTTCATCCCAGACTGACATTATTCATTTGTTTACCGATCAGACAACCCCGACTACCGTCTCCTCTCTCCCTCACAGACACACACGCACAACTCCTGCTTCCACTCCCCTTCCCGACTACCGTCTCTCTCTCACACAAACACAAAACTCTCGCTTTCGCACCCTGACTCGTATTTCTCTCACAAACATTTATCGACTAGCTAGCCTCTAGATAGGTTTATACACACGCACACTCGTGCTTCCACCATCGCATACATGTCTCTCTCCCGCTCCTTGTATCTATGTAGATTTTTCTTCCCTTCTTGAGACATGCCCTCTCGATCGTGCACACACACACACTATCGCCTCATTTTAAGCTAATACCTATCGCATACACACTCCTTGTGTCTTTGTCACACATGCACTCCGTCCTCCTCCACTCGCCCTCTCTCTCACACACACATGGGCTTTTTGCAACAACTAGCAAGATGCCCATGCATTGCACGCACTACAGGAAACCTGTTAATCCATGACAGATTTTGGGTGACGTTCTGGAAATCCATCACCGTCGATGACGGTTCTCTCTGATCCATCACAGAAACCGTCATCGATCACCAAGATCCGAATGTACCCAGAAACTCCTCAAAGCCCATATGGCCTTTGTTTTTTTTCCTAGAGACAATATTACTAAATCTCCATGCAAGGAGTATCACAGTTTTGCTAAGTCTCAGTCCACGAAGACTTCGTTATGTCTCAGTCGATATTATATTCCTTTGATCTTGCATGGAGATTCGTACAAAATATTTCTCTTTAGTTTTTAGTTTTTCTTATTAATATCACTTGACTGAGACGTGGTTAAGTCTCAGATGACTGAGACCTAGCCACACCCATATTATAAATTTCAATAAAAATAAATTCAACCACGACTAACTATAAGAGCATTTGGACGTTTACTTTTGGCACAATAGATGATTTAGTAAAAAAATGTGCACCATGGAACGGACCGTGCAAATCGAACCTTCTTGAATATTTCAAAAATACGAATTGGTCAAGAAATCATGGTGTGACAGACTACAAACGTACAACTTTGCAAACGTACACAAGAACTTTAGAAATAGAATATGTGACTCCAAAATTAATTCATGTTTACTCAAAAAAATATGAATATAATTTGTTAATTTCATCTATATGAGAATCAACAAAATATATGTTTACCCAAAAAAACAGAATATATGTTTAACCTGTTGTCTAAACCATCATGCATTGCTGCTTGTTTAACGATGTTGAAACCGTCATGCCTTGCTGCTATTCTTTTCTCCAAGGAAATGAACTGCTCCTACCGACGTGGCGATCCAGTGTGAGGATAATCTCGTGTTGTGATTGGTTGAGCAAACCATCCCACGGATCGCAGATATAAACCGTCCGGTACTTTGAGATCTGACGGCTAGCAAGCCTCCCCCTCTTTCTCGTATGTTCTTCAGCCCACCCACGAGCTGCTGCCTTATCTTCTATAGTGAAATCCTCTCGGAATCCCCAGATACAAATCTCCGCTGCTGCACTAGCGCCTCCACGGCGGCCGAACTCGAACAACACCCTCCCCAGCCGCACCACCACACATCCTTCCTCTCATGCCGCCAGCCAGCCGTACCCATCTCCCCCATCCACCCGTTCTGACGCCTCCCCACCGTGCCCACCTACCCCTCAAACGGCCGTGCCCCCTACACTCCCACCGCGCGGCCGCATGGTCCTCTTCTCCGACCGGATCATGCCGAGATCCGTGAGTCCACGGGAACCGTGGGCGAATCACGCGCGGCCACGGCCGTCCTACCTCCCTACATGCTTACTGCAAACACCACCATCCCCTTTCCTCACCTCTAGCCTCCCCTACCCCTTTCTCTCCCCAACGACCAGATCCAGCCCCTAAAGCCTGATCTAGTGCATGCAGCAAGGGTCTCGTTGATGCAGGTCGTTGCCATGTCACCGCAGGGAGCCGGCGACCCTGTCGTTGGCGTGCCCAACCACGGGGCTGCACAGAGCTGCTACTGGGCCATGTCGTTGGGGGTTGCGCTGTGCTGCAGCCCTGCCGCCCCTTCGGGGCCCGCATCCGTCACCTATGTCGTCCTCACCGTCGGCTTCTCCGTTGACCACAACGGTCTATGAGCCCCTCTCCCCACCAGGTTCCCTTTCCTCTCTACTTTGGATTCATTGAGGTTGTCTTATCTTTTGTCAACATGCAGGCAATGTCGAGCATGAGTTGATGCGACTTGGTGGATAAGGTTCTATCTTTGATGAAGCCGGCGGGGATGGCTGGATCTGCGTCCAGAAATGCACGAGAATGACCCCCGGTGGTCGTCCGGCGAGCGCTGAGCTGGGCGGCGGTGGCTGCAGAGTTTTTCCTTTTTTATCATGTCTGTGGCTACAGAATTAAAATAGGGTGTTTGTAGTTTTTAGTTTCTTTTGTTTTTCTTATATTTGACCGATGTATTGTTTGGAAATGCCTGTAATTTTAAGTTTTCTATGTAGCTTTTTTCTGTTATGTTTATATATTTTTTCCTTTCATGTAATGGCATGAGCATACATTTTCTAAAAAAATTATACTATCTCAGGATTAGTATTTCTATGGAACAGGAGAAATAAGATGGGCTAATTGTTAAGATCAAAACCAGTGGGCTTTGTACACTCCTAAACTTTAATGGGCCAAAATTCCAAATGGGTTGATTACGACATGGGCGTTAGTCTTGCATGGAGCTAAAATTTAGTGAGCTGGAATTCTTCTTGGGCCGATTACTTCATGGGCTGCCACGTCGGATCCATGTCAAATGCTGACCTGGCACACAAGTTAACGCCGTTATGAGCATGTTAGTTAAGTGCCACCCATGATGGCCAAGAACTGTCATGGTCCATGACGGTTTTAAATGATCCGGCATGGAGTGGGCAGCTGTTAAATTATGACGCGATATACATGACGAATTTTAAATCCGTCACACATACCCTTCCATGATAGTTTTGCACAGGTCGATGACGGATCCAATCTGTCATGGATTAACAGAATTCTTGTAGTGACGGAACATTAAGATGCATTTGTATGAGTAGTTTATCTTGTGGGGAAAAGGATGAACAAGGGAAGGCCTTATTTGCAAATGTGGAGAGGGGAGTGGGTATATTTGCAAAATTGTCGTAGTTTCCTTCCTATCCGTCAGATATAGATCGGACGGCCTATATTGCAGGATGGCAGGCACACGATCATCTCCCACAATGCTTATTATAAGAGTAGGGATAAAAAATAGAGTTGGTGATGATGGTGGGCCTGCCATCCTGCAATGTAGGTCGTCTGATTTATATCTGACGGATAGGAAGGAAAATATGGCAATTTACCCGCACTCTTCACCACATTTGCAGATAAGGCCTTCCCTCGTTCACCCTTTTCTCCCACAAGATCTTGATGTTCCGTGCAACGCACGGGCATCTTGCTAGTAAGAGTAGAAATTAGACATATACCACTTCTCAAATCTTGAAACCAACAACATTCCTCCCTTATCTCATCAAAACCGCCAAATGAATATATTTTGAGTGAAACATAACATATTTTTAGTGATATACATATTTCAAAGCTAGACTTTTTTTCTATCAAATCGGTGAATATGTATTAATCTAGTGGCAGAGACAGGCCTGGGGCATCTAGGGCTATAGTCCCAGGCCTAGAAATAACTTCCTTTGTAATTTCTTAATGCAAAGCATAGAAAATCATAGAAGTTTATCACTCAACATAGCACAGCCCCAGGCGTAGTTTGCATCTAGCTCCGCCGCTGTATTAATCTAGTTTGATTGTGTGGCAACGCATTGGCACATTGCTAGTAGTTATTATAATTTTTTGGATACCAGACAAATGGTGGAGTACATATACGAAGAGAAGAGGCGCACGCACGCAGTTGGCCTCTCGTTGTCTCGCACACATGAGTGTTACTTAAAGGTGACATTAACAAATAAACCCTAAAACCCTAGGGGCACGATTGCTGCATTGGCGGGTACCGAGTACGTGGTGGAGCACCTTTGTAGGAATAGTCAGCTCGCATGATAATTTGATCTATAGGAGTTGATAGTCAGGACCACAGGTGAACGACTTGGAGCGCGGTGGCTCGCCAGTTGCCACAGATCAAGTAACCATGTTTAAAATATTGTTTTTTAGCGGGGTTAAGAGTTCCGATTTTCAATGGAGCGTTATAAGTAGTAAGTAGTTTTTAGAATGATTGGTATGGAGCGAAAATGGAATTCATAGTACTACGTACCTCCTTGGCGTATGGTTGTATGGTTTGTTTGTTTTTTGCAATGGAGGTTGTATGGGTTTATGTTGCGAGATGTTGAACCTGGTAGTTTTAGGGCAAATACTATGGTTTATATTTAGATGCTGGTTTTCTTTACTGAAAATTGGAAGGGGAAACCCTTCTTCGATTAAAAAAACTACTACCTCCATTCTGGTTTACTAGTCCCCATCATACTTTGGTCAAAGGTTGTCCATGAACTTTACTTGTAAAATGTGAATGGAAAACGAGATTTTGTTATACCCAAACAAAAAAGGACTAGAGGGAGTGATTGCTCTAACACGGACGCGACCTCTCATAGCGCAGGCATTGAACCGGCGCGCCGGTCAAGAGGGCCGCACTCGCTGCAGGCCCGGCTGAGCACGCCTCCTCGCCGCGTGCAACCAGCTTAAGACTGCCCCGCTTGCATTCATTGAATCCGCACGTGTGCCGGCAACATGTCCTTCCGCGAGCCGGCAGACATTTTAGAACACAAAAATGACTAAAATATAATTAATTTACGCATGGTCTTGACCTGTTTTTGTTTATTTATAACTCCCCTCACATTTTTTTGGCTTTGAAGTGAATCATGGTTGTGGACATTATGTATGAATGTGCAGATATCTGTGAACATGAGTTTGATGTGGAATTTGAACTTGGAATGTCGGGCTTGTGCGTGAACTATACCATGTCCAATGCTTCGTCTGTTATTGTTTGGAAAGTAATTGCTGTTATTACATGACCCGAAAAAAACATTTTGTGCCACATCTATAGATGCACGGACATCACAACAGGCATGCTGACTGGATAAACATTTGAACCTAGCTATTATGAAGGAAATTTTGTATTGACAACAGTTTTAGATAGCAGGAGACGGCTAGCCTGCTCTGCCTCTGCTAGCTTATTTCTGGCTTCTTCCATCTCTTCTTGGGCTTGGGTGAAGAGATCATTTGATTGCTCTTTTCGCTTCTTCAGCAACTCAGCTACATTCTCAAGGCCTGCTGCACGCTTTCTTTCAGCCTTTACTAATGCCACGAGGACACGAACAGCTGACGACTCCACCTGGCTTGTGTGTAATCCAGCATCATCTGCGAATTTGCACCTTGTGTCTAATCCATCATCATTAGGGAACTGGCACCTTGTGTGTAATCCAGCCTCATTTTGGAAACATGATCTCGAGGTTGACCATACTTCCCTCCTCGCAGGAACTGCATCCTGACATGAAGTTACTTCTTTTTTAGATCAATAATCAGAGCAACCTAGATCCATTTAGTAGAAGCCAGATAAACAGAAATCGGAGAAGTTAATTCAAAAGGAAAAATAAATAAAAACAGACTACAAGGTGAGAACACCCACTTCCTACATCAAGCTAAAAACGAAAGCATTAGGACGATGAAGACTCTTCTTATTACACATCGAAGAACACCACGCTTAAGAGAAATAGAAACTACAACATATACACATCGAAGAACACGAGGCTACACGAAAGTAATTGGAAGGGTGTTACTTACCAAAGCTCGTTTTACAGGTTCGGTGCAGCTCCTCTTTAACTTGCCACGCTCCTTGAAGATGTCCCGAATATCCCGTGTTTGGTCTTCATTGCTCCTCTGCATGTTCGCACTCGTGGTTTTAAAATCTGAACATGGCAAGAAAAGTATACTACTAGTAATACTCGCGCATCTTGTGGGCAACATTAAAGCACTTGTCTGCCATGTAAGAGCATCTCCAACAAGATTAACTACTCATACAAATGCATCTTGGTGCGTGCAACGCATGGGCATTTTGCTAGTTCTAAAAACCTTTCCATCATTTGCCACACTACTGGTTGCAGATGAAAAACCTACCCAAGCACAGCGCGATACATGAGCGACGCACAATTACAAGATGATATTCTATTGGACAATGGAGGCTATAACCAATTACTTTTACGGGAACAATAGCACCCAGGAAATTTGAAGGGTAGGAATGAACAAAATTGGAACTGCACATGTACTGCTAAGTGATTCAATACACACATTACCAATCGAGGAGGATAACGATGGTCGCGGCGTCCTCTGTGAGTCATGGTCGGCAACGGGAGTTAGTTCATTGTCCACGACAGTGGTACTTCTGTGCTTGGCGTCGGCTTCCGGGAAGCAGATCCGAGACCGTGGAAGACGATGCCGGGGAAGAGGCTCTGTGTACGACGACGACGGTGGACTGGCTCAAGTGCGGCGTACGACGTCGTCGATGAGGCAGATGCGCTGTGGTGGACGAGTGCGCCGATGTAAAGGGGAGGAGCACGAAGGCTGCGGTGCCGTGGAGAAGTCTATTTTGTGGTGGGGATAGAAATTGGGGAGTATTCAGGTGTACTACTCTGGGTGCCGGGGTGGGGTTGGCTGGGTAGGGTGAACCTGAAGTTACGAAAACAGCCCCCTACCAAGCGTCATCCATAGGCCTGTTCTGAAGACTATGATGGTAACTTCCCACTACTCGAATCAGGGTCGCGGGAGATTTTCCCAATGACCTCAAAATTTTGTGACACTGGACTCCCCGTGTGGCGTGTTGAGTGATTCGGCTAAGCAACTAGCAAGTAGTAGTAGTAAACTCTGCATATTAGGTTTGACCGAAGTCAAACTTCCTAAAGTTTGACCAAGTTTATAGAAAAATATAAACATTTACCATAACAAATATGTATGATATGAAAGTACATTCAATAATGAATCTAATGGTATTTATTTGTTATTGTATATGTTAATATTTTTTGTTATAAGCTTTCTAAGAGTTTACAAAACTTGACTTTCACCAATGCTAATACGCGGACATAAATAAACACGGAGGGAGTACACATTGTTTTCTTAGTTTGTAGTGAACTAATCATTTGTTGAAATTGTGAAATAAATATATTAGGCTATTGACTTCGAATGTAATGGTCTATACAATTCAATAGTTACAATCATTGTCGAATCCCAAGATGCATGTATACAAGGTCTATATTACTTAACAACATGCTCAAACTCACATAATCCCAGTCAAATGAGAATCTAAATGCATTTCATAGTTATTACTTTGTAGGATCCAACAAGAACAACCATAACTCTACATCAGCCATTATAGAAGCAACATTTTGACATATCCCAATGTGTGAATGAAACGTGCAGAGAGAGCTTTTGAAGATGGAGCAGATAGGGCAGGAAAGATTGTATGTATCTGGAGGAGAGAGTAGGAGACAAACCTAACGAGACAGAGAGAGATATAGAGAGAGAAAGAGAGAGCAAGAAGTTAGGTCTGTGAGAAAGATGCATACATGTAATATACATGAGATGTGTGTGCATCTGGATTCTGTATACGTGGAAGGAGAAGAGACAACATGTTTGATGAGAGAGGAGGAAAAACATGGACGAGAGGGGAAGGATCTCGTGGGTTGAGGGATTGAAAATTTTGTGCGGGGGAGAGAGGGATTGGTAATTTTGTGCAAGAGAGAGAGAGAGGGCGGGGGAGGAGTCCGTCAGCCGTCGTCACATCACCCTGCTTCCAAATGACCCTGCATTCTCTAGCGCGGTGTGGTCGCCGTCTTTGATCTACTCGTTGCCCTCTTTGAAGATTGAGGTGTTGTGCATGTTGGGGTGCAAAGAAGCACAAGCGAGAGTGGTCCCCGTATAACCTTGGATGGGGATGAATTGTGTGCTCGCGGGAGTGTGTGTGTGTGTTGTGCTGCGTGTGTGTGTGTGTCAGATATTGAGAGAAAACAAACCTAAGGAGAGAAATGGGTATTCACGAAGAGATTGTGTGGGCCTTGAGGTGGGCAGGGGCCGGGTGAGGGTATCAAAATGTGCGTGTTGATGCATGTGTTGCATGCGACCGTGCGAGGGATGGACGAATCGAGAGAGATGGTTGTTGTTTTACGGATGCTCCTCTCTCTCTCTCCCTCTCTCTCTCTCTCACACACACACACACAAGTAAACTAGAAGACCGTTCTCTCATGTATACACAATGTATCGGCATCTGTCTATGCACTAGTGCAGAACCGGGCAATAGCACCGGTTCGTAAGGCCCTTTAGTGCCGGTTTAGTAACCGGCACTAAATTGTGGGCACTAAAGCCCCCCCCCCTTTAGTACCGGTTCAGCACGAACCGGTGCTAAAGGGAAATCACGGGGCACGAGCCAGCTCCGGGGGCCGGGAGCCCTTTAGTACCGGTTGGTAACACCAACCGGTACTAAATGTTTGTGGGTTTTTGTTTTATTTTTTATTTTTCAATTAGATTTGTGTTATCAATTTAATTTAGGATTGTTTTACGTTATAATGAGTTGTAGTCGTCATCATCATCATCATCATCATCGCATATTAATAAATAAATAAACTCTAGCTAGCTAAAAACCATCGTAGTCATCTAATTACCACTATTTAATCATCATAGTCATTACCGCTAGCTATCTAATCATCACCAACACTGGCTAGCTTAAAGAGGAAACATTCACTTTGTAACAGAAGCAAAGATATCATCGAGTGCAACATAATCATCACCAACATCGAAGTTCAGGACACGGACATGAGACAAGTACTAATTAAGAGCATGAACTAGTAGCTACTCCTGCTGCTCCCTCTTAGGTAGAATAGCATAGAACATGTATAGCTCTCCTGATTCATCATACTGGAGCATGCAGATGAATCTGTCTCCTAATCTTGGGTTGCGCTTCTCCTTGCTGCCCCCTAGTACTTCTCTGCGATCGTTAACAATTTTGCTCCAATCTTTCACTATTAAGCATTCTTCGCTTTCAGAAATCCTGAATGCACTCATGTGCAATGTAGGATATCTTGGCCGTAAGCTAACCATTGACATGTCACCTTTAGTCTCGATCCACTGAGGCACAACTGTCATCAGAAGTCCCTGTTGAAGAACATCGTATAGTAATTAATATACTAAGCAATGAAAGTTTAGCTTCAAAAATAATGTATGCAAAAGATGCACTAATTAAGGACAAATAGTTAAAATCTTAACATCTTTCAATTATAGATGTGACCGTAGTTCAATACGTTCACCATTGGTCGCACGTTTTGAGTACTAACATTTCTAAGTTCAGGAAAAAAATTTGTCTTGACAGTATTAAGATCCTTAAGCCATGAAACATAATGACTTATCTCCTTGCAGTTTAGTTGAGCCCCGGGGCAGTAGTAGGTCCTGTCTACCAAGCGCCGGACATGTTTGCTTGAACCGAAATAAGCTGACAATACAAATTAGTTGTCAACTATTTTTGAATAAACTGTATCAAATTAAGACATAAACATATGCATGCATGGTTGAGAAAAACTCACATAATGGTAGAACTGGAGGCGTTTGCACATCGACCCAGATGTCTATATTACCTTCAATATCATCTTCTGGACGAATATCAAAGGTGATAACCATATCAGGCTCAAATGCATAAGCCTTGCATAGTGCTTGCCAAGTTTTGCATTCAAAATGGGTGTATGTGTCTCCATTATATAATTTGACGTTGAAAGTATACCCATGCTCCGTCTTCAAGTAAACTCTCTTTACCTCCATATCATCTATAGCACTAAAACCTATCTTATCCAAGACAAAAATTCTTGCATGGCAGGGGATGCGCTAGTAGAATAGTGAAAATTTAAATTTATAAGTTGAAGCAAATGAAGCATAAGTTTTGCATTCAAATAATAATTGCCAAAGTGACTTACTGTATCAACTTCGAATGTCTCATCCAGCTTGATGCTGAAGCGCCTACCATCAACAAGGAAATTTCTGTCGCACAGGCCGCGCTAGTCTTCACAGTGTTCGCACATAATGAAATCTTTTTCGTCGTCAGATGACATTTCCTATGTTCATATAGGTGAAATATTAAACACCTATTACTATCTAACATTAATTAATATCTAGCCAAATATATATTCATCTAACATTTGACATTAATATATCTAACTATATTTAACTTTTCTATCTAATTCATCTAACATTCGACATTAATCTAACATTTATATAAACTCAAAATATATAAAAAATTAAATAAACAGAAAAACGCATTAACAAATAATATTTTAATTAGGTCATCAAATCTCAGATACCTAAATATTCTTACTAAAAATAAGCTAGTTATATTAATTATTGAACTAGTTCAAATCTCATATACCTAAATAAACTAGTTCGACAATTTTCTTACTAAAAATAAACTAGTTATATTAATTATTCAACTAGTTCAGATCTCTAGTTCGACAATTTTCTATCTAGCTAATTCATCTAACATTCGACATTAATCTAACATTCGATCATCTAATTAACTTTTCTAAAAAACAGAAAATAAGTAAAAAAATGTGTGTGTGTGTGTGTATGTGTGTGTGTATGTGTGTGTACGTATGTATGTGTGTGTATGTGTGTGTGTCTATGTGTGTGTACGTATATATGCATGTGTGTATGTGTGTATGTGTGCGGCCCCGTACGCCGCAGCCCCGTACGAGCGGGGGCGCCGGCGTACTGGGCGGGGGCGGCGGCGTACGTACGGGCAGGGGCGCCAGCGTACGGGCCGGGTGCGACGACGACGGACGGCGGCGCGGCGCGGGTACGCGAGAGCGAGAGACGTACGGGACCGCGGCGGGACGACGACGGACGGCGGCGCGCGGCGTTTGGGGTGGCAGCGCGCAGCGTTCGGGGTGACGACGGCGGGTTCGAGCGGCGCGCGAGAGGTTGGAGACGAAAGAAGTGGGGAGATCTAACTGAATTTTCGTAAGTGTTGTATATATAGGAGAGGCCTTTAGTACCGGTTGGAGCCACCAACCGGTACTAAAGGCCAACTTTGGCCAGGCCAAGAGGAGGGAAGAGCAGGCCTTTAGTACCGGTTGCTGGCCCCAACTGGTACTAAAGGGTGGTATTTAGTACCGGTTGGAGCCACCAACCGGTACTAAAGGCCTCGCGCTGCCACCCCAAAATTTAGTCCCACCTCGCCGGGCGAAGGGCAGCCGCACTGGTTTATAAACCCAGCCGCGGCTACCTCTTCGAACTCCTCTATATAGCAGGCTTGTGGGCCTAAATTCTACGCACTGCCCTGTGAGTCTGCTGGGCCTTTAGGGCCTGTAATTGCACGCCCGTGGCCTAGCAGGCCCACAGGGCAGCGCCCAAATTTTTTTATATTTTTATATTTTTTGCTTTATTTTCTTCTATTTATTTCTGCATAGTTTTTTGTATAGTTTTTTCTTCTCTGTTATATTTATTTTCTTCTATTTATTTGTGAGTAGTTTTTCATCTAGTTTGCCAAAATTCAACATTTTCAGAGTTCATTTTGTAGTGATTTTCAATTTCACGGTCATTTTGTAAACGATTGAAAAATAGCAAATATTTTTTTTTTCTTTTCTGCTTTATTTTTTCTTCTATTTATTTCTGAGTAGTTTTTTCTTCTCTGTTATATTTATTTTCTTCTATTTATTTCTGAGTAGTTTTTTTATATAGTTTTTTCTTTTCAGCTATAGTTTTTTTTCTTTTCTGCTATTTTTTCTTTTCTGCAAAACTTGATGGTCAAAGTCTGGAGTTATAACCAAAGTTAAAAAAATGCCGACGTGCAATTAGTTTTTGCCATAACAGAAGAAGTCCAGAGTTTTAATAAGTTATTAAAAATAAAAAAGAGGTGCAATGCTCGTTAATTTGCTTCAAGCCTTTTGGAATAGTGTAAACTGCACTGCGCATAGCTCCGTGCAATCTACCATATTCCTGAAGGCTTGAAGCTAAGCAACGTGAGCATTGAGCCTCTTCTTCATTGTCTTTGCACTCAGGGCTTATAAACCGCTCCTAGTCCCTCTCTCTTGGCGAGTTGGGACTAAAAACAGCTTACTAAGAAACTGTAGTACTGGTCACCCTGTAGTACCGGTTGGAGCCACCAACCGGTACTAAAGGTGGTGCGCTGCCTGCACAAAATTTAGTGTCATTTAGCGAGGTGGGACTAAAAACAGCCTGCCATAACCTCATTAGTACCGGTTCGTGGTACGAACCGGCACTAAATGGTGATGGTGGGGCCATAGCCTGACCGCAGGCTGACGCAGCCTCTTTAGTACCGGTTCGTGTCACGAACCGGTACTAAAGGTTCACCATGAACCGGTGCTATTGATCGCCGCCACGAACCGGCACTAATGTACACATTAGTGTCGGCTCAAATTCAAACCGGCACTAATGTGCTTCACGTTTGACCCTTTTTCTACTAGTGATGTCTCACTCATGCACGATCATTTGCACGTTCACACCTCTCTATGTCTGTATCACACGCACACCGTCTCCACATTGCCCTTCCGCCACAACACACATATGGACACATACACACGTTCTCTCTCAGTCACACACACAAAATCAGTATTAAAAAAAACTAGGGCGCACCTAAAACGTCCAAATCCAAATAAACACGAACTGGAGCTAAATTCAAATATATGGAAATATTGCAGCGTCAAGAACTTTCACAGGAAAAAAAAGTTGAGTAATATTCGAGGATTGTTTTCACACACACAAAAAGGTTTGGTGGATGTCCTTCGAGCGCGACATGGTGACGCACCGTTTGATTGACCGCGTGGCCGCGGTTCATGTGCTTGCACAGGATTCCGTATCGTGGTCGTGGAACTAAGGCTGGTCACAATGGGAAAGAACATAAGCTAGTAACTAATAAAAGCACTACCAAAGTCTAATGTTTACGTGTACTAGTACAATTTTCTTTTAAGTTTGACCAACCTTATATATAAAACTAAAGTAAGCTCCCAGACGCGCACTCATCAATATGCCGCCGCCGTCGTTGTGCATGCCGGCACCTGCCTGCTCCGGCCAACAATTGCTCGCCCATCACCGCCGTGTCGCCGCCATCTCTGTGCCATGAAGCCAAAGGCTCGCCCGCTCACGTCATCTGCAGTCCCTCCTCGTGATGTCGCCGCGCTGCCAAGCACGCGAGCAGCTGGTGGAGCCGCGTCTATGCACGCAGCGTACGAAGAGGAGGACAAGCGCGTGCTCCAGCACGCCGGCGAGGAGGAACTAGCGTGTCATTGTCGTCTCCTCCCGCGCGGAGGAGGCGCGCATGGTGGCTCTCACGGCGGAAGCCGATCGCGCACGCGTCGAGCCCGCAAACCGGGTGCGGACGCGGAATCTACCTTCGAGACCTTGAATGCCACGTGGATCCTGCAATCTGAAGGAGCAATTTGGGTCAGTTGGCTCATGTGAGCCGTTTGATGCAACATGGATGGCTAGAAGGGCTTCTTCCACCTCTTCTGCCGTATTATTCCTTCGCTCCGTCGAACTTCTTTCACAAATTGACTGACCCAAATTATAATACTAGTACGAACATATTAAGTACAGTAGGAACACGAAGATACGAGCAGTGGTACCAACTACAAGAAGAACAGTAGTAAGACATAGTACTAGTACTACTATACGTACTAAAGAGTTCAAATAACAAGAAAGAACATAAACATAGTTCTGCTGGAGCCTCAGCACAACACACCCTTGAAAATAAACTAATAAGCAACTAGTCTGCTTGACACTGCACTAGAACCAGCATGAGCGACAACACTGCCACCTACTTGGAGTCCAAGTCGATGTCCTCGACTTCGTCCTCGTCCCTCTTCCTCTTCGCCGACGCTTCTTTGCTTGAACCGGAAACTAGGCTCTGCTTCTTCATCCAACCCTTGTAGATATTTAAACAAAGGTAGGCATCCATTGCTGCGTACAGGATGTGATCTTCATCTAATGTCTTCGACTCCCATGCATGATGAAACTCGTGATGAGGTTTCTTCGGTTTAGCGTATGAAGGATCAATCATGGCTGCTGCCAGGGTCAGCATTGAAGGTTCAGAGGAGGACATCAGGCTTGCCTTCTGGAGATCGAAGGGCTGGCCTACAACGAGACCTATCCGATGCAGGACGTCACTGTCATTCTTAAAACCTACAGTAACGAATTTCACTCTTTTGTCCTTGAGGAAGTTCTTAAAATCCTGGCACTCAACATTGGCATGGCATATGTGGTAGACCAAGCAAACGTTATGTACGCAAACCTGGATCACCGCGGGCTTCTTCCTCTCTTCGTCCTTTTGATCCTTCTCTCGTCCCAGGATTGTGGTGTACTCAACATCTAGCCCAGCGACCCACTCATCTGTTGAACTGTTGAACATGCGTAGGAAGAGAGCAAGCCATGCTTTCACCGTCTCGGATCCACGTGTGTATATGATGATGAACTGATCGCTGGTGATGGCTCTAACCTGGTACTCAGCGGTGACCATGGAGATTTGGGAGGCCATGGATTTTGGAGGAGGGTTAGGAGAAGTTCAACTGTTGTACCCCGCAAAAAAACTGGGAGCGAACTGATGTGAAAGGACGGGACGACTAGGAGCGAACTGTTGTAAGGTAGAAGACGGGGACGAGTAGGGCATGCGAACGGCGTGGGGTTGCTGGCTTGCCCGGTGGACAAACTGTTGCAAGCCCCCAAAGAGTTCTCGAGAACTATGCGGGACCCACTAGATGTCATGTCTACTAGACCCATATCGTAGGCCTCACGGTATAGCTTCTGCCTGTTCGCACGCCATGCCGGCGCATGGATGTAACTTCACTTAATTCCGTCAAACTTCGCGCCTCCCACGACCTTCGCCTCCCTCACGTGGTCGCTCCCTTTGAGACTTCGACCGGCTATAAATGAGGAATTTTTTTGCCTTTTTTTAGACAAGCAATTTTTTTGCTTACTCCGTGTGCATGATACTCCCTCTGGTCCTTTTTACTCCCGTCAACCGTTTGCAAAGTGTTTGACCAAATTTATACTTTTTTGAACACCACCTTATATTAATTAACCAGCCACACCAGTACACTCATTCGATACAATATTCACCACACGGGGCGGTACGTTATTTACAAGAATACCATCTAATCTATTGTCAAAGCTATACTTAGCGATTAAGTGTGCCACCTTATTGGCCGAACGGCTAATCTTTGACAATTGAAGATTGTTGATCAACTTCGAGATGCTCAATGCTTTCATCATCAGGTCACGCATAGCAGACCTGTCAACGCTTTGACAGGCATCAATGAAATCCCACGACCAAATTTATACTAAAAATATCAATATCTACAATACTCCCAAAACACTTAGGCGCGGTGCATTAACTTCTACCTCGTTTCTTGTTTCTTGACATATCAACCAATAGGAGATGTGGGTGTGCATGCTTTTAATGACTTGAGACTACCAAACACGACATGCAGTGGTTAGTTCATTGCATGCAATGCTATTAATTAGCAAATAAACATTAAGATCTCTCATTTTCCCCTCCTCCTTGGTCACAGTGCACAATATAAGATGACTTGCTCACCTAGACGGAGGGAGTACTGATTATAATGAGTATAAGAACTACGTTTTATAATGAGTGTAAAAATATTGATTTGACACTGTGAATGGTCTACAAAAGTACTCAACTAGTGTTGTGGTTCTCCACAAAAAAATGTGTTTACCAATGCATGCATGAACACTAGTTACTCTAACCCCCTCTCTTCTTTAATTCTTTGCCACATCAGCATGTTTGCTATTCCCATGTGTGTGATACCAGCTAAGATACCGCCATTATGGCCAGCCTTAATCATCGCATGCAATAATTTAGTGCACCTTGAAATATGAACATGTGTGGGGCGTGTTTTTTTAATGACTTGAGACTATACCAAGCCCGACATGCAAGATGACTTATTATGCACCATTCCCCATACCTGCAGGAAGCCCGTTCATCTCCAAATCTTTTCCTCTCCATGTGTGGAAACAATATGCCTGCCAAACTCTCCTTCTCCCCCCGGCGGTCCCACCACTCCACCCCATGTGAAAAAATCTGCATGCATGACTCTTCTCCCCCCACGCTCATCCAATCCGTTGTGACCAGCAATATTTCCACCCCTTCGCTCCCCCGTAATTTACTCCAACAAATATGCCCACGTAGTTGTTACTTAACTGCAGGTGCATTCGGTCACTGACATATGGGCCCAACAGGGGTCTAGCCCACATCACTACTAGGAAAAGGGCTATAGATAGGATTGATACTAATGGCGCACCAGGGAAGCAGTGCGCCACTACTATATACTAATGGCGCACCTGTTGGTGACGCGCCATTAGTGTGGAAGACACTAATGGCGCACCAGAAACAGTGTGCGCCACTAGTATTAAATTTTTTTTTCCATTTTTCCATACATACTAATGGCGCATCAGGTCGACAATGCGCCATTACTAGTTCTAACTAGTAATGGCGCACCAGGCAGAGAGTGCGCCATTACTGTAATTTTTTTCTTATTCATTTTTTTTTGCAAAACTAATAATGGCGCACCGTTTCACAGTGCGCCATTACTAGTTTAAACTAGTAATGGCGCACTATTACACAGTGCGCCATTAGTATATATATTTATATTTTTTACTTTTTTGCAAAACTTCTAATGGCGCACCACCTGCAGGTGCGCCATTAGTAACCAGGGTTACTAATGGCGCATTTCCTTGTGGTGCGCCATTAGTAACCTGGGACCCCAACAAGATATTTTGGACAGCCCCACACCTACCCACTCACTTTCCCCACTTCATTCCCTCCACCTCCTTCTCCAACCTTTCGGCTGCCTCCTCCTCCTCACCTCATTTCCACCATAGATTCATCAAAATTAAGTGGTGAAATTACCTTTTTTTGATAGGTAAGTAAGGGGAGAGCTATCTTCATGATGTAGATCTACTTTTTTTCTCCCTAGCTCGCTCCAATAACGTGCACATGCACTTTTTGTGGCCTAGCTAGATCTATGTATGCTTGTGGTGTTGCATGTGTTTGTGGTGTTGCATATAAGTTTGTGTTTGAAGGTACCGGTATTTGAAATGCGATAGTTGCCAATATTTTGCTGGAATGTTTTGATTCATTTCCGTTTCGGCGAGAATTTTGGCACTATGCATTCTTTTTGGTCCTATTTTTAGGGAAGGTCATGCCAAATTTTTTCTTGGTTCTAAAATATCGTTTTGCTCTACCCCGCAGGCGACCATGGTCCGCACGATGACCGAAGGCATCGTGAATAGGTTTTTGAGCTCCGCGAAGGCCGAGATGCTTCACAAGAACGAGATGGAGATAAGATGTCCATGTCGAAGATGCAAGCTAAAGAGCCTTATTGCGGACCCAGATTCCGGGTAGGTGCGGGACCACCTACTCTTGCATGGTTTCATGGATGGCTATCGGTGGCAAGGGGATGAAGATGACTATGAAGTCATCCATGGCTGGGGCCGGGCAAGAAATGAGGAAGGGCAACAAGACAAGTACCACCGCGGCGAGGGCGGGCGAGAAGACGAAGAATCTCCAAGACATGATCACGACGGTGATGTTGTACACAGTCATCATGTAGAAGATGTCGTACATGATGATCAGGAAGATCAAGATGAAGGGCATGATCATGAAGATGAAGATGCCAGAGCAGACGACGATGGAGGATGGGTGCAGGACCCTCATATTCAAGAGCTGCTTCTCAAGCAGATGGATAACGCAAGAGATGCCGCCCGAGAGAAAGCCAAGCTGGATCAACTAGAGATAGACGCGGTTACTCCATTGTATGAAGGATGCAGGCCCGAGGATACCCGCCTGAAAGTAACGCTCATGGCTCTGGAGATGAAGGTAAAACACAAAATGACTGACGCATGCTTCGACGAGAACATGTCATTCTGGCATGAACGTCTTCCCAAGGGGAACAAGTGCCCAACCAGTTTCGAGGAGGCAAAGAAAATCGTGTGTCCTCTGGATTTAACGCACGTGAAATACCATGTGTGCATGAACAATTGTATCATTTATCGGGACGAGCACGCGGAGTCTACCATATGTCCAGTGTGCGGCATCACTCGATACAAGAAGAGGAAGAAAGCTCCTCGAAAATCGCTGTGGTACTTTCCGATCACTCCTCGTCTGCAGTGGTATTTCGCGGACCCTAAGGTAGAAAAGCTCCTGCGTTGGCATGCGGATAGGGAGGAGAAGAAGCGGGAAGATGACGGAAATGATCCGGAGGTAAATAAAAAAGACAAGATGTTGAGTCACCCTAAGGATGCGAGCCAGTGGCAAGCGTTGAACTTCGAATACCCAGAATTTGGGAAGGATCCAAGGAACATCATGCTGGGCGCGAGCACTGATGGAGTCAATCCGTTTGGCAGCCAGAGAAGCACACATAGCACCTGGCCTGTGTTTGTGTGGATGTACAACCTTCCCCCCTGGTTGAGCATGAAGAGGAAGTACATTCACATGAGTATGCTAATTGAAGGGCCGAAACAACCAGGGAACGACATCAATCTTTATCTGGGGCTGCTGAAGGAGGAGCTAGACACGCTGTGGAAAACGCCAGCCAATACGTGGGATGCTACAGAGAAAGAATATTTCCCTATGAGAGCCGCACTGCTCACGACGGTGCATGACTATCTCGTTTATGGATATCTCGCGGGGCAGGTAGTCCACGGATTTTCTGGATGCGTAAGGTGCATGGATGACACAACGTATCGCCAGCTAGATAGAGATCCCAGGTCTTCGAAAACCATGTTCATGGGACAACGAAGGTGGCTTCGCGACGATGACCCGTGGAGGAAACGCAAGGATCTGTTCGATGGTGAAACCGAACCCCGAAAACGCCCATGTACAAGGAGCGGCGAGGAAATAGACGAGCTGTTGAAAAATTGGAAAGACTGCCCACTGCCGGGAAAGAAGCAAAAGGCGCCAGAGCCGCTACTGAAGGTATGGAAAACGAGGTTTGTTTTCTGGGACTTGCCGTACTAGAAGATCCACCGTGTGCCTCACAGCCTTGATATCATGCATATCACGAAGAACGTGTGCGAGAGTCTGCTTGCTACCCTACTCAACATGCCAGAGAGGACCAAAGATGGGCCGAAAGCAAGGGCAGACTTGAAATCAATGGGCATCAGGCAGGAGCTTCATGCTAATGATGATGATGATGATCATGATGATGATGATGATGATGAGGCGAAGCAGGACACAGAAAGTCGTCGCAAAGGCAAAAAGGCCAAGAATACCAGAAATGACTACCCTCCCGCGTGCTTCACTCTAAGTCAGGAGGAGATCGAGCAGTTTTTCACCTGCCTCCTAGGAGTAAAACTTCCTTACGGTTACGCGGGGAAGATAAGCAGATACCTAGACCCAGCGAAGCAGAAGTTCAGCGGGATGAAGTCTCACGACTGTCACGTGCTGATGACGCAGATACTTCCAGTTGCAATCCATGGGATCATGGACGCGCACGTCCGTGAAACGCTATTTGGCCTATGCAACTTTTTCGACGTCATCTCTCGGAAGTCGATTGGCGTGAGGCAACTCAGAAGGCTACAAGAAGAGATCGTGGTGATACTATGCGAGCTTGAGATGTACTTCTCGCCCGCATTCTTCGACGTTATGGTGCATCTGCTGGTCCATATCGTGGAGGATATCATCCAACTCGGGCCAACGTTCCTACACAGCATGATGTCGTTCGAAAGGATGAATGGTGTCATCAAAGGATACGTTCGCAACATGTCACGTCCAGAGGGAAGCATAGCCAGGGGCTTTCTGACCGAAGAGTGCATCTCCTACTGCACGAATTATCTAGGCATCGAGAACCCCGTTGGTCTGCCCGTCAACAGGCACCTCGGCAGGCTCGCTGGATGGGGTCACCGTGAGGGTCGCCATGAAATGCATGTCGACTTCGAGGGTCGACTCGCCGACTTTGAAAGAGCAAACCTAATCGCGCTACAACACATAGACGTGGTCGATCCTTGGGTGGTAGAGCACAAAACCTTTATTGAGAAGACGTACAATGACCGAGGCCAACAGAGGATGGACGGAGATATACTCAAAGAGCACAACTCATGTTTCACGCGTTGGTTCAAGCAGAAGCTTCTGTCGTACCCTTTACATGAAGATTCTTCCAAGGAAGAACAACTCATATTCGCCTTGTCACAGGGCGCCGAGCACAACCTGATGACCTATGATGCGAACGATATCAACGGCTACACATTCTACACCGAGGACAAGGACATGAAGAGCGATGGTTATCAGAACTCCGGGGTAATGATGGAATCCTACACCGGTAACGACAAGGACATATACTACGAAAGGATCGAGGAGATCTGGGAGCTGAGCTACGCTGGAGAGAAGGTCCCGATGTTCCGTGTCAGATGGGCCAAGAGCGTCCTAAAAGAAGACCGGTATTTCACCACCATGGTTATACCCGAAGCAAAATCCAAGACCGCGGGCGCAAACATCACCGCGAAAAATGAGCCATGGGTACTGGCTTCCCAAGTGGACCAATGCTTCTTCATTACCGACCCGTCAAAGCCCAGTCGTGTTGTCGTGAGGAGAGGCAAAAAGAAGATCATTGGAATGGATGGAGCAGCCAATGAGCAAGACTTCGACAAGTACGGCGACCCGAAGATCGAACATGACGACGACGATGAAGTAGCAGCACACACCACAAAAAGAAGCAGGACCACCCTACCTAAAGGACGTCCGTTCCACAGAAGAACTCCATTTGCAAAAAAGAAGGGCAAGAAGATTGTGAACAGATAGCTAGCTAAGATCGATTGTATTTAAATCGTAGTCTTCATTTCTCGATTGTATTTCGACATTTTAAAATGATATTTCTTCTGTTCTAGTCCTCATGAATATTTATTTATGTTTATTATGTTATTGAATTTCTAACTCACAAAAAGTATTGAATTTGTTAATATTTTTTGAACTCATGCATGAATATTTTTAAATTTCATGGGCACATTTTGAATTCATGAATATTTTTTCAAATTTGATGATATTTTTTCATATTCAGAAATGTTTTACCAATTCACAAATGAATGCAACTAAAAATCCAAAAAAAACAAATTTGATGATATTTTCAAATAACAAATTTGATGATATTTTTTCATATTCATAAATATTTTCAAATAACAAATTTGATGATATTTTTAAAAAAATTATTACTATTTTTATAAAAAATTATTACTGTTTCATATTCATATTCGTTTTCTAAAAACTTATTCGATGCAAATAATAATAATAATAATAATAATAATTACTAATGGCGCACCGCTGGGTGGTGCGCCATTGATATACAAAAAATTACTTATGGCGCACCGCTGGGTGGTGCGCCATTGCTATCCAAAAAAATAGTTACTTATGGCGCACCGCTAGGTGGTGCGCCATTGCTATCCAAAAAAAGTTACTTATGGCGCACCGCTAGGTGGTGCGCCATTGCTATCCCTCTCCCGACTAAAATCCCCAATCACCATCACGGTAGCCCCTCCACCATCCTCTGCCGCCCCGATAACCACTCCACTAATCCCGCCCACCACCCTCGTCGCCCCACTCCAGAGCAGCACCGTCGAGCACCCGTTTGACAGGGAGCACCACCGTCGTCGTGGAACCACTCCACCGGCAGCCACCATCCTCACGCTCTTCCTCCTCGAGCAGGCTCCTCGTGATTTAGGGTTTGCTGGCGCCGCCGGCCACCAGCGCGGCCCCTCCTCAACCTCCGCCACGGGAGCTCCTACCCACGCCCGCCTCCTCTTCCGTCTTCTCTGGCCGCCGCCCAGCTGCTCTCCACCGGCGCTGCCCCTCGTCGACCACCACCAACGGCCAACGCAGGAGCCTCACCGCCCCCGGGTCCGCCTCGAGCAGCAGGAGCTCCACCTCTGCCCGCATCCGCCATCCCCATCCACCTTGAGCAGCAGGAGCACGCCTTGAGTCTCTGCTCTTCCCCTCCTCCCTGTAACCAGAGGTAAAGAAGCAAACTTACTTGCATATGCTGCTTCTATGTTTCTAATTCTTATGGATAAATCAAAGCATGAAAACATATGTGTAGATTCGTATGTTGTGTGTGTCCTCAACATGCATTATTTCCTGGTTATGTTGATACATAGCATCTTGTGTGTGAAACATGTACTACTATTACTTCCTGGTTATGTTGATGTGAAGTGTGTGGCAGTTTACCTTTTATACATGCTTGATTGAAATTTGTGATGTGAAATGGATGAAAAATAAAAAGGCAAATTGGGATATGCACACCACATAGCCATTTTATGCCAGTATATGCAAAGAAGAGGTTGAAAATCATAACAGGCCAGGGGGATGTTTGAACCGTAGAGGTTATGATAAAAATCTTGGAGAGAAGTTCTTGGCTAGGTTCTTTGGTTACTAGCAACTAGCATTGTTAGATGAGTTATTATGCTATCTTGTGATAATTGTAGTAGATTATAGCTTGCTTCAGTTTGTCATCATAAGTTGGTTAATTAGATTTTAGATTTATAAGAAACAGGGTCACTAGGTGCACCCTATAGCTAGCAGCTCTTGATTGAGGAGATTATGTAGCCACCAACATCTGTGACTGAAGTTAGTCCATAGTTCACTTGGTCCTTAGTTGCCCATGAAAATGAAATTTTTTGCTTGCTGTAACAAGGTGATTGGTGAATGTGGATGATTTTTTTATCCTATGAACTCATTGTACTGCTACAAGAATTTGGTATCATCATGGTGTAATTGACTGCTTGAGAAAACTGGGTAATTTGGTAGTAGAAACAACTATTTTTTACAGTCAAATAGTTCTTGATGCTTTGGTGCTCTTAGTTAGCTTAGTGGTGGGTCCCTTGGTGTCAGGCTGTGCTATCTATACATTCATGCCCTTTTTGTCATTGATGATTGTTAGATTGGTTTCCTACTTTGGTGCAGATCATAACTAGAGATAATTTACTTCTTCTGCCCATTTAGGACGAGCTTTCTTGCTGGGTGAGGGTAGTTTGTCACTCAGGTGTAATTACAGAAGTAGTGGAGGGATGGATACTGTCCTTTTTTTGTTATGCCATTGTTTAGTTTGTGGTGGTAGCGTAGAAAAGCCTAGGACCATTGATTTTGTTTCAACATGTTCATCATACATACTCTACCTCTTAATTTTGTTTCATCATGTTCATCATACATATCCAACCTTTTAATTTTGCTGGGTGCATGTTTTTATGGTCCAGATAAGCTTCTTGTTTTGTTTGGCCGAAGAGCGCGTTACAAATTTGTTTGAGGCAAACAAAAATCTTAACATGACGCATACATCTGTAGACTGGTGATGTCGGATTTTGATTGCCAGACTCAGGGGCATATCAATCTGGAATGATCCTGCTGCTTTGTATATGGATGCATGACACTCCTAGTTCATGGGGTGGATGGTCCATGGCTCATAGCTCAGAAGATGGATATATGGCTTTAATTTGTTATAAGTTTGTGTTCTTATAAGTTTGTTGCTGTCATGGGGTGGATGATCCTGCTGCTTTGTATATGGATATACTGCAATTTCATTTATGTTGTTATAAGTTTGTTGTTGTCAGCATGAGTTAACTTGCTGTCATTTATCAAAATTCAGAATGTGTTGGACTATATGTTCATTGGTACTACTTGTGATGCTGCTGCTGTACTACTTGGGAATTTTGTCAACTTATGATGCTGCTGTTGTACCCCGAGAGGCCCTTGAGTTTGCCGGAATGTCGATTAACTTCCATTCCGGCAAATTCGGGTACTCCATATGTCCTATTTTCAGCAAAGGTCATGCTGAAATTTTCCGTGAATTTTAGCATGACTTTGCTAAAAATCGGACATATGAGGTACTTGCTACTAATGCATGGGCCGGGGTATCTTAGTACTTAGTTAAGTAGGATCAACTGCCCCTTTATTCTTCCTGCATTAAACCATAGGTGGCAATAGAGCCAAGTGATTAGTGCCAAGTGATTAGGCCCAACCTAGGGTGCCTCGGCATCGATAAACCCTAAATGATGAAAACTTAACTTGGCTGCCCCGGATGCCTCGGTGTCGATGAGAACCTAAATGATGTACGCTTAGGCTTTTAGGGTGCCTCGGCGTCGACAAACCCTAAATGATGAAAGCTTAGGCTTTTAGGGTGCCTCGGTGTCGACAAACCCTAAATGATGAGACCATGATCTTGTTCCTTGACAATAACCAACTTTTTGACCAAACTTTTTTTCCTATTTAGAGCGAAACATGGCCCACAATGACGAGGCCGGTGATTCGGGCAGCAAGAAATTCTAGGAGCTATCCCAGGAGAAGGAGGAACAACCTCACCACTATGAGGACGCCGCGGAAGACACCGATCCTGATTACACAACCCCGAGTGGTGTCGGGGATGACACCACTGATGGTGCCGCCGAGGATGCCACCACTGATGATGGTGGCGCACACACAGATGGCAGCCAACCGAAGAAGCAAAGGAAGGACCGGCGCCCGAATGCGCACCGCACCCTCAAGGAGGAATTCACTCAAGTGGACTCCGACGGGAATCCAACGGAGCCCAAACATATAGTCAAGGGGTACTCGCTTTAGCTCGGGTGCATTCTCCGGAGCACTGTCTCGATCAACACCGAGAACCTTAGGCATAAGGACCGAGGGAATTTGCGCAACCTCCTCTTCACGAAGCTACACGAACGATACAAGTTCCCCGCCGAATTTGAAAACACACGCCTCTCAGGGAATAAAGTGAACAGTGCCGCCCTCACGAAGATGAGCACGGCCCGGTCTACTTGGAAAAGCGCGGTGAAGAGAATGATTGATAAAGGTGATAGTTATGAGAAGATCAAGGCGAAATATCCTTTGATGAGCGAAGATGAGTACGAGGAGTTCAAGATCAAGTGCGAGAGAAGTGCAACCTCCAAATCAAGTCAGTGGGGGAAAGAAATGCGGGAGTTGAACTTAGGGGAAAACAAACTCGGTCCCGGCGGTTACAGAGTGGCGGAGCCTATATGGGACAAGGAGGACGCGGAGCGTGCCGAGCAAGGCCTACCGCCCCGCTTCGAGAAATACAGCGGTGACAAGAAGACCAGGAACTATGTCAGGGCCTGGTACAAGGAGGACCCGATAACAAAGGAGCTTACCACGGATCCGAAGACCAGGGCGCTTGAGCTTCTTTTGGTAAGGAATACACCCCCGCGTAATTATCTCCATATGGTTGCACTCTAATTAATCCCCAATATTTCTAAATGGTTCACGTTCCTTTCGCAGGACACTGAAAGCAGTAGCGCGGGGTCGTCTAAGAGCTCCCCTTTCGACACCCCTTTAAATAGGGCGTTGAACATAATGAAAAACAAGGATAAGCTCACTAAGCCGACATCAGCTGGTCATGTGGCCGGCAAAGGCTTGTCCACAAAATGGGGGTCATACTATACCGCTGGTGTGCGGAAGGAGAAAAAGACCAGCTCGGAAAGCCAGACGCGCGAGGTTGAAGAACTCAAGGCACAAGTGGCGCAGATTCTAGAGCTTGTCCAAGAGCAAGTGCAACAACAACTTGGAACGGCGCTCAACGCCATGGTGCCTACGTTGATTCATGGGCTGGCGCGTGGATTGCGGGCGGCCAACATGGGCCTCCCCTGATTCCCAGCTTCACGGCCAGCAACTCGCACAGCGCGCAGGCGGTGCCATTGGTGTCTCCGGCGGCGGCGCCATTGGTGTCTCCGGTGGAGGCGTTATTCGTGTCTCCGGCGCCGGCATGGGCATTGGAGCTTAATGCACCCGGGTGTACGCCGGCCGGCACCTCGCCAGCAAGCGCCCCCTCCATCAGTTGCATGCCCGCCGTTGGCGGTGCCTCGACATTAGCCGAGCTCGACGGCATCACAGTAACCAAGCCTCTCGGCCGATGACTTCATCTCCTTGCCTTTGACTTGGCATCCCTGACGCCCTGTACATGTTTTCGCAGGGCACCGCGGACGTTCCTTGCACTCTTCTGCATTTCGTGGGCGCTGAGTTGGTCGATGTCGCCAAGGGCAGAATCATTCAACCGGGCAACCCCATGTTCCACGGTAATCCGATGCCACCCACAATGTATAGGGTTGAAGTGGTTCGGGTGCTGCCAGGCTGCGACGAGCTGTTACCTCCAATTTGACCCACTAGGGCCAACGAAGAAGATGAGATGACCCTCAGCACCTGCGTAAACTAGCCCCTGCTTTGGCCGAAGAGCCAGATTCGTTTGGGGGCGGGGGACACCACCCCACAGACAAGACCGCCAGTCGTGCCGGCGCCAAGCCATGGCAAGAACACCGCAATGCTACCGGACCTACCGGACATCCCTATGGCACAGGATCCGGACAGCCCTATGGCACAGGATCCGGACGGCGACGACAACGACGACGGTACATTTACCAAAGTTGATAAGTACTTTGCCGAACATGGGTACGCTGACGAGTTCTGCGGGCCTCTTTCTCAAGAACCAACCAAGACGACCGCGATCTAGCTGGTACGGCGGAGAAATCCAATTGCAACAGGCGTCGTCTGGCGTTCAGTTCTCAGGACACGCCTCCAGCTCCCGCCTTCACCGAGCCTCAGCTGAGGTGCGAAATATTATCAGCCCCAACACGCTCAAGAAGGCGGTCTGTGAGCAGAACTCGGTCCCATTACAGGAGATCAAGAAGAAGGGACGGAAACGAAAGACTAACAAGGGCGCCGGTGCGAGCCAGCCGGCACTGAGTTCGATCCGTGCTCAGGACGGGCCACCTTCACCTAAGGATATCTCGAGGAGGGTGCATGTTGCGGGTTGGGCGATGCTACCGCCAAATATGCTGAATGCTGCAACCGGTGCTATGCGGAGTCTGCACGACAGTGTTCTTTCTTTGGAGAAGCGGCGTCTCAGAGAGAAGGATGTGGCATACCCGGTTTTCGTGGCCAAGGTGCCAGAGGGCAAGGGCTTTGTGGATGGCGACATCGGGGGTACGATCGTCCTGCGGTTTGATGACATCTTTGCTATGTTTAACCTTCATCCGCTGCACTACACCTTCGTTCGGCTGTTTTCGCTAAGTATGGAGATGCGGATCATTAGAGACAAGACCCCGGACATCGTGATAGTCGACCCCTTCTACATGCGTGCCAAGCACTTGAGCAGCACTGGGGACCGCCAAGTTGCGAGTTCACACCTCGAAGGCGTCATTCTGGCAAACCCAGATAAGGATAACTTCCTTGTGGCTTACTTTCACGAGTAAGTCATCCCTTAACCGCCCCGTAACATATGATTTCTTAGATTTCGATCGTTTTTTTCCTAACATTCCGTGTTCTGTGCAGTGACACACATTGCACACTCATCCTCTTAAGCCCGAAATATTCCATGGCCACGTATTTAGACCCGAACCGTAACTCCAAGATAGACTACACAAATGCCAAGCAAGTTCTTGATGATGTTCTCCCCGCCTACGCCAAATTTGGAGGCACCTTCACCAGGGCAGTTCGTAAGTACGGCAAGCACATGTTCTCGCACAATATGAAGTTCTGCTGCGTCAAGCAGCCGCCTGGCGGTCAGAAGGATGCCTACTACGCCCTCCATCACATGCGGGCGATCGTAAGGGACCATCATCAACTTCTGCTACCAGATAATCTCAAAGATTGGGCCGCGAGCTTGTCGGCAGTCCAGGACGCGGACCTCGGACAAGAATTCTTTCGCATCCAGTCGGAGTTTGCGGACATCATCCATCAAGATGTCCTTCATTCCTCGGGGCAGTTCTTCCTCAGATATCAACCGTCCAACAGTGAGATAGATGAAATGCTACAAATGCAGGGTGACAACGACCGCGATTTCATGACCATCACGATAGACGGAGGCTTCATCCACGTTCCTGTCCGATGAGTCGAGTCGAAAGTAGTGATGTGTATTTCTGAAACATTGATTGGCTCATGTTGTAATTATACTTTAATGAATTCGTATGTCTCTTTGGTTTGGACAGTCGTTCAACTTAGATGTAATAGATGCTATTTATTAGTAGGACCATGAATCGTGCTATTAATGTCTTACTTTTCTCTTCCGATCCTTTTGTTGCATACTTACATATTGCTTATGTATTGTCTGTTGTTTGGCTTGTGCATAGAGATGCCGTCGTATGTCGTGTACAAGGGTAAGGTTCCTGGAGTCTACGACAACTGGGAGGAGTGTCGGAGACAGGTTCACCGTTTCAGCGGTAATAGTTACAAAGGGTACACCACTAGGGCGGAGGCCGAATCTAGATACGCCCACTATCTAGCGGGAGAGAGGAGGGAGCATTGGAGGAACCGGATGAAGACCAGTTTGATAGGATGATGCTCATCGTGATGACCACAGCTCTTTTCTATGTGATGGTAGTTTAGATGATCGATATCGACTTGTAATGTGAACACAAACTCGATACTCGCGGTCTTGAGACTTGTAATGTTTTATCTTTGTTCGGTCTTTTGAATTTGGAGACTAATATGATGAATTGTATTCAGAGACTAATCTTCTATTGTATTCGATGAATCTGATGTTGCTGTTCGCTGCTGTCTATATTCTGTCTAATAATATATTTTATATTCTGTCTAATAATATATTTTGTAACCTACGAAAAAATCAGGAAAGGAAAAAAACCAAATATTCATACTAATGGCGCATCACCACCAGGTGCGCCATTAGTATGCCAAAGGATACTAATGGCGCATCAACAGAGAATGCACCATTAGTATGACAAAGCCATGCTTACGTATGGCCCCCCGGGAGGCACACTAATGGCGCATGCTGTTACATACTAATGGCGCACTAGTTGGTGCGCCATTAGTATACCAGATACTAATGGCGCACCAGTGGTGCGCCATTAGTAAGTTATACTAGTGGCGTGCTACTAATGGCGCACTGGTAATGCGCCATTAGTAGGCAAAACCAGTGCGCCATTAGTAGGCCTTTTCCTAGTAGTGCATGTCAGTGACGCAACTGGACCGGCAGTTAAGTCAGTGCAGCTCAGTCCATATCTTACGTAGGTGTGCCATTGCTCGCTATAAATACTGCGCCTCCCACGACATCGCTATCTCCTCCCCCTCACGTTCACATTCATCACTATCTCCTTCCCCTTCCTCTCACGTCTACCACCATGGCATCGTCCCTCCCAAGCCCTAGGAGCCCCTCGCTGCACCACGCGGACGGTCATGCGTCGCCGTTCCGTTCCTCGCCACCACTAGTCGAGGAGGACGCGTCAGTGTTCCACTCCTCGCCTCGCTGCTACGTGACGCATCGCCGTTCCATTCCTCGCCGCCACTAGTCGAGGAGGACACGTCGGTGTTCCGCTCCTCGCCGTGACGCGACGCGTCGTCGTTCCATTCCTCGCCGCCAGTAGTCGAGGAGGACGCGTCGGTGTTCCGCTCCTCGCCACAACACATTGAGGTGGACGCGTCTGCATTCCCAATCTCGCCAGCACACGCGCCGAAGGACACGGTGGCTCCCCGCTACGACGAGAACGCCGCGCCGCCCGCCGAGCCCCCCCAGCCTTGAGGAGCTTTGGAAAGAAATGGATGTCGCCTTGTGGGAGGCTTTTCCTCCAGCAGAGCGCGCCAAAATAGAGGCGGAGAAGAAAGCCGAGGAAGAGAAGAGCACCGCAGAACAAGCTGCCTGGGAGGCCTATGTCGCGTACGAGAGAGTCAAGCAATTGGCTCTTTGGTAGAAGGCTCGTGCGAGGGCCGTGAGGGTGGCGGAGGACGCCCGTGCCGACGCCTGAGTGCAGTCGGGCCCAAGCGCATCATCTACGCTTGGCGGTACGTGGACCGGGTGCACGCTTCCAGCAAGGAGGAGTACCTGTTGGCACCGGATCACCACACCGGTGGGATCGCGCTCGCCCGCCGGCAAACCGCCAATCAGTACCTCGCGAGTTGCGAGGCTGAGGAAGAGGCGTTGTGTCGGCGCGCTAGGAAACGGCCGCGCACCAGGGCACTCGTGGCGCGCCGCAAGCGCTCCTGCGAGCGTCGTGGCTTTTAGGAGGAGTATAATTTTTGTTTCGTAAGGCGGTCTCATTAGTTTTGGTACGCAAATGATAAATCCCGAACGTTCAGGAATTTTTAGCGTCCTTTATTAAGTATGTAAAAGGGAAAGTTTGGAAACCTTGTGTATTCGTACGCATTTTGCAAGTACGTGCATATAGCACAAACTTTACTATATACTATCGCACTACACATCTCTCTCGATATATGCTTGCAGACTGTGCTACTCCCTTCGTCCAGGTCAATAAGTCATCTTCGGTTGTGCACCGTGACCAAGAAGGAGGGAAGACTTATACAACTAGACAGAGGGAGTACTACTATTACTTATGTACGTGCAAATGCACGTTTTAACATTACGATGCGGTTTTTGTAAAAGTAGAAAAACAGCACTAGTCAGGCTTGTGAAAGGATTCAATGCAAAAGAAATGCAAAAATGCTCGTTTGATTGTTTACTTTTAGCTTCCTTCTTTGTGGTTATTTCTCTATCATACTTTGTACGGAGTATCTCACTGGTTGGAAAGGCATGCAAATTCCCAAACCGCATCCTACACCCTGTATCTCACTGGTTGCCAGCATTGATGTTGTCGGCCATGTCGAGGATGAGGTTGCCGAGGTCGGGGAAGAAGTCGTCGTTCGCGAAGTCGTCGTTGCCAGCAGTCGCGTGAGTGCGCTCCCCAAAAACCTGATCGCCCCTCTCCCGTACAGGATCACGAGATGCGGGGTTCCGGAGGCCTGCTGTCCCTTCTCCCGATGCACACCGAAAGGAGGGATGGAGAAGACTTGCTTGGCGGTGCAATGTTATGGAACGGTGGAGAGAAACTATATAGTGCGGGCCGGGTAGGTCGTGGGAGTATAGCTCTGTCCTCGGCTCGGCTCAATCCCATAACCCGCGGCGCGTAGTGACGAGGCGTGGCGTGGCGAGGCGAGCGAGGAGGAGGAGCGCGCGTGTAGGTCTCCTCTTCTCATGCTCATACAAGTGGTAGAAGAGCTCGCCTTATAAAGGCCTAATAGCAAAATTCCAACATCGACCAGGCCGTCCATGAAACGGGAGTGGTCGTAGGGGACGTTGCACCAGTTGAATATATGAGCAAGTTACTACGAGATTTAATCCGAATAAGCACAAAATAAATCATGATGGCTATAACAGAGATGAAACTAATCATGTTGACTAGCATAGTAGTAGGATACAGAGTAGAAACATGAATTCTACCACGATTTCGAACAGGAAGGACATAAACACATACGGTGCAACGGGAGCAGCACCGTTGGCGTTGAGGTTGTCGCCCATGTCCAAAGACCACGTAGACACGGTCTTTAAGCACGGTTCGTAGTCGTTCCACGCTCGAGCATTGATGTTTGTAACTATTCTAGATTAGAATATACTACTCCTCCGGTGCTAGTAGTAGAGAGGAGTCCTACTCTACTACTCTACTCAAGCAAGTTAGGGCATAGCATTGTAGGGAGTACCAGTACTGTGATCACTCAAGCAAGTTGTCTGGCATCTACATGACCCTACGCCGCTGGTATGTGTCTCGTAAGTCAAGGGGCGTGTTGTAGTCATCATCACCTGTGCACTTCCCGCAGCACATATTCGCTTCTCCATATTTGTCCGCACATAATCTCGTCCAATCTTCCATCCCCACTAAGGAGCCTCCCCCCTCGTCTGAAACCAAAGCACTAACAATGGCAGAACCGAGCAGCGTCCGCCGAAAGAGTGGCTGGAATTCGCTCCCACAGAGGTAATTAAGCTCATTGTTTCGCGTGTGAACAATCTCACTACCATACTGCTCGCCGCGTGCTCGTCGGGGTTGTACCTTTTACTCAAAGCCCTTAGGCCTGAGCTTTTTAAGCCAGCTCCTTGCTTGTTGATGCCGCCTGATCTTCATAAACGGCGTGTCACGCAGCATAACGATCATAGGGTGGCGAGCATCGACCCCCTTGACTGCGATCCGATCCCCGTCAGCCTCAACTACATTAATGTTATGTACTGGGTCGGCATGAACACGTCTTGGATGGTGCTCGTCGACGGTCGCGGCAGCTGGATGCTCGTGGAGGTCTACACCCGGCGATTGATCCCCCTTCCTTCGATTAACACTGCACTGCTTTGGCACTGCGGCCCAGAATACTCGGAATCTTACAGTAGCCAACATGATACCAAGTTTGATTTGCTCAAGGTTGTAATCTGCCAAGTGCCCACAAGATCTGCGAATTATAAAGACTTTAGGCTAATTGCGTTCTTTAACCGCGGTCTCGCATATCTGACAGGTCACTGCGGTAAGTGGATAAATGTGCACGTCCATCGCAGGATCATACATCCTCCATGGTTCTATGATGCCACTGAACACAAGGGCTTCATTTACGCTGTCGACTCCTATGGCTGGACGTATTGCTAGCCTACTCTAGTCATCACTACAAACGGCTGTTACAACAGTATGTTACTTTCCTATGATATCATGATGGCTTGCTTATATTACTGTCAACATTTGCTGAAAAAATATTCATGCTCATAACATGTTGTTCTTAAGATTAACTAGACCAAGAGCCCTTTTTTATTTGACTCCAACTTGATATGATGTTGTAGGCCGCCTGGTGTCCCTACCCTTCCTAATCCCAGAACCTTTTGAAGAAAAGCGGCATGACAGTTGCAGGTGGTACCTGGCTCGATTAGACGACGACGAAAGATTGATGATAGTTCGCACGTACCGAATGTGTTGTTTCACGGAATACAATCACAGCCACTGCAAGGTCTTTGAGCAGGATCCCAGCTTCTCTGGGCCTTCAGGAATTTTTGACTGGAGGCTGGTAAGTAGCCTTGGTACATGCCCTCTGTTTGTCGGACTGAATTATCCGATTGAACAGGAGAGAACCGACGACAAGGATCATGATGGCAGCGCAGTTTCATTCATCAGGCAAAAAGGTGTGTACACAGCGTACCATGCATCTCTGCATGCACCATACTCTGATATGTGCCACCACACTCTGCAGCCCAAAGTAGGAGAGAGGGTCGCAAGTATCATACTTCGACCTGCTGGCTGGAGTTTCCCCCGTCAAGCACCCATCTGGTTCAAGCCGTCAGCCAATCTCCACAGCTTAATAAATAGTAACGTCTAACTGAGCCAGTTAGTTAGATGCGTACACTTGGTGTAGTAGGATCTGTATTTAGTTTGATGCATACACTTGTTCTTTTTTGGTAGCCCTTTTGTAATGATGGCTGATGTTTCGTTTGGAAGAGAGAGCTGCGTCTTCACTCTTCTGGCCTGCTTACTGCTTCTGTTGCACCCCAGCCTGGTTGTTGCTACTGTTTTCAATGTACAATCAGTAGTATATTTTGTCTGTCGGTTGAATAAATGTGTTGTTAGAATGACAAACACAATGGTTTGGAAGTCGTTGCACGGTTCGATCCTTTTGTGCCCCGTACCGTACGTAGCGCATACTATTTATCATACGGAACACATTTTTTTTGAAACTCGGAACACATTTTCCTCTTGTTGATAAGATGCAACCCACTGATGAAGGCCCAATAGAGAAGCCCATAATTAACTGGAAGGGAGGCTCTCACATGAATCCGGTCCAGGTACATGCTCATGGTCCCCTAAACATAAATAAGTAAATAAATAAAGCTAAATGCTCATGCACCAGTTCTTTGGGAAAATAGGTAGCCCAGTATTTCTTTTTGAAGAATACCCAAGCTAGGCCTATTTGTTTTCTCCGAATTACTAGGCTGCAAATCTTTCAAGACAAGGAGGGATGCATTCCAGCCTGGCTTAAGAGTATGGTCAATGTCTGTTAAAAGTAATATCAAAAGGGGTTGAAAATTCCAAAAAAATTATAGCAAATGGGATATAAGTTTCTTTTTTTGTTTTTGTTCTTCACTGATATCTTATACGTATTTCATTGGATTTAACATTACATAGTACTAATTTATTTTTAAGTTTGTTTTAGTATGGCTATTAATTTTTGGATTAAGAATATTTCGTTCCCCAGCAAAAATTTGTGAATTTTCAAAATTTCCAACATATTTAGTTAATTTTTTGACCCTGGTACTGACCAGAAAATGGCCAGCAATTCTAAAAATGGAAACGGGCTGCAATAAATTCCATATGAATTATAAATGAGTAAAAATTATAAAAATAATAGAAAATGGGCTGTACACGCCACAGATTTCGAGGTTGACTTGTTTACGCAAGGCTTTGTCAGTGAACACACGATTCTAGCAGCAGTTAGTGTTGGATGTCCATCCAATGGCCGACGTGCTTCTTCAATCTCTGATCTTCCTGCTCCAGCCACCTAAACTAGCGCCGGCGGGACTGCCTGCTCCCTCCTCTTGTGGCCCACTGTGATGCCGCGTAGGCTTCCCCGGCCCACCCTACTCCCTCCGCTGGCCTGGCCGCACGCAATCAACTGCCTCCTTATTACGCGAAAAAAATGATTCCTCCCACTGACATCTGTGGCGCACCTGTTGGGAGGCTGACCTGTGGGCCTACTAAGTTGACACGTACGCATGGCTTGTCAACTTAGTCAACAAATGATTCTAGCAGCAGTAACCGTTGGATTTGAATCGAACGGTCCTGCTGCTTCTTCAACCGCTGCTCTTCTTGCACCAGCCGCCCAAACCAGCGCCGGGGAGACAGCCTGCTCCTGCCTCCAGTTGCCGGCTGTGCTGCTGATGAGGCCTCATCGCCCCCTACTACTCCCACCGCTAGCCAGGCCCTGCGGCGACGGTAGCCTCACACCGCAGCCGAACCAGTGAACCCTCGTACTCCTCTCCGCGTGGGCATCCACTGTCGCGTCTTCCCCGGCTCTGCGTCGTCCCCTTCCTAGGCCTCGCCGTCGTCCATCGCCTTGGTATCTCGGCGTGCCGTGGTCAACATGGTCAACGACATTCCATCGGAAGAGTACTGTACGTGGAGAGGCTGACAGCTGGGTCCACTGCCACAGCCCAGTTTTTTTGTGATTTGCCAAGTAAGTCGCTTTGTCAGGCCTGTTGGGCTGCAAATCTTTCAAGACGCAGAGAGCTTTCATTCGGCTGGCCAAGAAAATGGCCCATCAGTAATGAGAAATGGGATGTACATTTTTAAAACACATCAAACCGGCAATTAGTTTCAAATATATTTTTTTCATTTCGAGATTTGAAATTACATTAATTTTTATGCATGGAGAATTTGCTGGATTTTATATTCATATACATTTATTTTTTAAATCAGTTTAAATGTGAGTCGAAATTTCGGGATTAAAAACAGTTCGGACCGCACCGAAATATGCAAAATTTCGTATAATTTTTTAATCGTGGCCACAATATGGGCTGTAGTGCTAACAAAAAGAATATGGGCTCCAAAAAAACCTTAATAATTAGAAAATCGGCTGTAAATTATTAGAAATAATGGCAGATGGGCTGTATGTTGTTTTCCACAGATTTGAGGCTTTCCTAAGAAAAGGTTGACGCACAAGCAGTGACTGTTGGATGGCCATCAAACAGGCGCCGGCAGGACTGCCTGCTCCCTGCTCCCCGCGGCCGGCTCTCCTGCCGCGCAGGCCTCACCGCCCCACCGTACTCCCATCGCTGTCCTAGCCATCCCTCTACTCACCCACACCTGCTATTATTCTCCAGTGACGGCACACGAACCAGTCAACCCTCGTACAGTTGTACTCCCCTCCGCGTGGGAAAGAACTGCCGAGTCTTCCATGCCTCCGTGTCGTTCCCTTCCTAGGCCTCGCCATCGTCCACCCCCCTGGTGCTCTCGGCGCGGCCTGGTCAACGTGGTCAACGACCGACATGCATCTGAAGTGGACTTTACATGGAGAGGCTGACAGCTGGGTCCATGACCGCACACAAGGAAATGCCTCCTTATTACGCGCAAAACAATGATTGCTCCACCTGACATTAGGGACCCACCAAAAGGGCCACTGTATTTCAAAAAAAAAATGTTACCGCCGCTGACAGCTCGGACCCACCAGCTATATCTTTGCATGCAAGGAAGTGCCTCCTTATTACGCACAAAAAAATGAATACTCCCCCTGTTAGCTGGGACCCAGTATAGTGGCAGGCTGACTTGTGGGCCTACTAAGTTGAAGGGGACGGAGGGCTTTGTGAACTTAGTCAATATGCACGATTCTAGCTCCAGTGACCGTACGATGTCCATCCAACGGCCGTAGTGCTTCTTCAACCTCTGGTCTTCTTGCTCCAGCCGCCCAAACCAGCGCCGGTCGTGCCTCGTGCTCCTGCATCCAATGGCCGGGTTCAGTTAACATCCATCGATCGATCACTCGGGTTCAGTAACGCGTAGCCAGCAGTGCAATCGCTCGGGTTCAGTTAGAGCCCAACGCCTCGCTCGGGTTCAGATAGAGCCAATGCCTCGCACACACGTGCGTACGTGTACGAGAGAAATGCGCATCGCTCGGCCCCCGAGCTCCCACCGTAACCGGGAACTTCCCGAAATTTTCCTCCCCCTCGCGTCTACCACGGTTTTTTCCATCATGGACGGCCCAAAGAATGTCATGCATCTGCGTCTTCGGCACGCCCAAGACGAAAAGCCCATTTTCTGTCATGATTTTTTGCAACAGAAGTAGGAGCCCACCACATCTATGATGATACCGGGTTTTGTCACAATTATCGTCATAGAAGTGTAATATGTATGACAGAAAAAAAATTCGTTCGGCCCAAAATGTCACGGATGTGTATTTTTTTTCTAGTGAGGGGTCCATAGTTAGTAGCTAGATGGCTTCTTCTCTCTTTTTGGATCTCAATACAATGTTCTCCCCCTCTCTTGTGTAGATCTATTCGATGTAATCTTCTTTTTGCGGTGTGTTTCTTGAGACCGATGAATTTTGGGTTTATGATCAAGTCTATCTATGAATAATATTTGAATATTCTCTGAATTCTTTTTGTATGATTGGTTATCTTTGCAAGTCTCTTCGAATTATCAGTTTGGTTTGGCCTACTAGATTGGTTTTTCTTGCCATGGGAGAAGTGCATAGCTTTGGGTTCGATCTTGCGGTGTCCTTTCTCAGTGACCGAAGGGGCAGCAAGGCACGAATTGTATTGTTGCCATCGAGGATAACAAGATGGGGTTTTTATCATATTGCATGAAACTATCCCTCTACATCATGTCATCTTGCTTAAGGCATTACTCTGTTTTTAACTTAATACACTAGATGCATGCTGGATAGCGGTCCATGAGTGGAGTAATAGTAGTAGATGTAACCAGGAGTCGATCTACTTGTCTCGGACGTGGTGCCTATATATATGATCATAACTAGATATTCTCATAACTATGCTCAATTATGTCAATTGCTCAACAGTAATTTGTTCACCCGCCGTAGAATACTTATGCTCTTGAGAGAAGCCACTACTGAAACCTATGGCCCCCGTGTCTCTTTCTCATCATATCAATCTCCATCACTTTATTATTGCTTTGCTTTTACTTTGCTTTTCCTTTTTACTTTGAATCTCTATAACAAAAATACCAAAAATATTATTTATCATCTCTATCAGATCTCACTTTCGTAAGTGACCGTGAAGGGATTGACAACCCCTAAGCGCGTTGGTTGCGTTGAGCTATTGTTTTTGTGTAGGTACGAGGGACTCACGCGTAGCCTCCTACTGGATTGACACCTTGGTTCTCAAAAACTGAGGGAAATACTTACACTACTTTGCTGCATCATCCTCTCCTCTTCGGGGAAATCCAACGCAGTGCTCAAGAGGTAGCAAGAAGAATTTCTGGCGCCGTTGACGTGGAGTCTGCGCAAAAGTCAGCATACCTAGTACCCATCACAATCCCTATCTCCCGCATTACATTATTTGCCATTTGCCTCTCGTTTTCCTCTCCCCCACTTCACCCTCGCCGTTTTATTCGCCCTCTCTCTCTATCCTCCCTCTCTCTCTCTCTATTTGCCTGTTTGCTTTTTGTTTGCTCATGTGTTAGTTTGCTAGCTTGTTGTTATGTCAAGTCCTTTACCTTCTGCCTCTATGTCTGAAATTGGGGAAATTATTGTCGATATGGACAATAATAATATCATGAAAAGTTTTGATGCTCCTACTAAAGAACCTACCATCTTTCATACAAAAAAATTCCGTGTTGGTAGTGGTAATATTATTGGAAAAGGAGTTATTCAAGATTTCTTTACTTGTGCCGGTGCTTTACCTTCTATGGGTAGTTCTATCCTTCACAGAACTAGTAGTCTTGCAGACGCTATTGCCATGCTTGTAGTTGAACTTGAAAGACAATTCATGCACATGGATCCGTCCATACAAAGGATTTTTCTGGAATTTTCTAATATTGACCATTCTTTTGCTAAGCGTGTCGCTACTATCTTTTTGGATCATGAGTTTAGATTCATAATAAAAGAAGCCAAAGAAATCTTTTGCGCATTATAGGGTGGACGCTTGCCATCCTCCCATAGAAGCTATCCTCTTTGATCAAGAAGAAATAATGCATTTTCAATCTCTAGACTATGTTGGTTTCAATGAAAATCTTAGAAAAAGGGTTCCTACCAATGTTTTAGTTGATAGAATTTATGAACTTAATGATGATTTGGCTATTAGAAATAATGAACTAGGATATTCTGTTGAATATAGGATCACAAAGTTCTGTCAAAAGAATGCTTATAATGATGAATTGGTTGTGCATTATGAAGGACCAAAGGAGGAACCTATACCTCCCAAGGTTGATCTTGGGGACTTTTGTCCCGTTAAATTTAGCCCTTTTGATTACTTTTGCTTGCCTCAAAGAAAACTTGCTGCCGAACGTAGAGAATATGAAATGAGTTTTAATAACCTATCTTACTATTATGGCAATACCTAGATCTATTCTTGCTTGTTATGCCTAGCTAGGGGCGTTAAACGATAGCGCTTGTTTGGAGGCAACCCAATTTTATTCTTATTCCTTGCTTTTTGCTTCTGTTTAGTAATACGTAAATTATCTAGCCTCTGTTTTTGTTGTTTTTTTTTGTGTTTAATTAGTGTTTGTGCCAAGTAGAACACTTGGGGAAAGTCTTGTTGAACTTGCTGTAAAAAACAGAAACTTTAGCGCTCGCGAGAACTGCTGTCATTTTTAGTTGGAGAGTGATATTTAGTTAATTCTTTTTGCAGATAATTAATACATAAATTACTCACGTCCAGCAATTTATTTTAGAATTTTTGGGGTTCCAGATCTTGCGCTAGCTACAGATTACTACAGACTGTTCTGTTTTTGACAGATTCTGTTTTTCGTGTGTTGTTTGCTTATTTTGATGAATCTATGGCTAGTAAAATAGTTTATAATACATAGAGAAGTTGAAATACAGTAGTTTAAACACCAATATAAATAAAGAATGAGTTCATTACAGTACCTTTAAGTGGTCTTTTGTTTTCTTTCGCTAACGGAGCTCACGAGATTTTCTATTTTAAGTTTTGTGTTGTGAAGTTTTCAAGTTTTGGGTAAAGATTTGATGGATTATGGAACAAGGAGTGGCAATATCCTAAGGTTGGGGATGCCCATGGCACCCCCAAGATAATCTAAGGACACCTGAAAGCCAAAGCTTGGGGATGCCCCGGAAGGCATCCCCTCTTTCGTCTACTTCTATCGGTAACTTTACTTGGAGCTATATTTTTATTCACCACATAATATGTGTTTTGCTTGGAGTGTCTTTTATGATTTGAGTCTTTGCTTGTTAGTCTACCACAATCATCCTTGCTGTACACACCTTTTGAGAGATCCATACATGATTTGGAATTTGATAGAATACTCTATGTGCTTCACTTATATCTTTTGAGCTTTATAGTTTTGCACTAGTGCTTCACTTATATCTTTTAGAGCACGGTGGTGGATTTGTTTTATAGAAACTATTGATCTCTCATGCTTCACTTAGATTATTTTGAGAGTCTTAATAGCATGCTAATTTGCATAAAATCCTAATATGCTTGGTATGCAAGATTGATAATAAAACTTTCTTATGAGTGTGTTGAATACTAAGAAAAGTTTGATGCTTGATGATTGTTTTGAGATATGGAGGTAATAATATCAAAGTCATGCTAGTTGAGTAGTTGTGAAATTGAGAAATACTTGTGTTGAAGTCTGCAAGTACCATTGCATGCATGTATGGTAACCATTATGCAACAAATTTGAAACATGAGGTGTTATTTGATTGTCTTCCTTATGAGTGGCGGTCGGGGACGAGCGATGGTCTTTTCCTACCAGTCTATCCCCCTAGGAGCATGCGCATAGTGCCGAGGTTTTTGATGACTTGTACATTTTTGCAATAAGTATATGAGTTCTTTATGACTAATCTTGAGTCCATGGATTATACGCACTCTCACCCTTCCATCCTTGCTAGCCTCTTCGGTACCGTGCATTGCCCTTTCTCACATTGAGAGTTGGCGCAAACTTCGCAGGTGCATCCAAACCCCGTGATATGATACGCACTTTCACACATAAACCTCCTTATATATTCCTCAAAACAGCCACCATACCTACCTATTGTGGCATTTCCATAGCCATTCCGAGATATATTGCCATGCAACTTTCCATCATTTCGTTCATCATGACACATTCATCGTTGTCATATTGCTTAGCATGATCATGTAGTTGACATAGTATTTGTGGCAAAGCCACCGTTCATAATTCTTTCATACATGTCACTCTTGGTTCATTGCATATCCCGGTACACCGCCGGAGGCATTCATATAGAGTCATCTTTGTTCTAGTATCGAGTTGTAATCATTGAGTTGTAAATAAATAGAAGTGTGATGATCATCATTATTAGAGCATTGTCCGAAGTGAGGAACAAAAAAAAGAGAAAGGCCATAAAAAAGAGAAGGCCCAAAAAAAGAGAAAGGCCATAAAAAAGAAAAGGCCCAAAAAAATGAGAGAAAAAGAGAGAAGGGACAATGTTACTATCCTTTTACCACACTTGTGCTTCAAAGTAGGACCATGATCTTCATAGTAGAGAGTCTCTCATGCTATCACTTTCATATACTAGTGGGAATTTTTCATTATAGAACTTGGCTTGTATATTCCAACAATGGGCCTCCTCAAGTGCCCTAGGTCTTCGTGAGCAAGCAAGTTGGATGCACACCCACTAGTTTCTTTTGTTGAGCTTCCATACATTTATAGCTCTAGTGCATCCGTTGCATGGCAATCCCTACTCCTTGCATTAACATCAATCGGTGGGCATCTCCATAGTCCATTGATTAGCCTCGTTGATGTGAGACTTTCTCCTTTTTTGTCTTCTCCACATAACCCCCCTCATTATATTCTATTCCACCCATAGTGCTATGTCCATGGCTCGCGCTCATATATTGCGTGAAAGTTTATAGGTTTGAGATTACTAAAGTATGAAACAATTGCTTGGCTTGTCATCGGGGTTGTGCATGATGAGAGCATTCTTATGTGACGAAAATGAAACATGACTAAACTATATGATCTTGTAGGGATGAACTTTCTTTGGCCATGTTATTTTGAGAAGACATAATTGCTTAGTTAGTATGCTTGAAGTATTATCATTTTTATGTCAATATGAACTTTTGTCTTGAACTTTCAGATCTGAATATTCAAACCACAATTAAGAAGAATTACATTAAAATTATACCAAGTAGCACACCGCATCAAAAATTCTCTTTTTATCATTTACCTACTCGAGGACGATTGGGAATTAAGCTTGGAGATGCTTGATACGTCTCCAACGTATCTATAATTTTTGATTGCTCCATGCTATATTATCTACTGTTTTGGACTATATTGGGCTTTATTTTCCACTTTTATATTATTTTTGGGACTAACCTATTAACCGGAGGCCCAGCCCAGAATTTCTGTTTTTTGCCTATTTCAGTGTTTCAGAGAAACAAAATATCAAACGGAGTCGAAACGGAATGAAACCTTCAGAAACGTGATTTTCTCATCAGATATGATCCAGGAGACTTGGACCATCCGTCAAGAAAGCCACGAGGTAGCCACGAGGGTGTAGGGCGCGCCCTCTACCTCGTGGGCTCCTCGAAGCTCCACCGACTTACTTTTTCCTCCTATATATACCTACGTACCCCCAAACGCTCGGGGACGGAGCCAAAAACCTAATTCCACCGCCGCAACTTTCTGTATCCATGAGATCCCATCTTGGGGCCTGTTCCGGAGCTCCGCCGGAGGGGGCATCGATCACGGAGGGCTTCTACATCATCATCCAAGCCCCTCCGATGAAGTGTGAGTAGTTTACTTCAGACCTATGGGTGCATAGTTATTAGCTAGATGGCTTATTCTCTCTTTTTGGATCTCAATACAATGTTCTCCCCCTCACTTGTGGAGATCTATTCGATGTAATCTTCTTTTTGCGGTGCGATTGTTGAGACCGATGAATTGTGGGTTTATGATCAAGTCTATCTATGAATAATATTTGCATCTTCTCTGAATTCTTTTTTGTATGATTGGTTATCTTTGCAAGTCTCTTCGCATTATCAGTTTGGTTTGGCCTACTAGATTGGTTTTTCTTGCCATGGGAGAAGTGCTTAGCTTTGGGTTCGATCTTGCGGTGTCCTTTCCCAGTGACAGAAGGGGCAGCAAGGCACGTATTGTATTGTTGCCATCGAGGATAACAAGATGGGGTTTTTATCATATTGCATGAAACTATCCCTCTACATCATGTCATCTTGCTTAAGGCGTTACTCTAATTTTAATTTAATACTCTAGATGCATGCTCGATAGCGATCGATGAGTAGTAGATTGTCACATCCCTAGTTCTGGTATGACCTAGACTAGCTAGTCATTTGTGCATCATGTTTAAAATTCCATTTAATTTTGAAATGAGGATTGGTGGAACCCTCAGAATCATTTTTTGAAATAACCCCAAATAAAAATTGCTCCAAAAAGGTCCAAGAAAATGTTCATGTTGCCCTCTGAAAATATTGGACAGAGATAAAAATCAAACCAATATTTTTAGGAGCTCATAATTATTTATTTTGGCCATTTGGAATTAATGCACAAATATTTGCATTGGAAATATATTAGTTATATATATTAATATATGTCCAAAAATTATGCCACCTGTTGGGGAGCTCTGGAATAATGCCACTAGTTCCTACAAAAATGGGCATAAGGAAATAAATTGATTTAGTGTTATTACTAAATCAAAACATATGTCAGAATATTAGAAAAGAGACAAAAAGAGGAGAAACTTACCTGGGCCTCCTCCCTGTGCAGCCCAGCAGCAGCCAGCGCCGGCCCAGCCCACTGGCCCCCTCCTCTGTCGCCTTCGTCCTCGACAGGGGGATGGGCGCGTGCCCGACGCGCGCGCGCTCCGCCGCGCCACGCCACCAGCCTCCCTGCCTGCCTGCCCTCTCCCCTCCTCGTCTGG